>NC_054480.1:86011547-86311547 GCF_017639515.1 Carcharodon carcharias | reverse complement strand
TCCAGCGAATATAATCCTAATTGACTCAATCTCTCCTCATATGTTAGTCCGCCATCCCAGGAATCAGTCAGATAAACCTTCGCTGCACTCCCTCTATAGCAAGTACATTGTGCATTCCTAATTGCTCTCAAGAAGGTGGTGGTGAGCTGCCTTCTTGAACTGTTGCAGAGGTGTAGGTACACCCACAGTGCTTTTAGGAAGTAAGTTCCAGGATTTTGATCCAGTGACAATGAAGGAACAGCAGTATATTTCCAAGTCAGGATGCTGTGTGGCTTGGAGGGGAGCTTGCAATGGTGGCATTCCCATGCATTCACTGCCCTTGTTCTTCTAAGTTGTGTTTTGTTGTTATTTAAGATTAAATGGAAAAGCTTCTTTAATTGATGAGAGTAATTACACCTTTGAACAAAATAAACAACCTAGAGTGTGGGAAAAGATTTTTAGATTTGCAGGCAGTCAGCATAGGCCAGTTTATATTGCTCTCCTCATTCTTCTTACTTCACAATCACCTCCCCCACCTGCCCCCTTGAGTTCCTGGCTTCCCTGACCCCAAGTCCCAAGCCACAGGCTCCAGCAGCTAAGCACATGTGCAGCTGCAAATGAGGTGAACATAATCTGTGGCTCTGATGGGAGTAGTGGGTAGCACGATTGCCTTTGGGCTTGTCCCCCATATCGGTATAAAAATGCAGAGGGCAGTCGATTTGCCTTACAGGTAATCACTCCAAATTTTTAATTCTTCCCTTTAATTTTCCCTTACTCGCCTTTTCTTGGTTCTATTATTAATAGGCTCTTGTAATTTCTAACAGTTCCCTCTTTGCATATTATTGATTTTAAGCCTCATTTCCTTTCAGCTTGGTCCCAGACTGGTTCAGTTGTAGCCCATCAAAACAGAATAGCTTCTTCCTGTCCCTGTACTGGTACCAGTGCCCCACAAAATGGAGCCCTCCTTCCCACACTATGCCTTTAGCCACATGTTGATCTCCTTCAACACCTCTGCATTGTTCCTCTTACCCGGCTGACTGACAGTCTCTGATTCGTGACTGCTGTGGAATAAATTATTCAGCAATTCCTCCTTCTCGCTTATCTGTCTCTAGTGTGGATTCCAGCTCAATGATTCTGAGCCAGAGTGTTTCAAGGCAGAAACATTTCTTGCAAACTTGGCAGTCTGAGATAGTCTCATTATCCACAAACCCCCACGTGCCACACTGGACACACTACTTTACATTTATTACTCAATTAATTTATTTATTTGTGAGTTAATCTATAGTTTCTGTACTGTGAGAGGCATCTGTAGTGTGAGTACTGACTCAGCGGGTATCACTTTCATGTCTGAGTCAAAAGGCTTTTGGTTCAATTTCCAGTCTAAAGGTCTAAGCACAACGATCTTGGCTAACACGTCAGTACTCTGGGAATACTGCGCTGTACTGAGGTGCATTCTTTCAGATGAGACATTAAACTGAGTCTCCAAATGTGGTCTCAGGTGGATGTAAAAAGTTCCATGGCAGTACTTTGGAGAAGAGTAAGGGAATTATTCTCGGTTTTCTGGCCAATATTTAATCCTCAATCAACTTCACTAAAACTGGTAATTTGGTCGTGCTGTTTTTGGAAGCTTGTTGTGTGCAAATTGGCTGCTGTAGCTCTTACATTAATGATGGCAGACTCTTCGCAGAAGAATATCATTGGAAGTCTTGTCATTGTGGTCGTTTGCATGATTGTTGGTGACTGAAGAGGCCAATTCCTGATCTGCAGGCTCTTGAGCAGTTGCGGCATGGGAATTCCTGGTTTGGAGGGGCTCTGATATTAGGGATCACCTTCCGTCATCTGTGCCTTTCTTCAGCAGCCTTACATTTGTTTGTTTTGAAATTGTAGGTTGCTTTCCTGGTGCTATACATCAGCTGTCTCTGTCAATATGCTCCTGACCACACCCCCATTGGTCAATGTCAGCCAGATGGTGCTGTCTTTTCAGCTGGTCTTTGAAGCATTTGCAAAGTGCACTTCGGTTGCACTTACCAGAGCAAAGTTCACCATAAAGCACTGGTTTTAGCATTCCAGGACCCTCCATGTTCTACAATGGTGTAGCAAGAGAATTAATTCAATGTTGAGTAGATTTGCTCTGTTGAGGACTTAAATGATGAAGTCCTGCCATCTGATGTTCATAATGGATTGAAGACAGTGTCTCTGGAAACATTCCAGCAATTGCATTTGTTTTCTGTACAGAATCCAGGATTCTAACCCATATAAAAGGGTGGTGATGACAACTACTTTGTCGACTTGAGTTTTGATAGAGATGCATAGTGAATGGTTTTGCCATACACGCCTTGAGGGACAGCCAAAGGAGCTGTTAGTCTTGGACAATCAATTTTCAATTGCTTTGTTAACTGTAGCATCATATGAGATAATGCTACCAAATAGATAAATTGTCTTGAGGTTGTTGCTGTCAATGTTGATCTGTTGTGGATTGTAATTTCCTCAAGGCCATGGTTGGTACAGCACTTTTGTTTTCTGCAAGCTATAGTAAGGCCAAAGGTATTTGCTGCCTCAGAAAATCGGTTTACAATGAACTGCATTGCCTCCTCTGTGTGTGTGAGAAGATTGCAATCGTCAGCAAACAGATGCTCCATCATAAGCTATTCTGTGGTTTTGGTATTTGCCAGTAGTCACCGCATTTGTTTGGAAGTTGAAGTATTTGAACTTCTGTCAAGCCTGCCTTTGCCTCTTGAAATATCATGCTGAAGAAAATAGAGAAGAGGGTTGATGCTAAGAATGCAGCGTTACTTCACATCTTTAGGGATAGGGAAGCTGTCTCAAAGGGCTCCGTTCTGCTTGACCTAACCTTTCTGGCCTTTGTGCAGTTGAAGAAGAATGGTGAGGAACTTTGGAGGGCACCCCAATTTTCCATTCCCATTGGGCAGTGGGCATGATAGGTGGCATGCGCGAACAATATGGCGCGATCAGTTTCATGATGGCGATAAGGCAGATCGCAATCATCTGCTCAGCCCGCCAATGACGGGCCGCATTTCCTGCCAACAGTTGTTGGGGAGCTCATTGTAATACATCAGCATATCATTACCAGGCCATCCCACCAGACTCTGGCATCCCCACCAGATCATCCATCCACGTCAGTGGGAAAGCTTGTATTTCTCAACAGCACAGAGGCGATGTGCACTTGGCGGCCTTCACTTTATGGTAACTGGAGATGAGTGAACATTAGGGTCGCCTGATGCTCTGCAGGCTTTGGGGAACCGGGGTGAAGTGCCGCCCTGCCACGGAGGTGACTCGGGGAGGGTGTTGTCAGGGGGCAACTGCTGCCCAGCCTCGCAGACAATTGTTGTTGGTGGGGGTGTTCGGGGAAAACTGCTGCCTAGCTGCAGAGGTGACTGTTGTCGGGGGGGTATCTGGGGCAACTGCTACTCAGTTGCAGAGGCGACAGTTGCTGGCGGGGGGTGTCTAGGGGTAACTACTACCCAAACTCGGAGGCAACTGCCAGGAAGGGCAAGGGGGGAGAGTGCAACTGCTGCCCTGGCGTTGGCTCCCGTGCACAAGAGATCGAGGCAGGGGGCAGGGTAGGCAAGGGAAGTGGCCACGCAGCAGAGACACCTGTATAAACTGACCATTCCTCTGCAACTGAGACAGCTCAGGCGCAGCCACAGTGATATGATTGGGGGTCGAGCTCCTAGACTGCCCATTCACGCAAGCAACACGGAGGGACAAAAATGCCACCAAGTGCACCAGACCTTAGTCCCTCTGCCCCCAGCCCCCCCCAACCCACCTTCTCCCCGGCACAGACTGCGAGTCCGCAGCCACTTCACTGGACCACGGGGCAGTAGGACTGCACAAGTTGTACAGTCTCCTGGCCAATGCTGGCCATGTAGCAGTCACTGCTGCATGCACCCACAGCCCTTTGCAATCTCAGCATCCTGGTTAGGAGCAGTCTCCTCCCTGTCGCAGGTTGACAGGGCAGCCATGCAGCTCACTCACCTGTGGCCACCTGAGGGGTGGCCAGCACTCTCCAGGAAGCGTTATGGGGCCAAGAAAGGTGCTAAGTAAAGCCATGCTAACTACATCTTTCTCTCTCTTTCATGCTGCAGGAGGACCACATCAGGAGCATGGAGCCCGTTGACCTAACTGTATGCCTGATGGCCTGCAGAGAATGGAGAAGATGGAGGAGAGAATGACTGAGGCTCCCGATTGCGCAAAGCCAGGAGCAGCAACCTCAGGGGGAAGGGGCTATTGAGGCTCCCACACACGTTGCCCAGGAGTGACAGTGAGCCACGGCTGATCCGTGCCTCGTGACACCCAGGGTCTAGAGATGCCACTTGTCATTCCTGCAGATGACTGAGAACCAGTGTCGCCAATGACAGTGCACGCCTAGCGATCTGGTGGCTCACATCTGCCACTTATTGCAGGTCTTGGCGCCAAGGGAACATGGAGGGCATCCACTGCCAGTGGCTGTGTAAGTGGCCGCAGCACTCAATTTTTATGCCAGTGGCTCCTTTCAGGGCTCCACAAGTGACCTCTGTGGGATATCACAAGCCACCACCCAAAAATGCATCCATGAGGTCATGGATGCCATCTTCTCAAGGGCACACAACTCTGCATTTTGCCAGGGACCGGGACAGCCAGGATGCAAAGTCCATTGGATTCTACCAGATCTCAGGATTCCCACAGGTGCAGGGTGCGATTGACTGCACTCATGTGGTGCTCAGGTCTCCACCGCTACACATGATGGACTTCATCAACCACAAGGGCTCACTGAACCACTCACTGAATGTGCAGCTAGTCTGCAACCACCAGAAATGCATCCTACAGGTGTGTGCATGGTTTCCAGGGAGTGTGCATGATGACTACATCCTCAGTCAGTCACAGATCCCTGGAGTCTTCCAGGGTCCACAGAAGCTGCACGGATGGCTCCTCGGGGACAAGGGCTACCTGCAGAGGCCGTGGCTGATGACACCCGTGCAGCGGCCTCAGACTGCTGCAGAGTGATGATATAATGAGGCTCATGCTGCAGCTCGCAATTTGGTGGAGTAAACCATCGGGATGCTGAAGATGAGGTTCCAGTGCCTGGTGGAGCCCTGCAATACAGTCCGCAGAGGGTGGCTCGCATCATCGTCATCTGCTGCTCCCTTTACAACCTGGCACTGCAATGGGGAGAGGAGCTGGCTGCACATCTCCTCCGATGAGGAGGCTGCTGACATGGATGAGGCTGAGGAGGTCCTCGAAGGTGATGGTAACAGGGATGAGACCCTCACATGGGTTAGGCAAGGCAGGTGCGTTCAGGAGGCCCTCATAGCTGCTAGATTTGAGGACTATGATTACAACATACAGCGAGCTGACCCTGTAGGTCCTCACATCGCATTTCTGAACATTTGACTCTAGACTGGCTTATGGCAACGTGAATACCCTCTGTGAGAATGCTCCTGTCATGCAATGGAGGCCCTAATAGTTGCTCGCTTGCAGCAATGATGACGACTTGCAGTGAGGACACTCCATGGATATTTACGTAGCCTCTGAGAATGTCTGACTCCTGTCTGGCTGAGAGCCGCTTGCTTGTGCTCCATGATCAGGGTTGTATCATAGAGATGCAGCCATGAAACTTTAGACGTTCTGATGCTTTGTCCACCTTCGGTACCTGAGCCCTTCAGGAGCTGGAGCATAGCATCAGCTGGTGCGATGGGGGACAGCCCCTCCTTAAAGGTGCTGGTAGCACACAGAGAGTATGAGAGTACACTGTGGCGCCTGCCCACTGCATTCTGGCAGCAATGACAAGCATCGCCAGGTGTAAGCGTCAGTAATTTCTCCAGTAAGTGAGAGGCCGGGCCATCACTTTGGTCTGAAGGTTGCATAGAGGACATATAGGCACTGGACTGAGACACCTGCCTTTTATCTTGTGCATAAAGGTTTCACATCTGAATGACAAGAACACTGCTCATCAGAATAAGGAGCCACAGGCAGGGTCACACTCTGGGGAGTTTATTGACAATAGTGAACAGTATGTACAAGTGATTAACACCCGTGCCCAGGCTGTGCAACTAATTCTCCTTAACTTTCCTAACTCTGCAGCTACGTCTTGGTGCTCCCCGGACATCCACAGAAGAGGTGGAGCCAGCCAGACTGTCTGTGATTACTTTAGTGGGCGTCCTCTGGAGGGCTGAGATTTGATTCCTCTGAAGAGGAATCTGGAGGCACCCTCCCTGAAGTCCCGTCACAGCGCTCACCCACGCCCTCCACCAGCGCAGATACACACCTCAGTGGGACCTAGCTTTATAGTATCCCAGGATCACAATCTGGTGAGCGCATCGCGCTGTCTGATTCACAGCAGGGGGCAGCAGAGAATTCCCAGGTCCTCGGCACTCAGAGGACTGCTGGAGGCCAGAACGTAGCTGAATCTGAGTCAGATGACGAGCCTCTGCATTCGGCCATGTCACTGTTGCTGGAGCTGCAATGGAAAGCTAGAGAACAACAGGAAGGGGTGACTGCTGCAGTCTTCAGATTACAAGGCACGATGGAGGAGTCCGTCTGCCTTCAGGCTGAGGTGATAGCATCGGCATTGCAACAAACCAAGATCAACACTGGAAGGGTGGCGGCCGCAATGGAGACCAATCTACATGATGCAGATGCATCTATCCATGATTATTGGTAGGAGTGACCATTGTAGAGTCCTTGTACAGACACTGTCCCACCCTCATAACTATTGTGCCAGGAATTGCAAAGTAACCATCCTGAGATAAGAAATCTACAGCAACCCAACACATTTTGGGAATAAAATGTGGAAATCTGCTGCATACAACTACACCCAGGAAGACAACTGAACAAAATAGTTGCAACGTGGAATCACCATATAAGAACCAGTCAAAGGACAGCTTACCGTATATTCCTATGTTTGTTTATCTTCTTCACGAACTGTTAAAAATCTTTAAGCCTATCTTCTTATTCTACAATCTGTACTAAAGTGTGTGGGCCCAGGGAATGTGTGTGACGTATGGTGGTTGTGATTTACCTAATTTTTTTTTAAATTTTGGGAATTAGTGTCTATAAACTTATCTTGTTCTTTGTTTAAACTCAGAAAACCTGTCTGACTAATCCTTTATAATCTGAAAGCATACATAGTGGGTCTCCCTCAGTATTGGCAAAGCACATCCTGTGTAAATTCACAAAAAACCCTGCTCTGGTCAGAGATAGAATGGCAAGATAAGGGAGTCATTATTTTTTACCCCTCCTCACATGACCATAATTTAAATTTGGGGACTCAGCCGTATAGGCCCCACAGACAATGAGTGAATTTGAATGGGGAAAGTAAATTGTTCTTTAGAAAAAATAAAAAAAACTGCTAAAGTGCAAAAATTTCCACATTCGAAGCCAGTGCCTTCTAGAACAGATGAAAATTACTTCCGGTAATTTAAGGCTCTGTCCCTTAAGGACTGGAAAGTGTAGCTAAGGAGTTGGAGTTTCAACCAAAAGCCAGGCAATTTGAAATGTTCAAACTGGTGGCCAGAGAATTGGATTGCAAACTGAAAAAAATTGAAAAAGAAAAGATAGCTTTAGCAAAAGTACAATTAGAATTTTTTACATCAAAGTAAAAAAGAGATGGAATTCCAAGCCAAAGAAAAAGAGAGAGAGGAAAGAGAAAAGGAGAAAGAGGAAGCTTTCCAAAGAAGACAGCAAGAAAGGGAGATAAGACTGCATGAATTGCCTAGGGAGATAGGGGCAGCTGAGGCAGGCTAGAGGGTAATGCCCCAGAAAGTCCAAGACAGTCCAGAGAGGCTGAAAAAGCTGGAGAAAGCAGCAGGGATTTGCTGAGATGAGGTTCGGAAGTCTTACAATGAGCAATAGAACCTGTGAGGGTTGAAGGGGCTAGGGAGGAGCCACTTGAATTTAACAAGGCCATAGCTGGGCCAATAGAAATAAAATAGGACTCGATGGAATTAGAAAGCCCAGGCAGGTGGCAAGTCTGGCTGATGATTAGGAACTTGCCCACAAACCCTCATCCCAAAGGAAAGCACTCCCTAATCACTCCCAGCAACCTGAAAAGGATATAAGGTGGAAGAGTAATAGGAATCTGAGCACCCATGGGAGAGAAGGGACTACTCTTCAGATCAGAAATGATGATGCTGAGAAAAGGAATGAGACTTGGAAGCATGTGTGTTTCAATTGCCATAAAACTGGACACCTTTGTGCTGATTGTTGGAGGTTATAGAGAAAAGCCGTAGGGTTTATTGGGGTACATAGGCCCTGTGCAGGTAACGAGAGTCAGGCAGAAAACATAGCAGACCAGGCTGTGGCTTTGATCGCAGCAGAAAGTCTCTGTAAGTGCAACCCTCTGAGTGTGGGTGAGATTTGCAAAACCCCTGAGAGTTACATGGATTTTGTGTCAGAAGGAAACCTGTCCCCATTTCCCTAGAGTGAGGCAAGGAAGCTGAAAGTTATTCTGAGGGATACTGGGGCCAGCCAGCCTATTGCTGGGAGGAGGCATGACCTTTCCCCCAGAGAGAGCAGTACAGGCTAAAGTGCTGGTAAAGGTTATCAAGGGAGAGCACATGCCCATACCTTTATGCATATTGCAGTTGGAGTGCAATCTTATTTCAGGACCGGTGATGGTGGGAGTGCCCCCAGATTTCCTATGGATGGGGTCGATCTGCTCCTTAGCAATGACTTGGGGGATCAAAGGTGGTAGCATTCCCAGTAGTTATAGAGAAGCCAAGCGAAGTCAGGGAGACCGAGCAGCTGCAGGAGAAAGTCTCTGGCATTTTTCCTGACTGCATGGTAACCTAGTCTATGGCCAAACCCTATTAGAGGAGGCCAAACTAGCACTATAGATGGATGACCCTGCCGTCTGGTTATCCAAAACCTTTTTCAGAAGTTTATAAGACCCTAAGGATGTAATGAGTAGCCTTCCACGGTTGCAGCTTAATAAGCCTACACGGTGCTAAAAAAAAGACAGCACAGACTGCCCAGATTGAAGCTGAAGTGGAAGAAGTCATGAAGTGCAATTATCTTTTTAAAGAAGTACTGATAAAGAAATGGAGATTCCTTCGCAGACCTGCAGATGAGGAATGGACAGTGATCCAACATTACTGGTGCTGCCAAGGTCCCAAGGTGAGGTATTGAGATTAGCCCATGAACTCCCTATGGCTGGACATGTTGGTATATGAAAAGCCCAAGCCTGCATATGCCAGTATTTTTACTGGCCACACTTTAGAAAGATGAGGTGAGGTTCTGCAAAACATGCCACACCTGTCAGGTAATGGGGAAACTGCAGCCTGTAATTAAACCTACACCTATAATTCCCATACCCACCTTTGGGGAACCCTTCAGCAAAGTGCTAGTGGATTGTATGGGACCCCTATATATTCTTATATTCTTATTATTATGGATGTGGCTACCCAACTCCCAGAGGTCATTCCCCTGAGAACTACCTCTGCCAAGTGGTGGAGGGATTAACACAATTCTTTACCCAATATGGGCTGCCCATTTCAATCCAGTTGTATCAGGGCTCAAATTTCATCACCAGAATATTCCAGGAAGTCATGGTAACCTGGATGTAACCCAGCTAAAAACTGCCCACAGTCACAAGGAGCTTTAGGACTGTACCACCAGACCCTAGAAACAATGTTCACACTGTCTTGAATACCCTATGACTGGGCTAAAGGAATGGGTTTTCTTCTGTTCACCACAAGGGACTCATCCAATGAATTTATATTAGTTTACAGACACCAAGTGAGGGGCCCCTGAAACTAATCAAGGAGAATTTTTTAGAACAGAAGAAAAAGACCTCAATGTTAGACTATGGCCGGGATTTTCCGGCCTCGTCGCAGGCGATGCCCAGCCAGAAGTCCATTGACCGCGGGACCGGAAGATCGCGGCAGTGGGCAGGTACGGAAAATCCCCACCCTATATATTTGTGTTCCATCAGCGGCTCATGAGAGTCTGTGATGTGGCTCAGGACAATTTAAAAACTTCCTATGCCAAGGCCCAAACCCTTCAGCCAGGAGACTGTGCTAGTGCTCCTACCACTTTCAGGTGAGCCCCTGAAAGCCTGGTGCAGGGTAGCAAAGAGAATTTTAGAGGTGCACTATCTAATTGATACCCCAGACTATAGGAAAAAAAGCAGCAGCATGTCATGTCAACATGTTAAAGCAGTACCACAGCTAGGAAAGGGACAAGCAGGTCGCGGTCTGTCAGATAGCAAAAGATCTGGAGGACGAAACAGACAATGAGCATGAATTAGAGGCAAGCCTGGGTGAGGCCTACATTGAACTCTCTGCCATCCAGTTATCAAACACAGTAATTTTAGAGAAATTAGATACCATATTCATCCATTTAAATGCGAAGAAAAGAAGTGACCTGAAAAGGCTGCTCAATGCATTTAATAGCACCTGTAGGGACGAGCCGGGCTGCACCACTTTACATAACTCTACATGATGTGGATGTGAGAAAGACCCCTCCCATTAAACAGAATCCCTAATGTCTAGGCCCAGGGAAACAAATCCAAGTCCAGGAGGAGATCAAATATATGCTGGAGCACAGTAACAGCAGCTGGAGTTCCCCAGTTGCGCTTGTGCCTAAGCCAGATAGCTTCACAAGGCTCTGCATTGATTACCAAAAGATTAATGCAGTAACCAAAGCTGACTCCTACTTGAACCTCCACCTAGAAGATTGCATAGACAGGGTAGGTAAAGTGACTTACATCACTAAGATAGGTTTATTTAAGGGATTCTAATAAGTGCCTTTGACCACCAGAGTGAAGGAGATATCTACCCTCGTAACTCCAGATGAACTAATCCAGTGTCAAGTCATATTTTTTGGACTCCAAAATACCCCAGCCAGCTTTAAAAGTCTGGTAAACCAGGTAGTGACTTGCCTACAACAAAAACAAAAATTGTGAGGAAAACCCAGCAACTTCACTTCAGAATTCTGAAGAAGAGTTATGTGGACTTGAAATGTTTACAGCAATTTTTGTTTATGTTTCAGATTTCCATCACCCGCAGTATTTTGCTTTTTTCTTAGTGACTTCCCTACCCCAATGTATAGTGTACCTAGAACACTGACCAGTGATATCTGGGTCCGGAGCTGCAAAGGTACAGGCAGTAGCGGATTTTCTGATCCCAAAAAATAAAATAGGAAAATATGAGAATCCTGGGTATGTGTGGTTTCTACCGCAACTTTGTTCCTAATTTCAGTACTATTGCTGTCCACTAACAGACCTATTACAGATGTTAGGGACAGAGGAGGGATGCAAAACTGAGCTCCTTTATTTTTCTCACCATCTGTTTGAATGCAGAGGTGTTTTAATTTTTGAAAAAGGCTGTGGTGTGTTTCCCCAAACTCTCTGTTTTGTGAGGGCAATTTTTTAAGTTACTCGCAACAAACTCTCTTAAGTGTTAAATCAAAAATATAGATTATTCACACATTCAAGACCAGGGAATGGTCACATGATAAACTTAAAAGAAAAAACGCCACAGATATGGATATCAGTCCACGTGATTGCCAGAGTCCAGAAAGTCAGACTTTATTGAGGGTTTCTGCATGGAAGAGCTACAATTCAGACGAGTCCAGCTAGCTGAAGTAGGTGTTGCAGAACTTCTTTAAAGTTGATGGTGATGCAATGAGATGAGGTTGGTATACAGAGAATTGGTCTACTCAGTAATTGATGGCAGGAATCTTCCAGAGAAACAGGCTCTGAGGTGGCTTACACTTGATGCAGGCTGTTGGTCAGCCTGGAGCCCTGCTTTGATGTTTACAAGTTGGACTTAAAACAGCACACTGAGATGCAAAAAAAAAACAGATAAAAACAAAAAACTGCGGATGCTGGAAATCCAAAACAACAACAGAATTACCTGGAAAAACTCAGCAGGTCTGGCAGCATCGGCAGAGAAGAAAAGAGTTGACGTTTAGACTCTAGACTCTAGTTCTGTTGAAGGGTCATGAGGACTTGAAACATCAACTCTTTTCTTCTCTGCCGATGCTGCCAGACCTGCTGAGTTTTTCCAGGTAATTCTGTTTTTGACTGAGATGCAAGTCTGGAAGTGTAATACTAAAACTTTCCAAAAGTCAGAAGCATGCAGTGTTGCCTATTAATGAGTCAGTTGCATGCTAACAAGCAGTTTGTATGCCTTGGTCAAAATCCATTGTTCACCTTAGGAGATGAATGTTGCCTTTTAACACCTCTGCAGGTAAAATGAGTTTTGATAGCGTTCTTTTATTATAAGACACGCTGGAGAGACAAGTTGTTTGCTGGCCCCTGATTTTGTTGAATGTAGTGTATCCTCATGTGAGAGGTGTGAGATTCTATAAGGTCGAGTATCAAGCTTTGGCCCTTTAACTGCTTTGAAAGTTTCAAGAAACCGTAGCCAACTTGTGAATCATGTGACATATAGCACCATCTTATGGTTCAGCAAGGTCCATTTTTTAAATAAGCAAAATGGTAAGTGTGGTAACTGAATGTGCAGACACTCCCTCCTGCTAATCACGGGTCCTGATATGTACTGTGTCACAGAATCACACAGTGCAGAAGAGGCCCTTCGGCCCATCAAGTCTGCACCGACACGTGATAAACACCTGACCTACCTAATCCCATTTACCAGCACTTAGCCCATAGCCTTGAATGTTATGACGTGCCAAGTGCTCATCCAGGCACTTTTTAAAGGATGTGAGGCAACCCTCCCTTTCAGTTCTTGTCGATGATACAAGATGGTCTTCCAGCATTTTCAGTATTTAGTTTACTGGTTGAGAATTTGCTTTTCAATGTCTCTAACAGTGGCTTTCCCCTTTTCCTTTTTACAGTGGTTTCCTCAGAGAGAGAGCAGGTTATAGAGGTATGAAGAAGAGAGATTTTAGATTTTCTCTCTTTGCAGGCCAGGAGCTTTTTCCACTGCTCTCACACAAAACCCTGGTAACCTGGCCAGGAGCCAATTAAAATGCTGTCAGGCAGCTCCCTTGGTCCAGGAGTCCTTTCTGGCACCATCATGTCTTTCATGGCACACCCTATTCCAGGATTGCAACATTGTATATATCTCTTATCCTATTCCAATGGACATGTCTTTCAACCTGCAGCTACTGTAATTTTAATTCACAGTCCAACAGAAAATAAAAAGATATGTTCCTTACAGGGCTGACTGGCCCACCTCCATATCCATGTTTGAATGTTAGTCATTATAGACGAATTTGACCCTGTCATCACCAGATACACACACAAATTCTTGAGGAGTTGTTGAATAGAAACATGGAGCAGAATCTCTAAGGTACAAGAATTAGGAGACTTGTGACTCACCTGATCGTTGCCTCAAAGACTTGCACAGTTGAATCTTTATTAAGATGAACTGTGGTAGTCACCAGCTTCACTGCTCTCTGAAACCCTGAAGCATTGCCCAAAACTTCCTGGTGTGCAGTCTGCTCTGACTGCTGGGAAATAATTTTTTCTGATGAGAGACCTGGTCGAGCATGCAAGAACTAAAAATGTCTCTGTAATAAAGTTTAACTGTTCCTTTTTGAAACCAGTCTACCCCTTATAGTCATCACAGTAAGGTTTGATTTAAACAGTTTATGATCTTTTTTATGTTTTAGGGACATGACCCAGAAAAAAACAAAGGTAGTTTGGACAGAGATATGTCAAACAGTTTTTGAGAATCTGAAAGCCATTCTGGGAAATGAACTGGTGTCAGCCGTTCCAGATATTAACAAAGCATTTAAAGTAGCCATCAATGCTAGTGACCTCAAGCCGGGGTTTGTCCTAATCTAGGAGGGTGAATCAAGCATTGAAAGACCAACAAATTGAACAAACCAGAAACACTTTTCCACTGTGGAGAAAGAAACCTTAGGATTATTATCAACTCTAAAACACATTGAGATATATGTCTGAAATGAGTACACAGAGACCACAATCTGTACAGACTGCAATCCCTTAATCTTTGTGTAAAAATTTAAAACCAAAAATCTGAGATAATTTCTTTAGAACTTGTTCCTCCAACCATATTACCTGTTCTAAAAGACAATAGCTATAGTAGACATATTTCTCTGGAATATACAGCCAGCAGGACTTTGAGAACTGTTTGCCAAGCCAGAGATATTGGAGATGAGAATGCTATAGTGAAAGACTGCAAAGGAGCTGTTTTTTTTTTCTCTCTCACTCTCTTTCTAAAGAATTGTGCCAGGATTTGCAAACTAACCATCCTGAGAAGAAAAGTCTACTGCAAACCGAGATCTCTTAAGAATAAAATCTGCTCCATACAACGACACCCAGGAAGACAACTGAACAAAGCGGCCACAATGTAGAATCACCGCATCACGACCAGCCAAAAGACAGCTAACTGTATACACCTTTGTTTGTATTGACAAAGCACACCTATTCTAAATTCAGAATAAAACCTGTTGCAATCAGACCTGGAATGGTAGCATAGGGGAGTCATTTTTTACCCCTTTTCATGTGGTCATAACAGTGGCAGTCAAGAATAATGCAATCAACAATACTAATTGCTGTACAAGGCCTTTTTCATCCTCATGAAAGCCTTTGACTTTGTCAACCTCCTCAAATTTGGCTGCCCTCAAAAGTTCTCCACCTACTTCAAGGTGACTCGCATGAAGCCATGAATCACAGGGTAAAGATATCTATCCCAAAGGACAACTACCCAAAGTTGGCACTAGAGTAACTTATATACCAGTAGGGGCCAATCTGTGGAGCAATGCCACCATTATAGGGAGAGCAGGAAAAGCCATTGGCAAATGCCAACATTGGCTGAATGTGCAAGATGAGGAACAAGAGGAAAGACACATGGGTTGGCAAAATGAAGTAGATGTGTAGATAACCAGAAAACACGGTATGAGTTCTGCAAGTGGACGGGAAAGTGGTCACAGCCCTAGGAAAAGATCACTGGCTTGCGAAAGAGACTCTGATCATAGGAGTGAGAGCTTGCATGGCAGTACTCCAGAAAGAAAGAGGAGGGCGAGTAGAGGTCATAGTTTGACAAGAACAAGGACCATAGAACAGGCTAGGAATGCCACTAGAGGAGGCAAGTGAGAAGTTTTAATGGCTACTAACAAAGTAGAAAATAAGTTGATAAAAGAAGCCAAACAAGAAGAGTTGGAACCAATTTGGTGTATACACTGAAATACAAGACAGTGGACAGCCAGCCTTATTACACAGGTGGATATGCACAGAAAACGTACTTCCTGAAGGCACATATAAGGCTAATGCTAGCCTGGTAGCTCAGGGTTTCAAAGAAAGACTTGATGATCAAGATAACAGGGTGGACTCCCTGACTGCAGGAAAAGTGAGCTTGAAGATTTTCTTAGCTCTTTTAGCAATATATTCCTTTGAATGTAAACCAATTGAAGAAAAAAACTGCATTTTTGCAGGATGAGGAATTTCAATGAGAAATATTTTTGAAACTACCTAAAGACGTTGGTGATATAGGGAAACTATGGAAATTGAACAAGTACATTCCCAGGCTGAATGTTGCATCAAGGGTATGGTATTTCTCAGTTAGGTCTGTCCTGTTGAAAATGGGTTGTATGTTCAGCTAAAGGCAGACCCAGCGATGTTATTTTGGCATCACAAGGAGAAACTAGCAGATGTCTATATATTGCATGTTGATGATTTTCCCTGAGGAGGTTCTGCAGAATTTGAGCAACGGGTAGTAGATAAAATAAGGAAGGAATTTAAGGTTGGAAGTGAGACTTTGGTGGCCTTTAAATATCAAGAGTTAGATATTAAGCAGAATTGGACAGGCGTGACCTTGAATCAACAACCTTACTTAGAAAAATGCCAATTGCATCCCAATAAATCGGACCAGCTCCCCAGAAAAGAGGATCCTGTCTAAGGAAGGAACAGACCAATTAAAAAGTTTGATTGGACAGTTGAACTGGTTGTGCACTCACACCATACTTGATGCCATACTATGACCTACTGGAACTGAGTACTATGATGAAATATACCACAGTTGTGGAAGTTCTAAAACAGTAAAGAAATTAAATTCAGAGAAATGTGCACTCAAGTTTTAAATGGCATTGTTGTACATTGTGGATTCAAGGTTCAGAAGATTGTTAAAGTTCTCTACCCAACAAGAGAGGATCTCATGCCTGTTGGTTGGGAACTGATTGCTGTCTGCTGAGAGAACAGGTGTCATACCATTGGGCTTGGACCCATGGACAGATCAGAAACCTTCATGGAGAGACTTCAGATTCTGCTTACCAGCAGCTTCTTGAAGCTCTGCAGCCTTGTTCTACCACCATTCAGCTCTCTTATTTTGTCCTGCAGCATGTGCTTTCCTTGCTGGTGATTTTTTTTTGTCAGATCTGTGCGTTCTGTGAACATTTGTGTGTATCATCTATAAGCTTGGCTATTTCTTAGTTATTCTTGTCAAACCAATCGGTTCTTCCATTTTATGAATCCGAGGACCTCAGATATTAATGTTAAGAGTGGCGTCCCTTAACTTATTCCAAGAATCTTGAATGCCTATGTTATCTTCTTGGACACGAGCAAGCTCTTTGGCTAATTTTTGTTCCCGTTCCTGCCTCCTGGCTGAGTCCTTTATGATAGTTGTGTCGTTTGATTATGTGTCGTAGTGCTTTAGGTGTTATCTTCAAGGACATGATTGTCCTGACAAGTCGATGGTTTGACCTGCATGCAACACCTCCAAGGCAGCAAGTAGAATGAGGCTTATCTGTCGTACAATAATGTAATCTGACATGTGCCAATGTTTATACTTGGGATGTATCCATGTGGGTTTCAGTTTATTAGCTTGTTGAAAGTATATATTTGAATGGTGATGGTCGCTGTACTAAGAGAGAAGAAGCTGGCCATTGCAGTCTGCACCAACGCAGGCATTGAAATAACCAAGGATGATGAGTTTGTCCAGGCGTGGTACTCCTGCTAAGTTTGTCAAGGAATGCTTATTTGACTTCGTCTCTGCATGTCAGTGTTGGTACATATAATACTCTTCATCTTATTGTGCTAATACAGAATATTTACGGAATCTGAGGTAAGGAAAACATTAACATTATTAGAACATCTCTTGCTGAAGGCTACATCTTACCATGAATTTATACTACAGAAAGCAAGATCATGAATCATTACATCACTTCCTGTACTTCCCATACTGTATCTCATTAGCATATAGCAGGAATATAGAATTAACCCCATATACTACATCTCCCCCCCACCCCATCCGGTCTCTGATTCCCCCATTAAGCTACATCCCTCCAATTCCCTGACTTCAATTTATTTTGTATAGAGACAGCTGCTGTGACAATTTCACTAGTCATTGCTCAGGTTACTTTTTTCCTGCCAACATTTGATTCTAATTCATCTGGCCCAGATCTATTCTTACCCCATTGAAGTTCACTTTACCCCTTTAATTATTCTTACTTTGCATTGTTCCTTGCCCTTTTCCATGGCCAACCTAAACTTTATGATACAATGATCACTGTCCCCTAATTGTTCTTCAACTGACACTTGATCCACCTAATGTCCAATAGCCAGTCCAGCAGCTCCCCCTTTCCCATTGGACTGGTAACATACAGCTGAAGAATGTTTCCCTGAACATACTGTAGGAAGTCTTGCCTCTTTATTATATATTATGTATGAACACCAAGATGTCACTGGTCATCTGCACTTCTGAAAATTGTGCCATTTAGAGTATAGTGTCTTTCCACATCAGTCTGCCCAAAGTGCATCACTTCACACTTCTCTGTATTGTAATTTAATTTAATTTGCACTATGGCTATCCCAGTTTATATTCAGATAATTAAAAATTAAAGTCTCCCATTATAACTACTCTATAATTCTGCACCTGTCTGTAATTTCTTTGCAGATTTGTTCCTCTACATCTTTTCCACTAGTTGGTGGCCTATAGACTACACTGAGCAATGTAATTGCAACTTTTTTGTACCTTAGCTCTTGCCAAATAGATTATCTTCTCTGGACATCCTCTTTTTCCAGCACTGCAATAATCTCCTTAATCAATACAGCCACTTCTCCCTGTTTTCTTCCTTTCCTATCTTTCCTGAACACCTTGTATCTTAGAATATCTAACACCCAGTCCTGCCCTTCTTTGAGCCAGGTCTCTATTATTGCCATGGTCTCCTCTACATCGGAGAGACCAAACATAAACTGGGCGACCGCTTTGCAGAACACCTGCGGTCTGGCCGCAAGAATGACCCAAACCTCCCTGTCGCTTGCCATTTTAACACTCCACCCTGCTCTCTTGCCCACATGTCTGTCTTTGGCTTGCTGCATTGTTCCAGTGAAGCCCAACGCAAACTGGAGGAACAACACCTCATCTTCCGACTAGGCACTTTACAGCCTTCCGGACTGAATATTGAATTCAACAACTTTAGGTCGTGAGCTCCCTCCCCCATCCCCACTCCCTTTCTGTTTCCCCCTTCCTTTTTTTTCCAATAAGTTATATAGATTTTCCTTTTCCCACCTATTTCCATTATTTAAAAAAAAAATTTAAATCTTTTATGCTCTCCCCACCCCCACTAGAGCTATACCTTGAGTGCCCTGCCATCCATTCTTAATTAGCACATTCGTTTAGATAACATCACCAACTTTAACTTTAACACCTAAGTGTTTTTTTGTTCTATTGTTGTTGACATCTTTTGATGATCTGCTTCTATCACTGCTTGTTTGTCCCTACAACCACACCCCCACTCCACTTATCTCTCTCTCTCTCTCTCCGCCCCCCACACACACACCTTAAACCAGCTTATATTTCAACTCTTTCTTGGACTCGAACTCAAGTTCTGTCGAAGGGTCATGAGGACTCGAAACGTCAACTCTTTTCTTCTCCGCCAATGCTGCCAGACCTGCTGAGTTTTTCCAGGTAATTCTGGTTTTGTTTTTGTTTTGGATTTCCAGCATCCGCAGTTTTTTTGTTTTTATCATATTTCCACATGGCAATCTGTATCTGGAACTTGCCAATCTTATTTACCTCACTCTGTGCATTCACATACATGCACAGTAACCCTGATTTAGACTTTACTACTTTCTCCCTTACTCTGACCCCACCTAATTACCTCCTATCCCCTATCCTAATGCTACTTATCTTTTCCAGTTTCCTGTGTACATTGATATTCCTGTTTGATATTACCTCCTGGTTCCAACACCCCTGTCAATTTATTTTATATCCTCCCCAATAGCACGAGCAAATTGCCCCACAAGGAACCCAGTCCTGGCTCTATTTAGGTGCAACAGGTCCAGCCTGTACAGGTCCACAAGAACTGGTCCCAATGCCCTAAAGCGTTCCCACCTGCACCATCTTTCTGGCCACGCATTAATCTGCTTTACCCTCCTATTTGTATACTGAATTGTGCATGATGTTGGGAGGAATCTGGAGATTATTATTTTTGCATTCCTGCTTGCTAATTTCCTACCTAGCTCCCTAATTTCTGACTGCAGGGTCACATCTCTCTTTCTGCCTATGTCATTCAGACCAAAGCAGACTATGACTGCTGGCTGTTTACCCTCCGCCCTCAGGGTGCTCTGCAGCTGTTCAGTGACATCCTTGGCCCTGGCACCAGGGAGGCAACACACAATCCTGGATTCACGTCTGTGGCCACAGAACTGCCTGTATATTCCCCTATCTAATCTCTGATCACTATTGCTCATGTCTGTGCCCCCCTGTGCAGTGGGCTACCTGTGGGACATTGAACTTAGTTCTGGCTGCACTCCTCAGATGAACCATCACTCTCATCAGTATTCAGAACTGAACACTGGTTGGAGAGTGGGATGCACTCCTACAAACCACTGCTGGTCACCCATTCCCTCTCTCCCTGCATATTCTTAAGCTGTAGAGTGACTACTTTTATAAATGCAAAGACTTGCTCCCTACAGCGTTCTTTTGTATCCCATTCTACACTCTTTCCTGCCATGCACAAAGTGTTTCTTAATTTCACCCCTGAAAACTCTGGCTTTAAGTTTTAGACTATGCCCCCAGTTTTAGATGCCCCAACTAGCAGAAATAGTTTCTCTCTATCTACCCTATGTTAGATATCTCTTAATATCTTGAAAACGTTGATATTACCTCCTGGTTCCAACACCCCTGCCAATTTATTTATACCCTCCCCAAATGCACAAGCAAATTGCCCCACAAGGAACTCAGTCCCGGATCTATTTAGGTGCAACCTACTAAATTACAGGAAATATGGCCCTGAGCTTGTGTAATCGTTCCTCATAATTTAACCAGAGGGAGATAGAGGCATAGTGGTAATGTCACGAACTAGTAATCCTGAGCAAAAACAGAATTACCTGGAAAAACTCAGCAGGTCTGGCAGCATCGGCGGAGAAGAAAAGAGTTGACGTTTCGAGGACTCGAAACGTCAACTTTTTTCTTCTCCGCTGATGCTGCCAGACCTGCTGAGTTTTTCCAGGTAATTCTGTTTTTGTTTTGGATCTTCAGCATCCGCAGTTTTTTGTTTTTATCTCTATAGAAATCCTGAGGCCCAGGCTAATGTACGACAGGTTCAAATCCCACCAACTGGTGGAATTTACATACAATCAATAAAACCTGGAATTGAAAGCCAGCCTCAGTAATAATGACCATGAAATTACCATCAATAGTCACTCTTAACTCTTGCCAGTGACATCCACATAAGAATAAAAAAAAAGGAGTATAATTCTGGTGTCCCTCCAAAGCCAATATGTTCTTCCCAAGGTGCCCAGAGCTGTTCACAGTATCTTTGGTGTAGATTAAGGCAGCTAATTAAGAATATGGAAGTCCATATAAGGGGAAAGTGGTAGCACAGTGACAGGAAACATAAGGTACTGGTGAGTGGATGTTTTTCACACTGGGAGGCGATTTGCAGTGGTGTTCTGCAAGGGTCAGTTTGGGACCCAATACTCTTTTGGATAACAACCAAGGCTGTGGGGAGCATATTCAAGTTTACAGAAGGTACAAAATTTGCTGAAGTAGTAGATGTTTATGAGGTTGTTATCGACTTCAGGATGATATAGATAGGATGGTGCAATGGTAGATGGAGCTCAATATGGAGAAGTGTGAAGTGATGCACTTTGGGAAGACTAATTTGGGAAGATAGAATACTCTAAATGGCGCAATTTTTAGACGTGTAGATGACCAGTGACACTTTGATGTTCATACATACAAATCCTTAAAGGTAATAGGGCAAGTTAATAAGGTGGGTTACAAACAGAAACCAGGATGTGGGACTAAGCAATGTGGAAGTGCAGGTACTATGGTCTAGATGGCTTCCATTTGTGCTGTATGTTTCTATGATTCTATAAAGTTATTATACAAGATTAGGGCTCAAGATGATTTGAGGTAATGCATTTGCTTTGTCTGAAGATTGGTTAATGGACAAGGAACAGAATAGGAGTAAAAGGATAATTTTTGAGTTGTCAGTGGAGTGTCACAAGGATCAGCACTGGTGATATTAGCCTATACAATCTACTATTGCAGGCAGGAACAAGGATGAAACTTTTCTTTTCCCATCCTTCCTGATTTCCTAACTGCATACACTGTTATTTATGTCCCAAACTGGTTTGCAAGCAATTTGAGAACAGTGAAAATGCAGATATGAAGTGCTTGGGAACTTCTACTGTGTGAGATTATCAAACTAGTGAGACAGGAATCTGACTGAGATAAGCCATTTCAATTGATGAATAAAATTCACAAAGAGAAACTCAATAATTATTACCAATAGCAGCAAAATAAGATGTATATCTGCTTCGCCACAGTTAGACCTATTTATAATAATCGATTGATAACTTGTGTCCCTTGTGCAGATGCAGAGTTTCTGTCTCCTATCAATAGTGATCTTTCTTCTGCTATACAAATGGACAACCGGGAGCTGAACCAGCCAAACATGGGAATTGTTTGTCAGCAGTTTAGTAATGAACTCAAGATTAAATTCCAGGTAATGGAATGCAGACAACGATAATGCAGAAAACTTTCTGTGTAGCCTTAAATCTAATAATTTAATTTATTGCTCAGTCAACCTAAAATTGCAGCTCAAATGGACAATAATTAATGCCCTGGAATAATTACAAAATAATCTGATAATAAAAAGTGAAAGCAATGCTTAATTGAAAGGTATGTTAGCAATTGAGGCCTTCTGTGAGAATCT
This sequence comes from Carcharodon carcharias, assembly GCF_017639515.1. Taxonomy (NCBI): domain Eukaryota; kingdom Metazoa; phylum Chordata; class Chondrichthyes; order Lamniformes; family Lamnidae; genus Carcharodon; species Carcharodon carcharias. The sequence goes on along the minus strand of NC_054480.1, from coordinate 86,289,470 downwards.
TTATTTGGGTGATAGAGGCATTTTAATTAAATTGGAATTTATGATGATTTTCAAGGGTGGAAAAGGGAGGAAAACAGCACAATATTACATTATTGTGGGCAGAATTTTTATAAAGGTTTATGGTCACCTGGATTAAAAAAGGATGCAGAAATAATTTGTAATACAATACTTGACATATACAACACTTGATACTGTTCCAAAAATAATAAAAAATGTAAGATCTTCGTGTGATTTTCAGAATCTTTTGATGAAAAAATGTGGGTGCTTCAGCTCCATGGATTCCCTGTTACTGGTCATTACTGTCAGTAGGGCTAACTCAGGTCTTTGAAATTTTTGCCAGTATAAATACAGAAGGTTTTTGCTTTTTTGCTTATTAACCAAGAATTAATAGCACAGAGTCCAGCTCCAGGGGGTCCTTTTTCCACTAAACTTTGGAAATTTGGTGAGTGAGGGAATTTTTTACTCTTTCATGGGATGTGAGCATTTTGCTGGCAAGTCCATCTGGTGCTGATAGGAAGGGAGTTCCAGGATTCTGATCTTGTGACATTTAAGGGACAGCAATATAATTCCAAGTCAGATGGTGTGGAGCTTGCGGATAATGGTTTTCTCATGCATCTGCTGACCTTGTGTGATAGAGGTGTCAGGTTTGGAAGGTGTTGTCAAAGGAGTCTTGGCAAGTTTCTGCAGTGCATCTTGTAGATAGTACACACTGCAACCACTGTACATTGGTGGTAGAGGGAGTGAATGTTTAAGGTGATGGATGGATGCCGTTTAAACGGGCTGCCTGTACTACCAGGTGAGGACAGCAGATTTCCTTCCCTAAAAGGGATCTGTGCTGGGTTCCCTATTATTTGTCATTTATATGAACGACATAGATGACAATGTGGGGGGTAGGATTAGTAAGTTTGCGGATGACAGAAAGATTGGCTGGGTGGTTAACAGTGAGTTTGAGTGTCTTGGGCTACAGGAAGATTTCGACGGGATGGTCAAATGGGCAGATATGTGGCAGATGGAATTTAACCCTGAAAAGTGTGAGGTGATACACTTTGGAAGGAGTAATTTGACAAGGAATAATTCAATGAATGGCATGACACCAGGAAGTTCTGAGGAACAAAGGGACCTTGATGTGTGTGTCCATAGATCTCTGAAGGCAGAGGGGCATGTTAGTGGGGTGGTGAAAGAGGCATGTAGGACACTTGCCTTTATCAATCTTGGCATAGGTTACAAAAGTAGGGAGGTCATGTTGTTGTTGTATAGAACCTTGCTGACGCCACAGCTGGAGTACTGTGTGCAGTTCTGGTCGCTCCATTATAGGATGGATGTGATTGCACTGGAGGGGGTGCAGAGAAGATTCACCAGAATGTTGCCTGTGATGAAACATTTCAGTTATGAAGAGAGGTAGGAGAGACTTGGGTTATTTTCGTTGGAGCAGAGAAGACTGAGGGGCGACCTGATCGAGGTGCACAAGATTATGAGGGGCATGGACAGGATGGATAGGGAGCAGCTGTTCCCATTAGTTGAAAGGTCAGTCATGAGGGGGAATAAGTTCAAGGTGAAGGGCAGGAGGTTTAGTGGGGATGTGAGGAAAAACCTTTTTACCCAGAGGGTGGTGACAGTCTGGAATACGCTGCCCGGGAGGGTGGTGGAGGCAGGTTGCCTTACATCCGTTAAAAAGTACTTGGATGAGCACTTGGCATGTCATAACATTAAAGGCTATAGGCCAAGTGCTGGTAAATGGGATTAGGTAGGTAGGTCAGGTGTTTCTCACATGTCGATGCAGACTCAATGGGCTGAAGTGCCTCTTCTGCACTCTGTGATTTTTTGATTTTGATTCTGTGATTTCCAAAAGGCGTTCGATAAGTAACCGCACATAAGGCTACTTAATAAGAGCCCATGGTGTTGGGGGTCATACATTAGCATGGATAGAGGATTGGCTAACTAATAGGAGACAGAGAGTTGGGATAAGGGGGGCATTTTCTCTATGGCAACCTGTAACTAGTGGAGTGCCACAGGGATCAGTGCTGGGGCCTCATTTATTTACCATTTATATTAATGACTTAGATGAGGGAAGTGAATGTACTATCGCCAAGTTTGCGGATGACACAAAAAAAGGTGGGAAGCCAAGTGGTGAGGATGACACAAGGAGTCCATAGAGGGATATAGACAGGTTAAGTGAATGGACAAAAACTTGGCAGATGGAATATAGGCAGCTTTTTCCAGTCGGCGAGCGGGGGCAAGGCCTGCTTGCCGACGCGTACAATGACACAGGGTGACGTCGGGCATGCGTACTCAAGTATTTGCCATCATGTCCCTCAGTCTGTGTTGTCTCACTTAATCTCAATGCAGTCAATTGCCTTTAGTTCCACACAGACAGCATTAACAAAGGCAGTTCCTTTATGAACGTGATGGTTGGACGATGCACATGTAAACCTAGTGTCAGAGGATCATATAATGTGGTCTCATGAATATAGTTCTTGGAAGGTTATTGATTATCCTGATGCAGCTGCACTGAAGTCTGCTCTCTGTATATGTTATAGGTATTTATCATGATCCACATTTGGAGTAATTCCAACCAAGTGCACTTTTCAATAGCCTCCATGTAATGATTGTGAGCTTTGGGTTGCAGTTTAATTAATCATAAAGGACCAGAGCTTTTCATGCCTGCCTGCCTGCAGTGTTATCTCGTTACCATGTTTACAGCTGAACATTACTCTTTTATTAGTTCCCACTCTACACATGCATGATGCAGAGCAATGGAAATTGTTTGCACTTGGTGACATTTGAAATGTCTGCTGGACAGCAATGTGTCTGTCATGTTGTAGGTGTTGTCTAGCCTGATGATGCTAGCCTATTACATGTGTGGATGCTAGTTTCCACCTGAAGGTCTGGCTAGTGTGACTTGACAGAATCCCTATGTTAGGTCTTATAAGCATAATCGATATGGATCTCTCAATGTGACAGTGCAATAGTGTCTTAGGCTTCCTCATACATATCGCACTATGGTGGATTTAAAAAGTAGAGTGTGATGGGATGAGAGCAATGCCCCTGCACATCTCCTGAGTAATCCTCAGTACTTACGAGGATGCTAAGTTATCATTAAACGCTGCGTCAATACTGACTAGACCACATCTCTCCCAGATGCCAAGGCAATGCTGGGCATTAACTTGGGACGCTTCCAACGAAGGCAGGGTCATGAGTGCATCTCAATGATCACATGATGGTCCTGCTGAAGCACTCTCTGTGCTTACAAAGATAACCTAACTTACAGGTTCGCTTCCATGCTGTACAGTGACAGATCACATCATCCTGAAGAATGATGTCATCCTGGGGCCAATGTCAAGATGCGGCCTCACCATTAATCATGCTTGAGCGATAGCATTTGGAATGATCCTGCTGCCCGGATTTAGATCCATCTTCAGACGGTCAAGTGATAACCAGTGACTGATGATTTTCCTCCTTCTGCCACCTTTGCTAAGCTCCTTGTATCTGTGGACAAATATAATAGACATGATTGAACCTTACACTGGAATGCTCTCCCTCTATTGCCAAGCCAGGAAGCTGGTGTGACACCTGGGCCTGCCCTCATTTCAGACATGGCACCCCTTGTAACTGAAGCAAATCCCGAAAGTTCACAGATGGCTAAGCTTCCCCTTCCTACATGACTCCGCATTCACAAAGAGGCTTTGATCAGCCATGTGCCCTTACCCTCAGTCAACCTGCCTCCTTTAGTCTAGACATTAGTGCAGTGTCACACCAATTTCATGACGTCGAGCATTGTGGCCTTAAGCCATGACCATTCAAAAGATAATGTGGAGTTTTGTCTTGAGCTTAATGCTTATGTGCAGCAGGCTTATTTGTTTGATCCTCCTTCCTCCTTTACATGCCTCCGTGATGGACATGTAAGCAATCAGACTAAATCAAATCCTTAACGGATTCTCGCATGAATGTGCTCCATTACTTAAGGTGCCAAACTCCTTCAGTTGCCATTTGACACATGCCAACAGTTCTCAGCTGAGCTACGATCTGCATGATTTGAGCCAATAATTATTAGGGTGCCCTTCAATCAGCCTACAGTTGCAATCGATGACTCCTCCCACACACCCTGAGATCCTATCCTGGGCAATTTTTTTGAAGCGTTATTTTCCAACTACGTCATTTCTAGTTGTTAGTCAGCATGGTGATGCTGTGTTTTCTGTGGGTTTTCTGTGTTTTCTGACCAGGTTTCAACCTCCACCCTTACCCTCCAAGTCTCTCCTGTCCTCCTGTATCCTCACTGCATCCACATTCTCCTTCCTCTGATTGCTCTCCTGCCGCCCCCCACTGTTTCCCTAGAGCTAATTTTTATATATGTTGATATTCCTTTCCTCTCCCCTGAACCCTGAACTATTTAATGGAGATGTCCGCAGCATTTGTAGACCTAACCTCTCCCCTTTTTGATGCCACATGGACCAAAACTTTCAGGGTGCCCCTCACCCCCACTCCACCATGTGAGACCTTCCAATTCCACCCCTGCCCCATGACTTAACAACTCCCACTTTACAGGATGCAAATGTCTCCCCTGACCGTGATTGTGCCAACTGCTTCCCACTATGTATCCTCCAACCCTAAGGACCAACATCTGTAACAGACTGACAACACCCTGCACACCATGCTGTGCCCGACCAACGCTAACTAGAGTGGCCTTCTCCCTCCCAGGACTGAGACCAAGACAGTCAAGAAGCTTGACACTGTCCAGGACAAAGCAGTTCACTTGATTGGCACCACATCCACAAACATTCACATCCTCCACCATTGAGGCACAGTAGCAGTAGTGTGTACCATCTACAAGATGCACTACCGGAATTCACCAAGGCTCCAAAGACAGCACCTTCCAAGCACACAATCACTATCATCTAGAAGGACAAGGGCAGCAGATAGATGGGAACACCACCACCTGGAAGTTCCCCTCCAAGTCACTCACCATTCTGACTTGGAAATATATCGCCGTTCCTTCACTGGCACTGCATGCACCTACATCGCGTGGACTGCAGTGGTTCAAGAAGGCAGCTCACCACTACCCGTTCAAGAGAAACTAGAGATGGGCAATAAACACTGGCCCAGTCAGCAAAGCCCACATCGCCTGCATGAATTTAAAATACCAAGCGAGCCATGCAGAGCCCCCTAGCATGGCCCGTTCGGGCCCAGGACTGTCTTCTCAATTTTCCCTCGACAGTGTGGTTTCTATTATGACTTGGCAAATGATGTGTGCCATGAGGGAAACTTGATTCTGCTATCACAATGATTTTGCAATTTGTATTTATTTTGAGATGCGTGCACTGAATTCAGAAGTAATAAGTCCACCAAGACTTTTAGAGATTTTTAAAAAAAACTAAATTAAAATATTTATTAACAGAAGAAAAGATTTCAAGCACATACATAGGACTACAAATTACAACTATAGTAACTCATAAAATTCCAAATTAACCTGACACCCAGTTACATGCCTTTTAAGTCAATGGTCCAAACATAGATTTTAGATTTTGAACAGATCCAGCAAATTAACACAATACCCTGGATAATGGAATTCCAGATGACTTTTCCCCAGCTTCAGTTTTGGTAGACAGCAGACTTCTCCACAAATACTGGAGGCTTCATGAAGGCTGTTTCACATAACTCTGTTAGATCTCTCAATGCCTTCTTCTGACACATAGCCTCATTCTTCTTTATTTATGTTTATCTCTTCTAATATGTAAATTTTATTGTTTTATTCATCTTTGAAGCTGTATCCTCCTCACAATATAAAAACTTTCATGATGCTACTACTTATTGTCTGTAACCTTTGGGAAAAATAAACACATCCCTTGCTTATATGGCTATTTGTAAACAGACTGAGATCCCTTCGTCTATCTAAAAATGCAGATTCCCTTCATAGCTTACATGCTAAGCCAACATCCATGTCTATCAAACACCTAGCTTCTTCTGATGAGTCAAATCCTGCAATCTACTTGATTCCGAATGTAATTACATCAGACACAGACATACCTAACTATACTTACAGACATACCTAACTATAAACCTACTTCACAATAAATCAGAAAAATATTATGATAATTATTATACTTCCATGACAGTCTCAGCCCCAGGACTGTCTTCTGAATCTGCCCCCTACAGTGTGGCCTCAGCACCAGGACAGTCTCATATTACCCTCTGTACCTTTGACAACACCAGCCCCCACACTCCACAGTCATGCCCTTTCCCCCCCCACCGTGCTCCACTCACTCCCCTTCCCAGGCACGCCTCTGTCTTCTCCCTTCCTGCTGTAATTGTATCCCATGCAGCTTCTGAGAAGCACCTATATTTTGCAATGCTGCTGTTAAAGGTGAGCGAAAGAAGCATCTACATACTTCAAAGTTACTGGTGAAGTGACGGTCACTTATATACGGAAACAGACTATTCTTATTATCCGCTTGCAGGGCATTTAAATTTGAAAGTAGAACATGATTCTGGTGAGGTGCATTTTTAATGAGCATTCATGAGTTGTAGAGAGATGCAAACATGGTTCCTGACATGGATCAGTGAAAAGTCTTTATCCCACCATGGAGGTCAGGAGAACAAAATTGCAAACTGCAATTCCCTGCCGGTGGGAATCTGATTTTTGTCATCCTTACAAATTTTGTGCCCCTGCCCACCATGAGTATCCCCGCTACCAGGAACAGAAAATTCCACCCAATGGGTGCAAAAGCATAGGAGTTATAGTCAACCAAGATAAAGCTCTGGTTAGGCCACAACTGGTGAGGTCTTGTATCCAGTCTGCTCACCACACTTTGGGAAGGATCCTTGAGGAGATTTACCAGAATGGTTCCAGGGATGAGGAATTTTAGCTACAAGGATATATTAGAGAAACTTTGAGTCATTAACTTTCAAGCAAAGGAGATTCAGGGAAGATTTAATGGAGGTTTGTACGATTATGGCAGGTTTAAATAAGGTAGGAAAAGTAAAGCTGATCCCAACTGCTGATTGTGCAAAGTCTGGAGGACACAGATTTGTGGTTTTTGACAATAGATCCAGGGGGAATATGAGGAAGAACTTTTTTATGCAGCAAGTGGTATTGACCAGGAACTCACTGTCCACAAGGGAAGCAGAGTTGTTGAATGATTTTAAAAGGAAATTGGATAGGCTCTTGAAGGAAATAAACTTGCAGGGTAACAGGGATAGAATGGGATAATGGGGCTGGCTGGATTGCTCTATAAATTGTCGGTACGGGTTAAATTGGCCGAACTGCCCTCTATACCATTCGGAAAGTGTGCCACACAAGGAACTACGAAATGAAGTAGGTACATATAGCAAGCAATTAAAAAGGCAAATTGTGTGTTGGCTCTTATTGCTACAGATTTTTGGTGAGACCACATCTGGATAACTGCGCAGTTTTGGTCTCCATATCAAAGGAAGGATATACCTCCACTGGAGGTCATACAGCGAAGTTTGCTAGATTGCTTTCTGGGATCAGAGGACTGTCCTGTGGTGAGAAGCTGAGTAAATTGGTCCTATACTCTTTGGAGATTAGGAAAGTGAGAGGTGATCACATTGAAATATACAAGATTTGAAATGGTTTGAATGGGTAGACAGTGGGCATTTGTTCCTCTGACAGGAGAATCTAGAATTGAATTATTTAGGACTGACATGAGGAGAAATTTCTTCACTTAGAGATTTGCGAATCTTTGGAATTTGCTACGCTTGAGGGTTACGTATGCTCTGTTGTTGAGTCTTTTCAAGGCTGAGATAGATAGATTTTTGGTCTCACATGGAAATAAGGGATATGGGGAGGGGGCAGGAAAGTGGAGTTGAGGCAGAAGATCAGCCATGACTGGTGGAGCAGGCTCGAGGTGGCATATGGTTTACTTCTGTTCCTCATTCTTATGTCATCCAGTCCCTCTACACCTCCATCCCCACTAGAGCATAAATTCCCTTTACATCTACATCCAAAGCAGGATGTACAGAACCTCTAAACTTCCATCCTTCATAAGGACGTACAGTCCTTCGTTTGCCTCCTGTCCCCGTCAAGATGTGAAGTCTTTCTACACTTCCATCCACCACCAGATTAGCTTGAAATTTGTCTGCTTCCTTAAAAGGCAGCCCAACCAGTCTCCATTGAATGCCACCTGTCTGCACCTGGTTGTACATGTTTTTATAATTGAACAATTCTACTTCCTCCAAATGCAAGGTGTGAAACTTTGTGAACATGCATGTCTCCTACCTATAACTGTGGGCAAGATTAACGGCGAGTCCATAGATTCCCGCCCAAAGTCAATGGATTTTTGGCTGCTCTCCAAATTTTCTGGTCACATCTGTGCCCATTCCTGCCACAGAAGGGGCCAGAAGATCTGAGCCTGTATTTTTGTAGGATACAGTGAACATCGTTTTTCCAGTCCTACGCAGGCAGATGCATAATAAGGCCTTGTTCTGATGCATACATGACCGTTTTGGTACTGCTTCCTGTTCTTACTCTCAACTGGAGAATTTTTGTTAATTTAACTTTAAGTTTCCACCCCCACCCCCCCCCCCACTTCATGTCATAGAGTCACATAGTCATCATGGTGCAGTGAGCTACCCTTTGGCTATAGTGGTCCATATTTGACTTTTCCTTCCGTTCCTTGATTTTTTTTATCACCACAGCTACTTTGATTGGATACATCTTCCCACCCCACTTAGAACATAAGAAATATGAGCAGGAGTAGCTCATGTGGACCGGCGAGTCTGCCCCACCCTTCAATACGGCTGATCTTTGGCTTCAACTCCACTTTCTTGCCTACTCCTATTATTATTTGATTCCCTGAGAGACTAAAATCTGGCTGTCTCAGTCTGAAATATATTCAGTGATGAAGTATTCACAATCCTCTGCGATAGAGAATTCCAAAGATTCACAACCATTTGAGTGAAGAAATTTCTCCTCATCTCAGTCCTAAACGACCGCCCCTTGTCCTGAGACTGTGCCCCCATGTTCTATATTCCCCAGCCCCTTCAAAACCTTAAATACTGTAGATGCTGGAAATCTGAAACAAAAGCAAAAAATGCTGGGAAAACTCAGCAGTTCTGGCAGCATCTGTGGAGAGAGAAAAAAACAAAATTAATATTTTAAGTCCATATGACCCTTCTTTAGGGTCTGAAGAAGGGTCATATGGACTTGAAATGTTAAGTTGTTGTTTTGTCTCTCCATAGATGCTGTTAGACCTGCTGAGTTTTTCCAGCATTTTTTGATTCTTTTTCCTCCAAAATCTTGTATACTTCAATGAGATCACCTCTCATTCTTCTAAACTCCATAGAACATAGATCCAGTTTGCTCAGTGTGTCATTACAGGACAACCCTCTCAAGCTAGGAACCAAACTGATGAACCTTTGCTGTACTGCCTTCAATGCAAGTATATCATTTCTTAAATATGGAGAGCAAAACTGCACACAGTATTCTAGAAGTGCCCTCACCAAAGCTCTGTACAATTGTAGCAAGACATTTTTTATTATTGTGCTTCAATCCCCTAGCAATAAAGGCCAACATGTCATTTCCCTTCCTAATTAATTGCCACAGCTGCAGGCTAACTTTTTGTATTTCTTAGATGAGTACATCCAAGTCTCTCTGTGTTCATTTATAAGTTTTATGCCTTTCAAAAATATTCTGCTTTTCTATTCTTAGAAAGAAAATAACCTCACTCTTTCCACATTATTCTCCATCCATTACCTTGTTGCCCATGCATTTAGCCTATTTAGTGTCCTCACAGCTTGCATTCACACCTAGCTTTGTATCGCCAACAAACTTAGATACATTACTCTCTGACCATTTGTCTAAGTCATTAATTGTTATGATCTCAGCTGATGTTAATATTGGACAAGTCAGCTCACAGGGTGAAACCTGCCTTGGTAGATACTAACTTTGTTTTTTTTAGAAACCGTGGAGGTCAGTTACTGAAAATATTCATAAGAGTTTGCCAGCATACCATTAACACAAAGAATTCATTTATTAAACAAGAAAAAATACACAATATTACGCTAGACAAAAATGTTGGAAAAATTTCAATACAAGCACCAGAAAATGATTTAAATTCACACTATTCCTTTTATCCCAGAAACTCTTCCAGACATAGGATAAACTGTCACTATAAAGTAATGAATTAATCAGGAAAAGTCAGAATGATTTTGTTAGGGGAAGGTCATGTCTCAGGGATAATCAGAATACTTTTGTTAGGGGAAGGTTGTGTCTTACTAATTTAATCAACATTTTTGAGGAAGTAACAAGGAAGATGGATGAGGGTAGCGCAGTGGATGTTGTCTACATGGATTTTATTAAGGCATTTGACAAGGCAGACTGGTCAGGATGAAAAGCTTCGACAAAATGTCATTTTCATTAATACTCAATTTCTGTATTACAAAACGATTATTGGAGTTCTTTAAGGAAGTAACAAGCAATATGGATAAAGGGGAAACTGTGGATTTAGATTTCCAGAAGGCATTTTACAAGGTGCCACATCAAAGTTTACAACAAAAAAAGGGCTCATGGTTTGGGGGATAACATATTAGCATGGAGTGGGATTGGTTAGCTAACAGGAAACAGAAAGTAGGCATAAATGGGTCATTCCCAGATTGTCAAAATGTGATGAGTGGAGTGCAACAGGGACAGAGCTGGGGCCTCAACTATTTACAATTTATATCAATGACTTGGATGAAGGAACCGAACGTATGGTTGCTAAATTTGCTAATGACCTAAAGATAGGTAGGAAATTAAATTGTGAAGAGGGCATAAGAAACCTGCAAAGGGACATCGATAGGTTATGTTAGTGGGCAAAAATTTGGCAAATGGAATATAATATGGGAAAATGTGAATTTGTCCCCTTTGGCAGGAAGAGCAGAAAAGCAGCATATTATTTAAATGGAGAAAAACTGTAGAACTTTGGGGTACATAGGGATCTGGGCGTCCAGGTACATGAATCACAAAAAGTAAGTATGCAAGTACAGGAAGTGATTAGACAGGCAAATAGAATATTGTCATTTATTGCAAGGGAAATGGAATATAAAATTAGGAAAGTTTTGCTACAGTTATACAGGGTGTTGGTGAGACCACATCTGGAGTACTGTGTACAGTTTTGGTCTCCTTATTTAAGAACGGATCTTTGGAACTCCCTTCCCTGGAGTGTGGTGGAGGCAGGGTCATTGAATGTTTTTAAGGCAGATGTAAATTCTTGACTAACAAGGGAGTCAAAGGTTATCAGGGGCATGCGGGAATGTGGGGTTGATGCCACAATCAGTTCAGCTGTGATTTTATTGAACGGTGGAGCAGGCTCAAGGACCTGAATGGCTTACTGCTGCTCATAATCCATCTGCTCATTTGTTGCATGATCACTTTCCCTAATACATTCTTGTTATAACTGCAGCCACTGAGATTTGCAATTGTTGACATAACATTTATTTCCTCTGCAGAAGCATTCTCAAAGGATTGACACTTTTACCAAGTTTTCCCTGAAATCTGTTCAGCAAAGGATGTCATCAACAAGCCTTCAGATCCATGGCTACAGGTTTGTTATATTTAGTGTTATCAAAATAAAACAACACAATGTTCAGAGCTTATTCAGACCTTTCTGCAATGCTCGAAGAATTGGAATCGGTTTTGTACCATAGGACTGAATTTTCATACCAGCCGGCGTCAGATGTATTCGGTGGTGTGAGTAGACAATATGGCGCGATCGGTTTCACAATGGCATGAAACCAGTTCCCAATTGTGCGCTCAGCTCACTGATGGTGGGCTTCGTTCCCCACCATCGGATGTCAGGAACCTCATTGTAACACATCAGAAATCATTATTAGGCCTGCCTGTCAGACCATCCACGTCGGCAAAAAAACATGCTTACCTGTTTCACAATAGCACATAAGCGACGTGCACTTGGCAGGCAGCAATTCGCTCAGGACTTGAGCTTTTTTTGTCTACCTTGCTTCCGTCAGCACTCGCAGTCATAATGCCAGGCTTCACAGATAGCACCACATCACTTTTAGGGGGGGCTCACAGCAGGTCTCTACTTATCAGACCAAGGTGACTTTTCAATGGCTGCAGGGCTAGGGCTTACTTGGCGAAGGGGGAGAAATGGCCTCAGGCAAGGGAAGAGGCTGCAAGATGAGGGATGTACTTGGGAAGGAGGATAATCCAGGGTGTGTGTGGGGGGCACATGTTGATCTGTGCAAGTAGCCTCAAGATGGTGAGGGCTAAGGAGGCAGTCTCCAGAGGAGAGGAGGAGATGTGAGGGCATGTGCGTGAGAATGGGTAGTGATGTCCCTTGAGTTGGCAGTGAGTGAGATACCAGTGAATGTGTGATGGGCTTGTGAGTGTGTGAGTTTAGAGTGATGAGATGGTTGCCATGGCTGCACAGATGAGATAATTCATCCTCCATCTGCATTGGATGGCCACGCTCTTCCATGCAACATTGGCTCTGACCATCACTGCCATCGCCCACCAAGCCGGGCTGGTAATGTAGCAGTGGCCAGAGTGGGGATAGAGGTCACCACAGCAGGCCTCCACGGTGTCCAAAGGTCACTTGAGGGCTGCAGTCTTCTTGCCTTTCAGGGCCATGCCTTCTTTGCTGCAGTCCTGGGCTGGAAGCACTGAGCGCAGCTGCAGTTTAAGTGTGGTGCCTGGCATGATGAAGCGGCGAGGTGATGGCATAGCAGACAAATCGGAGCCCGCCCGCCATAAAAACGGCATGGTTCCTGGGAATGCATAAGTAATGTGGTGGGTTTGGGATGTTATGGTGTGAAAACCCGGCATCGCGGCCGGAGGGTAAAACGGGACAGGTAAAACGTAGTTTACGCATTTAGTGCAAATCTGGGACGATTCTGCCCGTAATGTCTTACATCTCAACTTTTCATACCTCTTTTCTCTTTTTCTATTTGATTGATTACTCGTCTCACCACCCAATGCCCGTTTTATAGATTAATCCTTTATCACTACTTTGAATTTGGTCATCTGTCATCTACAGTTGTCATGTCAGCCATTCATCACAGAGCTGCAGCTTCACCACTGCGGCACCTGACCCTTTTCTCCTGCTCCCTGTCCTATCATTACAAAATTTATTAGTGTCCATGTATCAGAAATAACTTTAATGCCCCACAGCTGCCATGTGCCCTCATATTCTTCTTTCATTGCTCTGTGGGTTAGTTTACAGTTACGCATGTTTGCTAAGTTAATAGACTGTTAACAAGACACCATTGAAAGCTGAATAAATTTTATCTATTTAATAATTTGACTTAATGTAGTTAACAAATAATCACACCTTTGTCTTTGATTAACAACTAGCTTCTCCAAATATCTCCACAATAGCCTGGAGTCAGCACTGCTGCCATATCAGTTGCGAAGGATACGGATGTAACAAATTATTTACCTTCCTATTCTTTATATTTTGCTATTAATAAAGGTAAAAGATGTCAGTACTGAGGAATGGAAGGCTTCTACTCACAGGTCAGCTTAGTACAGCAAAATGTTGGAACACATTTAAGGTTATGGGCAAGAGATACTGGGGGGTTGTGAGTAAGAACTTTTTTACACAGTGAGTGGTAATGACCTAGAATTTGATGCTACGAGGGCACTGGAAATGGAGATAGTGAAAGGTTTCAAAAGGAAACTTGCAGGGGAATGGGACTGGCTGCACTGCTCTACTTCTGTGCCATCATGACTCGAGAGCAGCTTCCTACAATCTGCTTGAGATTGAGGGAAATATTGAGGGAGGACCAGAGGACAGTGAATGCAGAGTAAGATTGATATCATTGAGGATACCTCTGCCCTTCCTCAGAAGAATGCCTCCACTACACTGGTATGGTATTTCACTATTACCCGCAACAGTCCTTCAACTTATCTGAGTTAGATAGTGAGTTAGTGCTAAATTGTGCTGTAAAACCATTTCCAATAGGAACTGGATCAAAGGTTTCAAAAGCTCGTTTCAAGCAGCCAACAAATGTACATATAGAAACTGACCTATCCACAGATAATGATGTGGCAGCGGTAGCATTTAGAAAAAGAGAGGGCCAAGAATTTTTGTGAACACACAAATTAGGAGAAGGAGTGGGCCATTCAGTGCCTTAAGCTTGCTCCGCCATTTGATATGATCATGGTTGATCTGATGTGGCCTCAACTCTGTTGGACAATTGGAAGGGCTATGAACATGTACATGATGAGGAATACTGGTATGAGGTGACCTTGGTTGTGACTGAGACTAAGTGAGTTGGCAAGTTGGAGAAGTGGCTGTGAATACGGGCCAGAGAGTTTATATGGAGAAAAATATTGAGGGAGGACCAGAGGACAGTGAATGCAGAGTAAGATTGATATCATTGAGGATGAAGAGTTCCTCAGTGAAGAGGCTGAAGGAGTGAGAAACTGGGTGAGTGTGGTAAAGTGGAGTGTTATGTACCTTTAAGAGAAGGTAGTTAATTGACCATGGGACTGTATTGACCAGTTGCTACTTGGGTAACAGGAAGCCTAGAACTGAAGGTGATTGAAAAAGCACACATGGACTCCTGTTCCAATAAGCCACCAGTGTTTGTTCAGTTAATCTGTCTCTCTCTGCCTATATTGTTTCAAGCACCAACTAATGTATTAATGTCAAGGGCGCAGCTAACGTTCGCCAGACAAAGCGAACCTGATAACCAAAAACACAAAACTGGCGACGAGGATAAACCGGATCCATTGATGGCAATCAAGAAAGCCGTGGTACGCCAGTTACATTACTTCGCCACTACCTTGAAATCTGTTTGAAAGCTCAGTCTCCTTAGTTATCAAATATGCTGCTGTTTGGGCATCTTGAACCATTTGATCCTGTTTCTGATGACTGGTCTCATTACGTTGAACGCTGAGCGTTCCTCTTTACTGCTAACAACATTGCGGGGGAGGACAAGAAGAGGGCAATTCTTTTGTCAACATGTGGGAGCAAAATGTATGGGCTGATCCGCAACCTCACATCACTTAACACCCCTGATACAAAGATTTTCGAAGAATTAGTAAACATTGTAAAAAAACACTTGAAGCCAAAACCCTTAGCAACTATGCAGGGTTTTAAATTCAATTCGAGGAATAGGCTTCCAGGAAAGACAATCACAGAATCACAGGATCACAGTGCAGAAGAGGCCCTTCGGCCCATCGAGTCTGCACCGACACGTAAGAAACACCTGACCTACCTACCTAATCCCATTTACCAGCACTTGGCCCATAGCCTTGAATGTTATGACGTGCCAAGTGCTCATCCAGATACTTTTTAAAGGATGTGAGGCAACCCGCCTCCACCTCCTTCCCAGGCAGTGCATTCCAGACCGTCACCACCCTCTGGGTAAAAAAGTTTTCCTCACATCCCCCCTAAACCTCCTGCCCTTCACCTTGAACTGGTGCCCCCTTGTGACTGACCCTTCAACTAAGGGGAACAGCTGCTCCCTATCCACCCTGTCCATGCCCCTCATAATCTTGTACACCTTGATCAGGTCGCCCCCTCAGTCTTCTCTTCTCCAATGAAAAGAACCCAAGTCTATCCAACCTCTCTTCACAACTGAAATGTTTCATCCCAGACAACATCCTGGTGAATCTCCTCTGCACCCCGTCCAGTGCAATCTAATCCTTCCTGTAATGTGGCGACCAGAACTGCACACATTATTCCAGCTGTGGCCTCACCAAGGTTCTAAACTACACCAACATGACCTCCCTGCTTTTGTAATCTATGCATCGATTGATAAAGGCAAGTGCCCCATATGCCTTTTTCATCACCCCACTGACATGCCCCTCCGCCTTCAGAGATCTATTGACACACACGCCAAGGTCCCTTTGTTCCTCAGAACTTCCTAGTGCCATGCCGTTCATTGAATACTTCCTTGTCAAATTACTCCTTCCAAAATATATCACCTCACACTTTTCAGGATTAAATTCCATCTGCCACTTATCTGCCCATTTGACCATCCCGTCGAAATCTTCCTGTAGCCCAAGACACTCAACCTCACTGTTGACCACCCAGCCAATCTTTGTGTCATCCGCAAACTCACTAATCCTACCCACTACATTGTCATCTATGTCGTTTATATAAATGACAAATAATAGGGGATCCAGCACAGATCCCTGTGGTATGCCACTGGACACAGGCTTCCAATCACTAAAGCATCCTTCTGTCATTACACTCTGCCTCCTACAACTAAGCCAATTTTGAACCCACCTTATCAAATTACCCTGTATCCCATGTGCCTTTGCCTTCTTTATAAGTCTCCCATGTGGGACCTTGTCAACGGCTTTGCTGAAATCCATATAAACTACATCAACTGAACTACCCTCATCTACACACCTGATTACCTCCTCAAAAAATTCAATCAAATTTGTTAGGCATCCCTCTGTCAAGGCAAAGCCATGCTGACTATCCCTGATCAAACCTTGCCTCTCCAAATGGAGATTGATACTCTCCTTCAGAAATTTCTCCAATAGTTTCTCTACCACTGACGTGAGACTCACTGGCCTGTAGTTCCCTGGCTTATCTCTATAACCCTTCTTACATAGTGGAGCCACATTAGCTGTTCTCCAGTCCTCTGGCACCTCCCCCATGGCTAGAGAGAAATTAAAAATTTGGGTCAGACCCCCTGTGATCTCCTCCCTTGCCTCCCTCAGCAGCCTTGATCACAAATAATCTGGACCTGGAGATTTGTCCACTTTTAAGCCTGCCAACACCTCCAATACCTTGTCACTCCCTATATCAATTTGCTTAAGAACCTCGCAGTCGCTCTCCCGGAGTTGGATACCTTCATCCTCATTCTCTTGGGTGAAGACGGACCTGAAATATTCATTCAACACTCTAACGATGTCCTCTGGCTCCACCCATAGATTTCCCCCTTGGTCCCTAATGGGCCCTACTCTTTCCCTTGTTATCCTCTTCCCATTGATATACTTATAGAATATCTTGGGATTTTCCCTAACTTTTACCAGCCAGAGCTTTCTCATATCCCCTCTTTGTTCTCCTAATTGCTTTCTTAAGCTCCACGCTGCACTGTCTGTACTCCACTAATGCCTCTGCTGATTTGCTTCCCTTGTACCTGCTAATAGCCTCTCTTTTCCTTCTCATTGTAACCTGAATATCTCTGGTCATCCATGGTTCTCTGGGCTTGTTACTCCTTCCTATCACCCTAGAGGGAACATGTTGAGCCTGTACCCTCCCCATTTCCTTTTTGAACACCGCCCCCACCCCCCACCACTGTAACTGTTCCCAGTCTACTTTGGCCACATCCTACCTTATTTTACTAAAATCCACTCTCCCCCAATCCAAAACATTTTTTTGCAACTTGTCGATTTCTTTGTCCATAACAACTTGAACTGTACCATGTTGTGGTCGCTATCATTTAAATGCACGCCCACGACCACCTCAGCCACCTGTTCGGCTTCATTCCCCGGAATTAGGTCCAGCAATGCATCATCCCTTGTTGGACCCTCTACATAGTGACCTAAAAAGTTCTCCTGTACACATTTAAAGAAATCCACTCCATCCAAGCCCTTAACACTATGTCTATCCCAATTAATGTTGGGAAAGTTGAAATCACCTAATATAATTACCCTATTGTTATTGTTTTTACACACCTCCACAAATTGTGCACATATTTGCTCCTCAATTTCCCGCTGACTATCTGGGGGTTCATAATAAACACCTAAAAATGTGGTTGCCCCTTTCTTATTCCTAAACTCTACCCACAAAGCTTCATTCGATGCCCCCTCCAAGATATCATCTCTTCTTACTGCAGTAACGGACTCCTTAACTAATAGTGCAACGCCTCCTCCTCTTTTACCCCTTCCCCTGTCTTGCCTGAAGATTCTATATCTCGGAATGTTGAGCTACCAATCCTGCCCTTCCCTCAAGCACGTCTCAGTGATGGCTACTATATCACAATTTCAAGTGTCAATCCTCACCCCTAACTCATCCGTTTTACCTGTAATACTTCTGATATTAAAGTAGAGGCCATCCAGCCTTGCCTTACTTCCTTGAAGCTTATTGCAGCTGTACTCCCTCTGACTTGATTGTTTTACTGCACTATGATGTGTCCCTATTCTGCTAACATTCTGTGTCCCCTCCCCCTGCTGAATTAGGTTAAACAGCACTAGCAAACCCGGCCGCAAGGATTTTAGTCCCGCTCTGGTTCAGATGTAGACCGTCCCACTTGTACAGGTCTCACCTTCCCCAGAAACGGTCCCAGTGATCTAGGAATCTAAAACCCTCCCTCCTGCACCAACTCTTAAGCCATGTATTCATCTGTGCTATTCTCCTATTTCTGAGCTTGCTAGCACGTGGCACTGGGAGTAATCCAGAGATTACAACCCTTGCTTTTTAGTCTACTGCCCAACTCCCTGAATTCTTGTTGCAAGACCTCATCCCTCTTTCTACCTATGTCATTGGTACCAATGTGTACCATGACCTCTGTCTTATCACCCTCCCCCTTCAGGATGCCCTGCAGCCGTTCAGTGACATCCTGGACCCTGGCACCAGGGAGGCAACATACCATCCTGGAGTCACTTTGATGGCCACAGTAGCATCTATCTGTTCCCCTGACTATAGAATCCCCTATTACTATTGCTCTTCCTCCCTTCCTCCACTCCTGTTCACACAGGCTGCTTATGGTGCCAGAAGCTTGGCTCTGTCCGCACTCCCTGGAGGAACCAGCGCCCTCATCAGCCTCCAAAATGGAATACCGATTTGCGAGCAGGACCCCAGGGGACTACCTGCCAGTTTCTCTTGGACTGCCTGGTGGTCACCCATTCCCTTCCTTCCTCAAGTCCCTTCATCTGCGGTGTGACCACCTCTCTAAATGTACTATCCATGGTGCTCTCAGACTCGCAGATGCTCCACAGTGTCCCCAGCCGCCATTCCAGCTCTGAAACCCGAGCTTCCAGGAGCTGCAGCTGGACACACTTCCTGCACACATGCTGGTCCCAGGCACTGGAAATGTCCCTGGCTTCCCACATGGAGCATGAGGAGCATACCATGGCTTTGAGCACTCCTGCCATGACTTATCCCTTTAAATGAAACCTTTTAAATCAATCACTCTCGGGCCCTTCTTTCCTGATCCTCGTTACTGCAGAGAATACAAACTGTAAACCACAAAAAAACCTTAAACTATAAGCGATTAAAGTAGTAAATACCTTACCCACTACTTACCAGTGATTCCTTTCCATTGTAGCCTCTACTGCTGCAGCACACTCTGAAGGTTTAAGAAGTTGGATAGCAAGGAAAAACTGCAATTAGCACCTCGTCCCCTATGCACCGAATTCCCACTTTGCACCAGATTCCGAATACCCACTTTGGCTGTGCCCCACTCAGAATGTGCTCACTCTCAGAATGTGCTCGCTGGTTATGTAGCTGCTTTAAAGGAACTAATGGAATATTGATAATCCGGAACTTCAATGAATGGCATGTTAAGAGGCCAATTGATAAATGATCACTTGCAGCAATGGGACTCATGTTCTCGGTGGGGGGTGGGGGGGGGTGGGGGGGTGCGGGTGGGCCTCCGCATCCTTCTCTGTTGCTTCCGTCAGAACTACCCCATGTGGAATTCAGAATGATGCTATTCAAAAGCGATTGCTGTCTGAAACTAATCTAGACTTCAGTAAGGTGTTAGAATTGGCAATAGCCATGGAGGGCGCTGTTAGAGACTCGGAGGTAATAAAAGCTACACAAAAGGGCGTCGTCCATCTTGTAGGGTGGGAAACATCAGTAACAAAAGAGGCAAAAATGTCAGACTCCACAGAAAAGCAGGGAATGCCCACTATGTACAGACCATTGAAGAACAACAGTACTAACAGTGAAAACATTAGTGAAAGAAATGCATCCAGGCAGCCTGAAAGCGATTGACAGTTCAGAAATATTGAATGTTTTTTCTGCCACCACAATGGTCACATAATGTGGCACTGTCAAGATAGGCTGAGACAACATTTCAAAAACAAAGGTAGAAATCATGAAATCTGTCTCATTGGAGAACCAGAGGAAGCAGACTGTGACATCTATTCATTATATAACCTAAAAAAGTGTCTAAAACTGAACTAATCCAGGTAGTCATAAGTCAATGAGCAACCCATCAAGATGGAGGTTGATACTGGGGCATCAATGTCTGTCATAGGAGAACTTATGTTCAGACACTTGAATAAAGGAGTCCATCCTTTAAGGTTGGAAGAATCAGACACTAAATTAAAAACATTTACAGGCAAAGAAATAAGAGTGAAAGGGATATGTCAAATCCCCTGGTCCCATATGGGGATCTGTCTGCAAATTTACCCCTTATAGTAGCAGCTGGGGGGGGCCCCAGTTTAATTGGTCGCAGTTTGTTCAAAAAGATTAAATTGCAATGGCCCGAGATTTTTAAAATCATAATGAGAAACTTACAGGAATTGTCACAAAAGTACGTTTCCATTTTCAGTGACAATCTAGAAAGGATTCCTGGGCTAGAAGCCTTAAAATCTAGGTAGACCCTAACGCAGCCCCCAGATTTATCAGAGCCAGACCAGTCCCTTATGCTCTACAGGACAAGGTCGAGACCAAGGTAAACAGGCTGGAAATGTTGGGTATCTTACAACTGGTGTAATTTTCCGAGTGGGCAGCACCCATAGCACCTGCACTGAAGCCGGACCAAACTGTTCACTTATGCGGTGACTATAAGTTAACTGTAAACAGAAAGGCCAAACTTGATAGACACCCGATACCGAAGATTGACAAATTATATTTGAAATTGGCAGGATGCACCACACATTCAAAACTCGACATGAGTCATGCCTACCAGCAGGTAAAATTGGAAGAAGGCTCGAGGGAATTTGTGACCGTCAATACACATCGAGGATTGTATCAATGTATCAATGTATCATTGTATCAATGACCCTTTGGGGTCTCATCGGTGTATGCTATTTTCCAGCATACCAAGGAAAATCTGCTTCAGGGACTGCCCCAGGTCATTGTTTATCTGGATGATGTCTTGGCACTGGACGAACTGACGATGAACACTTAGCGAATTTGGAGGAGGTGTTGAAATGCTTCTCACAAGCAGGGATGTGCTTGAAGCATGAGAAGAGGTAGTTTACTTAGGCCATAAGGTTGACACGCAAGGCCTGCTTCACGTGAAAGAAAAGGTCAAGGCTATTCACGAGGCACCTGCACCGAGAAACACTTCAGAACTAATGGCCTTCTTAGGAATGATAAACTATTGTGGGTGATTCTCCCAAACCTATCAATCGTACTGGTTCCATTATACGCAATGCTTAAGAAAAACCATAAATGGATTTGGCAAGCTCCACGCCGGGATGCATTTCTGAAGATAAAGCAACTGTTAGATCATCGATCCTACTGGTTCACTTTGAACCAAAGAAAGAATTGCTTTTAACTTGCCCTAATGTAGTAGGGGCTGTACTTTCACATCGGATGGCAGAAGGCCCTGAACAACCCATTGATTATACATCTTGTGCACTCAGTGCTGCGGAGTGATGATATTCTCAAATTGAGAAGGAGGACTTGTCTGTTGTGTTTGGTTTTCAGAAATTTCATCAATACCTCCACAGTTGCCATTTTCACATTATATCAAACCACAAGCCTCTGCTGGAATTATTTGGAGAGGATAAGGCGATACCCCCCCATCGCACCTACTCTCATCCAGAGGTGGGCATTGATACTGGCTGCTTACGAGTACATTTTTATTCACCAACCGGGAAGCTAGATTGCACATGCTGACGCGCTGAGCCACCTCCCCCTGCCAGACAACCACGTGAAGCTTCCAATTTCCCAGGAACTTGCCTTAGTACTAAATTTTTTGGCTTCCTGCCCTGTCAAGGCCAAACAAATCTGTGAGTGGACAAGCCAAGATCCGCTTTTATCTCACATCTGAGAGCAGGTCTTGAATTGGATGGTCAGGCGAGTCAAACTCGGATGACGTGAAGCCTATTTCAATCACAGATATGAGCTCACCTGCCAGGACAGCATATTGCTCTGGGGAGGGTGAAGGCCATTACTGGCCGAATTACATAGCGCTGACCCTAGCATTAGTTGGATGAAGATGCTCGTGCGCAGCTACTTGTGGTGGCCAGGGATGGACATGGACATCGAAACCTTAGTCAAAAGTTGTCTTCAATGCCAGACTACCCCTCTTCGCTCCATTGCACCCCTGGGAATGGGCGGCCATGGGTGTCCCTCCACGTCGACTATGTGGAGCCCTTCTTGGGCATGATGTTCCTTTTACTAATAGACGCCCACTCCAAGTGGATGGATGTCTATGAAGTCCAGTCTGCTGCTACAATAGACCGTTTGTGACAGAGGTTTGCAGTGCACGGGTTACCAGAGGTGCTCAAGTCAGACAACAGGATTGCATTTACCAGCGGGGAATTCCACAGGTTTATAACCCTCAACAAAATAACTTATATCAAAACCTTGATTTACCATCCCACCTCTAATGGTTTGGCTGAGCGGGTGGTCCAAACTTTTAAGTCCTGGATGAAAAAGCGGGACAGGGATTCCATCAGCACCAGATTGTCATGGTTCCTGTTCAGAAACCGCACGCTACATACACGACCACCGGTGTTGTCCCCACTGAATTACTAATGAAGAAATGTTGCCACATCCGTCTAACTCTTATCAGGCCAAATTTAGGCGGCGGGGAGTGGGGGAGGAGGGGGCGGTGCTGGGGGGGGGGGGCAGGGTGGGGGGTTGGTGGAGAGAAGTCAAAGTGTCCAGAAGGTTAGACATGGTGGCCATAATGTGGTTGACTGTTAACTGCCCTGTGAACAAGGGCAATTAGGGATGAGCAATAAATGCTGGGCTACTCAGCGATGCCCACATCCCATGAATGAATATTTTAAAAAAATCATAAAAGAAATTTCATGGTGGGAGACACAGTTCTCGCAAAGAACTTTAGAGATGGGCCCAGTTGGCTATTAGGCGGAGTGAGTGTCATGACAGTGAATGGCCGAATAATTAGAGGACATGTGGATCATCTCCATAGAAAAAAGACAGTCCCATAAGAAGGAATGCCGTCATCATTTGTGTTTGAGTCTGCACCGCACATGGAAGAAATGTCACGTGATTTGGAAGTACCCGTGGGGCCTATTGGTCCTGAGAGGGTCAAAAACACAAACTTGCTCACTTCCACCGAAGAGGCTGTTGGCAGTCGACCCCTGGAAAGGGGATCTCAGAAAACCAGCTGAGGCCATTGAGCTACATTGCTTGACATGTCGGTGGATGCCTCCTGACAAACCTGACTTGTAAATAGTTATTCATGTAAATAATTGGGATGTTCTGAAGATTGTCAATTGCACTTTCAAGTAAAGGGCGAGGGATGTGGTAAAAGAGAATGTAGTTAATTGACCATGTGACTGTATTGACCAATTGCTACACAGTGTGGGCTACCTGGGTAATAGGAAGTCTAGAGCTGGAAGTGATTGAAAAGCACACACAGACCCCTGTTCTTAGTTCCAATAAACCACCAGTGTTTGTTCAGTTAATTGGTCTCTCTCTGCCTATATTGTCTCAAGCACCAACTAATGTGTTAATATCAAGGGCACAGCTAGCGTTCGCCAGACAAAGCGAACCTGATAACCAAAAACATAAAAGTGAGAAACTTGAGATGCAGCTTCAGTGACACTACAAAAGAAAGATTGGTGTCAACACAAGCAGAAAGAAGAATATGTCAGAATTTTGGGAACGAGGAAACTGGCAAGCAAGACCTCACAGGTAATAATTTCTGAATTACTCCCAGTACCATGTGCAAGTGAGTATAGAAACAGGAGAATAAAGTTAATGAATGTGTGACTGGAAATCTTTTGGATTTGGATTGGAACCAGCTCTGGGGGAGATGGAACCTGTATACCGGACAGGTAACACCTAAATAGAGCTGGGATCAAATCCCTTGTGATGCTATTTGGGAGATTTAAACTAATTTTTCGGAGGTGTGAGAACCAGGAGATAATATCAGAGAAAATACCAAGGTGCAAAAAGTACTGGGAAAGACAGATAGCACTGGAATAGGAAATAGTAAAGTATGAGAGGGGTTCAGAGTGAGGGAAAAAATAATAAAGTCGAAAATAGGGTTACTCTGCACGTATTTGAATGTGTGGAGTGTGGTAAATAAGACTGGTGAGTTTCAGGCACAGATTGCCATGTTTACACGTGATGTTGTGACTAAACAGAGACCTGGCTCAAAGAAGGGTAGGACTGGGTATTAAATGTTCCTGGATTCAAGGTGTTCGAAAGGAAGGAAAGAGGTAGGGTTGCAATTATTGATTAAAGAGACCTTTGCGTGCTGGAGAAGGAGGATGTCCCAGAGGGGTAAAGAACAGAATCTAGTTGGCTGGAACTAAGGAACAAAAACAGTGCAATTACAGCACATTGATTAGTGTAGTCTATAGGCCACCAACTAGTGGGAAAGATACAGAGGAGTAAATTTGCAAGGAAATTACAGAAAGTTGCAAGAATTATAGAGTAATTATAATGGGGAACCTTTAATTATCTGAATATACACTGGGATAGTAGTAAAATAAAGGACAAAGAGAAGGGAAAGAATTCCTAGAGTGTATTTAGGACAATTTTCTATCGAATTTGTTTCCAGTCCAACAAGAAAGGATGCACTGCTTGACTTGGTTCTTGGGAAGGAGGTGGGTCAAGTGGATCAAGCATCAGTAGGAGAACATTTAGGGGACAGTGATCATTGTATAATAAAGTTTAGGTTGGCTATGGAAAAGGACAAAGAACAATTCAGAGTAAGAATAATTAACTGGGGGAAATCCAATTTCAAGGGGGTGAGAATGGATCTGGGCCAAATAAATCGGAATCAAATGTTGACAAGTAAAACTCCCACTGCTGCTGACGACATTCAAACCAGCCTTTCGAGCCAGTGCCTTTAAGTGCATCATTAACATGGCTGGATGATCTGGCAGGGCAGACAACAGACTAGATGCCATGTCCAGACTCCTGATGTCAAGCTGCAATCTTATAAGACCCTAAGGCAGAAGTAGGTCATTCAGCCCATCGGGTCTGCTTGACCATTCAATGAGATCATGGCTGATCTGATAACCCTCAACTCCATTTTCCTGCCTTTTCCCCATAACCCTTGATTCCCTTACTGATTAAAAATCTGTCTATTTCAGCCTTGAATATACTTAATGACCCAGCCTTTACAGTTCTCTGTGATAAAGAATTCCACAGATTGACTACCCTCTGAGAAAAGAAATTCCTCCTCATCTCCATCTTAAATGGGCAACCTCTTATTCTGAGATTATGCCCTCTGGTCCTAGACTCTCCCACAGGGGAAACAACCTCTCAGCATCTATCCTGTCAAGCCTCCTAAGAATCTTATATGCTTCATTCTTCTATACTCCAATGAGTACAGGCCCAACCTACTCAACCCTCCTCATAAGAAAATCCATCCATACCAGGAATCAACCTAGTGAACCTTCTTTAGACTGCCTCCAATGCCTGTATATCTTTCCTTAGATAAGAGGACCAAAACTGTTCACAGTATTCTAAGTGTGGTCTAACTAGTACCTCATATAGTTTTAGCAAGACTTCCCTATTTTTATACTCCATTCCCTTTGAAATAAAGGCCAACATTCCATTTGCCTTCCCTATTATCTGCTGAACTTGTATGTTAGCTTTTGGTGATTCATGCACAAGGACTCCCACATCCCCCTGTGCAGCAGCTTTCTGCAGTCTTACTCCATTTAAATAATATTCAGCTCCTCCATTCCTCCTGCCAAAGTGCATAACCTCACATTTTCCCACATTATATTCCATCTGATAAGTTTTTGCCCACTCACTTAACCTGTCTATATCCCTCTGTAGACTCCTTGCCTTCCCACCTATTTTTGTGTCATCCACAAACTTGGCAATAGCACATTCACTTCTCTCATCCAAGCCATTAATATATCTTGTAAATAATTGTGGCGCCAGCACTGATCCCTGTGGCACTCCACTACTTACAGGTTACAACCCTGCAGTTACAACCCTGCAGATGGCACACCACACTCTCTGGCCACTGCCTCCTATTGGCCCACTGTCAATAACAGGAAAACCTGAGGATTGGCAGGGGGACATGGGGTGGAATTTTCCATTCTGGAGACAAAGTGCAGTGACGAGCGGGATAGTCAGCATGATTCCCACTGGGTAGTGTGGCAGTTTGTCACGCCAGATTGTCAGCTTTTCAGCTCATCGTTTATGCATAAAAGAGCTGCTCGTCGAATCTCGTGGCAGGCCGGGCTGAAATTTGTCCACCCCACCATTACCTCATGGGGTTGAAGATACGGCCACCTATTTAAACAGCACCCACACACACATTCATTCTCTGCAGAACAGGACTTGTGGCAAAGACAAAAATAGCCTCCAGGAGAAACAAGCCCAGGTTCAGTGGCAAGTGCCTGCAGAGACTTCTCCAGGCAGTGAGAGGTCCTCTATCTAGAGGTGGCAGCAGGTGGTCCACCAACCTCATCACACTGGCTTGGAAGGAGGTCACCAGGGAGGTCAGCACTTATGGGGCACAGAAGAGGACCACCCTGCACTGCCGAATAAGGATGAATGATCTCATCCGCTTTGCCCTGCAAGCTAAGTCAACCTTTTCCTCACTCCCAACTCAAATTCTCATAAAGCTATCAGGCATTCGCTAGGTTGCAATCCACAGGGATCTCACACACTACCAGCAGAAGGGTCATCACCACTGATTGTCTCACACATACTTTAACAACATCATCATCTGCGATATCCTGCTCAAGTTCCCAGCCCATAGTCGGGTCAACTCAGTATACACAGCAGGAAGTATGCTTACGATCTGCTCTTGCATCCAGCTCACAGTTTATCCATCTATCTATATGCAGGACAAGATCACCTACAACAAGAGGCTGAGATCCCAGACCAGAGGGGGTATGCCAGAGTTGAAGGCATCCTCTTCAAGAAGCAGGCGGCAAAGCTGGCTGGCAAGGACAGGGATCATTCCTGCACCAAAGGTGAGATCAGTGTCTCCCAACTAGCCAGCGAGGGTCCATGTAGTAGTTAAGTGCCACCCACGGACACTGTGAGTGCTCTTTAAGGTAGGTGACTGTCTAGCCGATCACTAATTATCTCTTCTCTCTATTACAGCCACCTGCAAGAAAAGGAGGAGACACACTGACAACAAGTCCATCAGCCCCAGCCCCCAGAACACCTTGGATAAGGATCCTGAAGAAACATCCGAGGAAGACCTGTCATGATGAGCCTCTGGAAATGGTCCACAGAAATGTTGGAGCTTGAAAAACAGGCAGGGGAACAACAGGCAGGGTTGTCAGAGACCATCACTAGATTAGTACGAAGAATGGAGGAGTCCGTCCATGTTCTGTCTGCTGTCATGGTTCTAGCATGCGAGTGCATCGAGGTCACCATTGGGAAGGTGGCGCCTGACATGGAGATCCTGGTCCAGCAGTTTCTGCCGAATATGCACTCCGACCTACACACCATCACTGTCGCCATGAGTGGGATCCATCAGTGGCTAGTCAAGAGGGGCAGGGCACCTCAACCTCCTTCCAGGTGCCACTTCTTCTCCAGGAGTAAGGGAGGGGCCCTCGAGCACCCACAGGGAGGAGGAACATCAGCTGGACAACCCAGGGACCTCCACACAGGACTCTCCAAGAGTATCCAGCTGCTCCAAATTCCCTCTGCTCATGACTCCATCAACTCTAGCTGATCAAGCCGAGGGAGGTGCACCTGTCCCTGAGCAGATGTCCTTTTTCATGCCGGGGCCCTCCAGGCCTTGGGCCTCCAGAGGATGCTTACCGAAGCCATCTCAGCTAACAGAGCATAGCGGTCAGCAGGCTGCCTCCACCTCTGCTGCAAATGTAAGGGATGCACCTAGACATAGTAGTCGGGTTAGAAAAATTAAGTACTAAAAGCACAATGGTGGCACTGGTGTTCACTCATTGTATGTACTTTGCACATGTGTAAATATATTTTGCTTTTCTGTCTCAAAGTCTAAGCTAGTGAATGGCTCTTCATGTGATGCCATGTTCTGAAGTCATGCAAGTGTAACAGATGCCCCTCCCCCCTCAAGTATCTCCATCGTGTCCGTTAGGTCTATGGTATCTCACACAATCTCAGCTGAGTCAGTCGCCTTTATGTCCACAGAAGTGACATGAACAAAGCCAGTTGCTATATGAACATGGTAGTTCAACAATGCATATGTAAGACTTGTGTCAGAGGATCATATAATGTGACGTCATGAGGATAGATTTGGAAAGTTTGTTTATTGTCCCGATGCTGCTTTGGGTTGGAGTCATTCCAATCAAATTAACTTTTCAATGGCCTCCACGTAATGATCCGCAAAATGCGGTTGCTGGAAATCTGAAACAAAAACAAAAAAGCTGGCAAAACTTAGGTCTGACAGCATCTGCGGAGAGGAACACAGTTAATGTTTTGAGTTCATCAGAACTAAAGGAATATATAGAAATGTGGTGAAATATAAGCTGGTTGAGGGGGGTGGAACAGGTAGAGCTGGATGGAGGGCCAATAATAGGTGGAGGCACAGAAGAGATTGCCAAAGATGTCATGGACAAAAGGACAAAGGGGTGTTGACAGTGGTAATATTATCTAAGGAATGTGCTAATGGTGACATTAAAGATAGAAAGCAGGACAAGCAAGTGACAGATGGCCCTAGTGGGGGTAGGTTGTGGGGTGTGCTTAAAGGTGGAGATAAAATGATAGATTAAAATAAATTTTAAAATAGGTGGGAAAAGAAAAATATATTTAAAAAATTATAAATTATTGGAAAAAGGAGGATTGGAAAGGGGGTGGGGATGGAGGAAAGAGTTCATGATCTGAAGTTGTTGAACTCAATGTTAAGTCCGGAAGTCTGTAGAGTGCCTAGTCGGAAGATGAGGTGCTGTTCCTTCAGTTTGTGTTGAGCTTCACTGGAACATTGCAGCAGGCCAAGGACGGACATGTGGGAGAGCAGGGTGGCGTGTTGAAATGGCAAGCGGCAGGGAGGTCTGGGTCATGCTTGCGGACAGACTGAAGGTGTTCTGCAAAGTGGTCACCGAGTCTGTGTTTGGTCTCTCCAATGTAGAGGAGACCGCATTGGGAGCAGCGAATGCAGTAGACTAAATTGAGGGAAGTGCAAGCGAAGTGCTGCTTCACTTGAAAGGAGTGTTTGGGCCGTTGGACGGTGAGGAGGGGGGAAGCAAAGGGGCAGGTGTTACACCTTCTGCAGTTGCATGGGAAGGTGCCGTAGGAGGGGGTTGAGGTGTAGGGGGTGATGGAGGAGTGGACCAGGGTGTCCCAGAGGGAAAGATCCCTGCAGAATCCCTGCCGGGGTGGGTGAAGGGAAGATGTGTTTGGTGGTGGCATCATGCTGAAGTTGGCGGAAATGGTGGAGGATGATCCTTTGAATGAGGAGGCTGGTGGGGTGATAAGTGAGGACAAGGGGGACCCTATCATGGTTCTGGGAGGGAGAGGAAGGAGTGAGGGCAGATGTGCAGGAGATGGGCTGGACATGGTTGAGGGCCCTGTCAACCACTGTGGGTGGAAAACCTTGGTTAAGGAAGAACCAAGGCATGTCAGAGGAACTGTTTTGGAAAGTGGAAACTGTTTTGAATAGATGCGACCGAGGCGAAGGAACTGAGAGAATGGGATGGAGTCCTTACAGGAAGCGGGGTGTGAGGAGCTGTAGTTGAGGTAGCTGTGGGAGTCGGTAGGCTTGTAATGAATATTGATGGACAGTCTATCACCAGAAATTGAGACAGAGAGGTCAAGGAAGGGGAGGGAAGTGTCATTGATGGACCATGTGAAAATGATGGAGGGGTGGAAATTGGAATCAAAATTAATAAATTTTTCCAGGTCCAGATGAGAGCATGAAGCGGCACTGAAGCAGTCATCGCTGTATTGGAGAAAGAGTTGTAGGAGGTGGCCTGAGTAGGACTGGAATAAGGAATGTTCCACATACCCCATAAAGAGACAGGCATAATTGGGGCCCATGCGGATACCCATAGGTACCTTTTATTTGGAGGAAGTGAGGCGAGTTTAAGGAGAAATTGTTCAGTGATAGAACAAGTTCAGCCAGACGGAGGAGAGTAGTGGTGGATGGGGATTGTTCGGGTCTCTGTTCGAGGAAGAAGCGGAGAGCCCTCAGACCATCCCGGAGGGGGATGGAGGTGTAGAGGGATTGGACATCCATGGTGAAGATGAGTTCAGTGGGGCAGGAACAGGCTGACGTGATCAGTCTGCCGGGAGAGTCCAGTTTGTGGATTTTGGGTAGGAGGTAGAAGCGGGCAGTCCAAGGTTCAGAGACTATGAGGTTGGAAGCTGTGGAGGGAAGATCTCCAAGGAGATGAGGTCAGTGACAGTCCTGGAAACAATGGCTTGATGTTCAGTGGTGGGATCATGGTCTGGGGGGAGGTAGGAGGAAGTGTCTGCGAGTTGACGCTCCGCCTCTGTGAGCTACAGGTCAGTGCGTCAGACAAGAACAGCACCACCCTTGTTAGCAGGTTTGATGACAAAGTCAGGGTTGGACCTGAGAGAATGGAGTGTAGCAAGTTCAGAAAGATACAGGTTAGAGTGGGTGAGAGGTGCAGAGTAATTGAGACAACTGATGTCATGCTGACAGTTCTCAGTTAAAAGATCAAGAGCAGGTAAGAATCCACATGATTGTCAGGTTTGGATGTGGGTTACAGTTTTTATAATCATCAGGGGCTGTAGCCTTTCACGCTGGCCTGCAGCATTAAGTCGCGACCATGTTAATGGCTAAACATTATCCCGATAATAGTTCCCATTCTCCACCTGCATGATGCAGTGCAATAGACCTAGTTAATACTTGGTCACTCATGAAATGACTGCTAAACGGCCATGACTATGCGATGTTATAGGTTTTGCCAAGCCTCATGATGCCAACTATTACATATGAGGATGCTGGTTTGCACCTTAAGGTCTAGCTAGCGTGACTTGACATAATCCCTGTGCTAGCTCTTAGAAGGGCAATCAACATGGTTCTCTGACTGTGATGGTGCCTCGAGTGTCCTAGGCTTCCTTGTACACATCTCGATCTGCTACAATGAAAATTTGGAGGCCTGTAATGGGATGACAGTGAAGCTCGAGCACATCTGTTGTGTGGTCTTTAGTACAATGAAGTTACAAAGTAATCCTTAAATGCTGTGTTGAGACTGACTGGGCGATGCCACTCCCAGCTGC
This sequence comes from Carcharodon carcharias, assembly GCF_017639515.1. Lineage (NCBI taxonomy): Eukaryota > Metazoa > Chordata > Chondrichthyes > Lamniformes > Lamnidae > Carcharodon > Carcharodon carcharias. The sequence goes on along the minus strand of NC_054480.1, from coordinate 86,258,295 downwards.
CATGAAAATGCTGGACATGAACTTGGAAAGCTCCCGACAAATGCAAGGTCATGAGTGCTTATCAATGATCAAACAATGGTCCTGCTGAAGCTCTCTGTGCACATAAAGGTAAACTGACTCACAGGCTCACATCCATGATTGAGTGTGACAGATCACAGTGTCCTGAAGAGCAATCTCATCCTGCGGAGTCCGTACTAGGACGAGACCTGAGCATTATTCATGCATGAGAGATGCCGCTGCCTGGATTTAGGTTAGTCCTCAGATATTCAAGCATTAACCAGCGATTGATGATTGTCCTACAAACATACAAGCATACGAATTAGGAGCAGAAGTTGGCCACTCAGTCCCACAATCCTGCTCCGCCATTCAATAAGATCATAGCTGATCTGATTGTAACCTCAACTCTACATTCCCGCCTACCCCCAATAACCTTGCATGCCCTTACTTATCAATAATCTATCTAGCTCTGCCTTAAAAATATTCAAAGACTGCTTTCACTGCCTTTTGAAGAGAGACTTCCAAAGACTCAATGCTCTGAGGGAAAAAATTTCCCCTCATCTCTGTCTTAAATGGGCAGCCCCTTTTTTTTTAAGCAGTGATCCCTCATTCTAGATTCTCCCACAACAGGAAACATTCTCTCCACATCTACCCCTCAGAATCTTGTATGTTTCAGCCAAGTCACTTCATATTCTTCTAAACTCCTGCAGATACAAGTTGAGCCTGCCCAACATTTCCTCATAAGACAACATACTCATTCCGGGTATTAGTCTAGTAAACTTTCTCTAAACTTCTTCCAACACACTTACATCCTTCCTTAAATATGAAGAACAATACAGTATATGGTACTCCAGAGTGGTCACACAAATGCTCTGTATAACTGAAGCATAACCTCCCTACTTTTGTATTCAATTCCCCTCACAATAGACAATAACATTCTATTAGCTTTCCTAATTATCTGCTATACCTGCATACTAACCTTTTGTAATTAATGCACTAGTTCACCCAAATCCTTCTGCATCAGAGCTCAGCAATCTCTCATCATTTAGATAATAATTTATTCTCCCTGCCAAAATGGACAGCTTTGCGTTTTCCCACATTATACTCCATTTGCCAGATCTTTGCCCACTCTCTTAATCTATTTATATCCCTTTGTAGCCTCCTTATTTCTTCCTCGCAACTTGGATTCCCATCTATCTTTGTGCCATCAGCAAATTTAGCACAATATTTTTATTTGGTCCCTTCATCCAAGTCATTCATTTAAATTGTAAAAACATTGAGGCTCCAGAATTGATCCCTGCGACATGCCACTCGTTACATCTTGCCAACCAGAAAATGACCATATATGCCTACTGTTTCCGGGTTAGCTAGCCAATCTCAATCCATACCAATATGTTACCCACTTCACCATGAGCGTTTATTTTCTGCAATAATCTTTGATGTGGCACCTTATCAAATGCCTTGTGCAAATCTAAATACACTACATCCACTGGTTCTCCTTGATCCAGAGCACATTTACTTCATATTTGTTAAATATGATTTCCCCTTCACAAAACCATGTTGACTCTGCCTGATTACTTTGAAATTTTCTAAGTGCCCTGTCTTTAATATTAGTTACTAACATTTCCCCATGACAAATGATAAGCTAACTGGCCTGTAGTTTCCTATAAGATTTCCTGGGGTTTGATGTCTCAGATACCTAAATAGGCAGTCGACTAGCCATAAATAATTCTTATATGGTTTATTAAGTTTATTAAGAAACAATAGTTTAGATATGATACATTAACTAATTAATCAGAAAAAAATTACACGACCCATAACAGCTCGTGATAACAAACATTCCACTCTCTAGCCGAAGTTTTAGGAAACTCTTCCCTCGATCTTCCTCCTCCTCTTCTGGTCCATATCCAATCTGAAGAAGGCACTGTCACATCACCAGCGCCTCAGCAGCTCACCAGAACCTCAGCCATATATGATCCTTCAGCAGGACCTCCCCATATATCCCCTTTTTCTGGGGGCTGGTAGCTTATCCAGTGTCCATCACCTATTCAAACTATTCTAACCAATGGACACAGGACAGATACTCAAAACGTCAGGGTGGTTACCACTCACCTTGTATGTCACCCTGCTCAAGGTCAATTTTTAGTTTACATCTTGCTGAGAGTCATACCCTGGCCCTTGCACAAGATGCCATTCTATCAGCTTAGGAATGTCAACATGGAAGTCTGAATTAAGGTGATTTTGCCTGTTTCCACGTACTGTTTAAAAATTGTTGCATTTTAGAAATCTTTTTAGGGGGTGTTATATTATGCAGAAAATATCTGTTTATTCAAGACACCAATTTCTTACATTCCTGTTTTCTGTCCCCCTTCCTTTTTGAATAAAGGAGTTACATTCGCTATTTTCCAATCGACAGAAACTTCTCTAAATGTATGGAATTTTGGAAAATTAAAGCCAGCACATCAACTATCTGACCAGTCACTTCTTTTAAGATCCTGGGATGAAGTCCATCAGGACCCAGGGACTTCTCAGCCCGCAGCTCCTACAATTTGTTCAGTACCATTTCTCTTGTGATTGTAATTTTCTTGAGTTACTCCTTCCCTGATTTACAGCTATTTCTGATATGTTACTTGTATCTTCTATATGAAGAGCGATGCAAAATACTTGTTCAATTCATCTGCCATCTGTTTATTATCCATTATTAATTCCCCAGACACTTTCTATAGGACCAACCTTACTTAGTTTCTTTTTAAATAGTTATAGAAACATCTACTATCTATCTTTATATTTCTAGTTAGAACAAAGAAAAATACAGCACAGGAACAGGCCCTTCAGCCCTCCAAGCCTGTGCCGATCATATTGCCTGTCAAACTAAAATATTTTGCACTTCCAGGGTCCGTATCTCTCTATTACCATCCTATTCATGTATTTGCCAAGCTGCCTCTTAAACACCACTATCATACCTGCTTCCACCACCTCCTCTGGCAGCGACTTCCAGACACTCACTACCCTCTGCGTAAAAAACTTGCGCCGCACATCTCCTCTAAAGTTTTCTCCTCTCACTTTAAATCTATGTCCCCTAGTAATTGACTCTTCCACCCTTGGAAAAAGCTTCTGACTATCTACTCTGTCCATGCCACTCAAAATTTTGTAAACTTCTATCAAGTCGCCCCTCAATCTCGCTCTAGTGAGAATAATCCGAGTTTCTCCAACCTCTCCTCATAGCTAATAACCTCCAGACCAGGCAGCATCCTGGTAAACCTCCTCCGCACCCTCTCAAACGCCTCCATATCCTTATGGCATTTTCGCCTACTCTAATTTTCCCCTCCTTATTAAACTTTTAGTCATTTTTGCTGTTTTTATATTCTGTCAAGCCTTCTGACTTGCCACCATCTTTGCACAATTATATACTTTTTCTTCAAGTTTGATACCATCTTTAACTTTTTTAGTTAACCATGGATGGTGGGTTTTTTCTTTCTTGTTGGAATGTATTTTCTGTGTACTCTGAAATATCCCCTTAAATGACTACAATTGCAGGGGGTCAGTTAGCTAGTTGGCTGGACGGCTGATGCAGAATGACACCAACAGTGTGGGTTCGATTCCTGTATCAGCCTCATCAATGAAGGCCCTGCCTTCTCAATCTTGTCCCTCGCCTGAAGTGTGATGACCCCCAGGTTAAACTCACCACCAGTCATCTCTCTGTAATGAGAGAGCAGCCTGTGGTCCTCTGGGGCTATGGCAACTTTCACTTTCATTGACCTATCCCTTAACCTATTTTGCCAGTTCACTTTAGCTAGCTCTACTTTTATGCCCTCATAACTGCCTTTATTTAAGTAATCCTAGTCTTAGAGTAACTTTTCTTTCCCTCAAACTAAATGTAAAACTCGCAGCTACTTAGGGGTGCCTTCACTATAAGGTCATAAATTAATTCTATCTAGTTGCACAGGCCTAGTATAGCCTGTTCTTTGGTTGGCGCCGGAATGTGCTGTTCTAAGAAACTGGCCCAAAAATATTCTATGAATTCCTTATCTAGGCTACCTTTGCCCATCTGATTTTTCCAGTCTATATGTAGATTAAAATCCCACATGATTATCACTGTTCCTTTCTGACAAACTCCCATTATTTCTCCCTTTATACTCCGTCCTACCCATGTGGTTACTGTTAGGGGTTCTGTACACCACTTCCACAAGTGACTTCTTGTCTTTAACATTTCTCATCCCTACCTAAACCACTTCTACATCCTAGTTTCCTGAATTTACGTCATCTATCTCTATTGTGCTAACACCACCATTAATTAACAGAGCCACCACTCTGCTTTTTCCTAGCTTCCTGTTCTTCCTAAATATCATGTACCCTTCAATATTCAATTCCCAATCTATATCGGCTTGCAGCCAAGTCTTTGTAATAGCTATCAAATTGTACTACTTATTTCTATTTTCACTATTAGTTCATCAGCTTTGTTTCGGATGTTAGTACAGTCAGATATTGAGCCTTTAAATTTGACCTCTTATTATTTTTGCAACCTCTATCCTTATCTGCTGATTTGCTCTTAAATTTGCACTCTCTGTCTCTTCCTGTCAGTCTGTTTATCCTTTCCTATATTAATATCTTCCTCTCTTGCCTTTCTCTACTCTTTGATTTACCAATCTCCCATCCTTTGCCCTCATTCTTTAGTTTAAAACCCTCCATACTTCCTTAGTTTGCAGCTCACTAGAATACATGTCCCAGCACAGTTCAGGTGTAGACCATCCCAACGGTGCAGCCCCCACTTTCCCCAGAACTGGTGTCAGTGCTCCACGTATCGAAACCCACTTCTCCCAGTCTTTCAGCCATGCATTTATTTTTTCTAATTTTCTTTACCCTATGCCAATTTACATGCGGCTCATGTAATAATTCAGAGATTATTACCTTTGAGGTTCTGCTTTTTAATTTAGTGCCTAGCTTCTCGTGCTCTATGCAAAATCTCTTTCCTAGTCTTACCTATGTCATTGGTACCTACATGGACCACAACCACTAGATCCTCCCCTTCCTACTGCATGTTTCTCTTCAGCCATGAACAGATATCCTGAACCCTGACACTGGTCAGGCAACACAGCTGTCTGGACTCATGCTCTCAACTGCAGAGAACAGTGTCTACCCCTGACGATACGTTCCCTATCACTATTACATTCCTCTTTGCTCCCTCCCTTCACCATGGTGCATGGTCAATCCACTCATCCACCTTGCAGTCCTTCTCCTCATTGACACAGGTAACAAGTACCTGTTGGACAAAATTAGGGGCTGAATTTCTTTCATCACTATATGCTGGTTCTCCTTTTCTGCCTAACTTGCAGTCACACCCTCCAGTTCCTGACCATTGACCAATTCTAAATTCCTGCCTAACCGCAGGGAAGTGACTGCCTCCTGGAACAAAGTTAACTCTCCCCCTCTCTGATCCCTCGCAATGTCTGCAACTCAGACTCCAGCTCAGCAGCTTGGAGCTGAAGTTGCCTAAACTGCAGGCACTTACTGCAGATATGGTTGTCTGGGATTGCAGTGTATCCCACAGATTTTCACATGCTGCAGTCATGGCACACCACCAGCCCTGCTATTTTTGTCCAACCTTACTTATTTAAGTAGTCAATTAGTTAATGATTTACACAGATTAAGTGAAAGTTGCACTCAACCAGCTTGGAGATAAGGAAGGGCACTCACCAACCATTGGAGGCTGAAAAAAAGTAAAAAAAGAAGCGCCCCTTTTCCCCTCTGCCCCGAATTCCCACCTGAACCAAATTCCCAAATCCTCACTCAGGTGTATTCTCATATCTGCGCATCTCTTTCTGCCCTTCCTGTCCTCCTTGAGCTGCCGTGCTACACTCCAGGCATACTGCCATGAGTGCATTGATGTTTACAGTGTTGTTTCTGCCTCTTGAAGGCTGCCATAGACAGTGAAATGTTGGTGCGGTGCTTGAAAAGACAGCACCACCTTCAAATTGAGCACTGATGGAGTTCTTATTCCATTATAGGAAGCCCATATGCTCCATAGGCTGCCTAGCTTTCCAAGGATGAGGCCATCGTTATGCAAGATTGTGACTACTCATTCTGATATCGACATCCTTCATTGAGATGTTGAAAATAACAAAGAAAGTCTTAATGTCTATCCTGCATCGAAGGGACAGGTGAAATGGGCTTTGGAAAATCAATCTGGAACATTTGGCCTGTGTAATGGTCCCTTCCGTGGGATGTCATCGTCCTCACCCTGTTCGATATCATCCCTTTCATTGTCCTCCTCATCGGACTAGATGTGCAGCTCCATGTTGCCACCTTTTGGAGTGCCAGGTTGGGTCAAGTGCAGCAAATCATGATGATGCAGGACACTCTCTGGGAAGAGTACTGGAGACGCCGCCTGATCAGTCCAGATATCTGAATGCACCTTCTCAGCCAAGTGCGTGTTGCAGAATAAGCTGCATTGTACCTCTCCTCTGAAGCACTGTGGCCATCAAACGGGTGTCATTAGCCACATCTTTTGCAGGTAGCCTTTTTCATGATGAACCAATCCTGAATGCGCTGAGAGCCCTCAAAGATCTTAGGCACCTGTGAATGACTCAAGATGCAAGAGTCGTGTGAACTCCCAGGGTACATCGCACAAACCTGCGTAATCTGCTTTCTGTGATCACAGGTTGGCTGCATGTTGAGAGAGTGAAAACGTTTTCTATTGATGAACCTTTGTGGCTGCTGTTTTTTTTAAATTCATTCACAGAATGTGGGCTTCGCTGGCTAGGCCAGCATTTATTGCCCATCCCTACTTGCCCTTGAAAAAGTAGTGGTGAGCTGCCTCCTTGAACCGCTGCAGTCCATGTGGTGTAGGTACGCCCAAGGGAGTTCCAGGATTTTGGCCCAGCAACAGTGAAGGAACAATGATATATTTCCAATTCAGAATGATGAGTGACTTGGAGGGGAACTTCCAGGTGGCGGTTTTCCCATTTATCTGCTGCCCTTGTCCTTCTACATGGTCGTGGTTGTGGGTTTGGAAGGTGCTATCAAAGAGCCTTGGTGAATTTCTCCTAGGGAGCTCTTAAGGCCACATATGTGCAGTGGTTGGCTCCCTGCACCTGTGGGAAGCTGGAGATCGATGCAAATCCCATTGCTTTGGCAGCCTAAGTGGTTGCATCCAGGGAGAACTGGAAGTAGTTGTGTACCTTACTGAAAAGGGCCTTGGTGATCTCTCGTATGCATTTATGAGTGTAGGATTGCAATATTCCTCAGAGGCCCCCAGTGAATCCCTGGAACAAGCTGCTGGCAAAAAAGTTGAATGTGGCGGTCATCTTTAGAGCAACTGGCAAAGGATGGCCTCCCAGTCTCTGTGCTGTCAGATCCTCTCAAAGAGAGTGGCAGATGTGAGCCCTCACCAAGCAAAGAGATCTGCAGCACATTCTCTTGCCCATCTCCAAGTATGAGAAGCGCCTTCGGTACACCCTGGGTCATGCCAAATGCATCTGTGGAAATGTTCTCTCCTCCTCAGCTTCTAGATGTTCACACGGCCTCACTAGCTCATGTTCCTCAGGGCGAGGTTCTTTCCTTTGCCCTGCCAGCCAGTGACAGGCCCTTCTTCTCCTTCTCAGTTGTGTGATAGCCATGGAGAAAGCAGCGTTGCTTGCTGCCTGCATTCTGCACTCTTCCTCGTGTCTGTGGAAAATAGATGAGAGACATGATTGCACCTCACTGTGCAATCATCATCTTCCATCGCCAAGCAAGGGAGTCTTTATGAAGCCTTTGGGTTGCTCTCATTCCAGACATTTCATCCCCAGGTCCTCCCTTGCAGCTGAAGCACATCTTGAAGGATCACAAGTAGCTGAGCATCCCTGCAACTCTCCCACCACCTTGCAACCATGCCAGGCAGGACAGCGTGTTCACAAACAGGGTTGGATCTGGATGAGTACAGCCAGGCGCTATCGACCTCAGTCAGGGCACTATCAGGCTGCTTCCTTTGCAGTAGACTAGTGCCCAGATTTGCATTCCAAGTGCTGAGCCGTGTAAACCCTGCAATGCATAGGGTTGTCTGGAGCATGCTGCATATGTACTGTAGCCGTGGCCCCCTTAATAGTTTAATCCTTCTGACCTTTTCATGTTCCTCTGTGAGGGACAAATGATCAATCATACCAAATCTACATTTGGGCCAAGCCCTAATGGATTCTCACAACAATGTGCACCATGAGTTAAGGTGCCCAAATCCTTCGATTGCCATTTGATATTGGCATGTCCTGAAGTGTAAATTATTAGGGCTTTCAATCAGCCCACAAGTGCAGTTGCCGACTCCTCCCACAAGCCCTGAGACTTAAATATTTTCACAAGGTTGCCTTTTATCTGCATCATTACATCGGCTTCCAACATGGTGCTGCTCAGATTCTATTTCAAGACCAGCTACCAAATTCCCCTTCACTATCTGAATCCGTCCTATTGTCCTCGAAGCTCACCATGTTCAAGTTTTCCTCTGTCTGATAACTTCCTGCCTCCACCTTTAACCCTGGAGCCCTGCTCATAATTGCAGTTGATTTGCCTGTCCTTGCACCAAACGATTGTCTGCCATGCCCCATATCGACTTGCCCCTCCCCACCTTGAGGCAAAATGCAGAGTGACCTACGAGACCATGCCCCACCCATGAAAACATCAACTATCCCACTCTTAATTACAGGCTCCCAAGTTGAAGGCTGCACATGCTTCCTCTGACCAGGACAGTGCCCAGTTCCAAGCCACTAATGCCAGGACCCAAGTGTGTGAGGGAATGACCACACCCTGCACACCATGCTATAGACGACCGACACTGCACAGACTGGTCCTCCCACTCGCCGCACTGGACCAAGAAATGCGTGCCAGCAAAGCCCCCAGACTGTTTTAAATTCCAGGCCCGACACAATCCTGCGCACTGCCCCGAGACTGTCTTGAAATTCTGTTCCTGACACTGTGCTGTGCAGTGCCCCAGGACTGTCCTTAAATTCTGCCACTGACAGTGTGCTGTGCACTGCTTCAGGAGTGCCTTTAATTTCTGGTCCCGACACCGTGCTGTGCACTGCCCCAGGACTTTCTATAAATTCCAGCCCCGACACTGTGCTACCCACTGACCCAGGGCTGCCTTTAAATTCCAGTCCTGACAATTTATTGCATATGGTCCCTGGACTGTCTTTAAATTCTGGACCCCACATGGTGCTATGCACTGCCCCGGGATTGTTTTATATTTCCCCTCTGACAATGTTCTGCACACTGCCCCAGGACTGCCTTTAAATTCTGTCCCTGACACGGTGATGCGCCCTGTCCCGAGACTGATTTATATTTCCCCTCCGACACTGCAGCTGCATTGCACTTAAATTCATCTCCCCACACTGTGCTGCGAAGTGCCTCATGACTTTCTTTAAATTCCAGCCCTGACACTGTGCTGAGCACTGCCCTGGGACTGCCTTTTTAACTCTGGCCCCAACACTGTTCTGTGCACTGCCCCAGGACTGTTTTATATTTCCCCTCCGACACCGTGCTGCACACTGCCCTGGGACTGCCTTTAAATTCAGTTCCTCACATTGTGCACACTGCCCCAGGACTGTGTTTAAATTCCAGGCCCGACACAACCATGTGCACTGCCCCTGGACTGTCTTGAAATTCAGTTCCCGATACTGTGCTGTGCAGTGCCCCAGGACGATCTTTGAATTCTGGCCCCGACATTGTGGTGCGCACTGCCCCAGGATGATTTTTAAATTCTGGCCCCGACATTGTGCTGCATGCTGCCCCGGGACTGCTTTATATTTCCCCTCTGACACTGCTACATACTGCTTTGGGATTCTGTCCCTGATACAGTGCTATGCACTGTCCCAGGACTGTTTTATATTTCTCCTCCGACACTGCGCTGCGCCCTGCTGCAGGACTGTGTTTAAATTCCAGGCTCTGCACACTGCCCCGGGACTGCCTTTAAATTCAGTTCCCGACACTGTGGTACACACTGCCTATGGACTGTCTTTCAGTTCCAGCCCCAACACCGTGCTGCGCAATGCCGCAGGACTGCCTTTTAACTCTGGCCCTGACGCTGTGTGCAGAATTTCCCCGATGCTGTTCAGGGACAGGACCTGCACGCCGAAGCGTAAAATGACGCGTGCTGACTTTGGGCACCCTTCCCAATGCTGCCGCGTGCCATTGCACTATTTCATTGGGTGGGCACGGGACGATGTCCAATGTGTGCCCGCCATTAATTAACCAGCCACTTAAGGCCCTTGAGGTGCCAATTGACTACGATTTTTCGGTGTCCGTGTGATCTTCGGGCGCAACGGACAGGTGGGTAGGACACATTTGTATAAACCTCATCCATGGGTAGGATAAGAAGATTCAGTGGGGTCGCGAGTGTGTTCTGTCAAATATTTAATTTTCAAAGTTACTGATACTTGCCTGTGTGAGCTGCAATACTTCAAAACGCATCCCTGCTACTTGGACTGGACACACAGCTTTCAGGTCAGCACTCTGCAGTGAAGTATCATTTTTGGGCCTGCAGGTTTTAGGAAGCCTTCCCCTAGCCTGGGAATGAGAGTTGAACTCTCCACTGGAGGCACCTCCTCTGAGGAGGAAGGGAGGGCTAGAAGGGGGAGGAGGCCAGGAGAGCACAGTCAGCCTCCAGGGGAGCCACCTTTGGGAGGCGAAGCGCAGGCACAAGGGGTGCGGGGCCAAGAGGTAGTCCAAGGCGGAAGGGGCCACAGAAGATGCCATTATCCTGCTACCAGGGTATACAGGCAGCGAAGCAGCTACCTAAATATGTCTGAGATGCAGTGCCAAAGGAGACTCTGTCTTTCAAGGGAGAAACTCAACTACATCTGTCAGATGATTGGGCCTGAGATCTCCGCTAACTGTGTGGGTGGGCACCCCATGCCAGTGGCTCTAAAGGTTACAGCTGCCCTCAACTTCTATGCCTCTGGCTCTTTCCAGGGGTCGGTGAGTGATCTTTGCGGTATCTCCCAATCCACTGTCCACACTTCTGTCAAGCAGGTCACAGACGCTTTGTTCAGGCATGCATTGACCTTCATCCACTACTGTTGGGACCAGGCAAGCCAGACACAGTGAGCCAGAGGCTTCGTGGCGATTGCTGGCTTCTCCTGCATCCAGGGTGCAATAGACTGCACACATGTGGCCATCAAGGTGCCAGCAGGTGAGCCTGGTGCCTTCGTCAACAGGAAGGGCTTCCACTCCATGAACGTGTAGATAGTGTGTGATCACAGGATGCTGATTCTACAAGCCTGTGTAAGGTACCCAGGCAGCTCCCATGACGCCTACATCCTCAGACACTCCCAGGTGCCGGGGCTCTCCAGTGCTCCAGTCCGGCTTGATGGATGGCTGCTGGGTGACAAGGGCTATCCCCTCAGAAGGTGGCTCATGACGCCTCACCACCATCCAAGAACAGAGGCTGTGCTGCGGTACAATAGGAGCCACGCCTCCACAAGGACTGTGGTGGAGAGAGCCATCAGTCTTCTCAAAATGTGCTTCAGATGCCTAGACCCCCCAGATCGTGTGTCGCTGATAGTGGTTGCTTGCTGCGCACTCCACAATCTTGCGCTGGAAAGGGGGGACGCAGTGGACAATGAATACGTCGACGCAGTGGCTGCAGCTGCACACGATAAGTCCAGCAGTGAGTCCGAGGATGAGCACACACAGGGAAATGCTGAGGACATAGACGCTGACCTGGGCACACTCCAGGGAGGCAGGGACACCCGGGAGGTTTTAATCCAATGAACCTTCAGCTAGCACACCACATATGGACCTCCAGGACAAGCCTCGGCTGCAGGCTCCACACTCGAAACCTAAGTACAAAATGTGCCTGGATAGGAACATTAACTAGGGGCTTTTTTAAAACAGCTGAATGTCCCACAAATCACTCATAACATTATTGGTAACCAGCCACCCACAGAAGAAAAGAGGCACCCTCAGCCATGGTGACATGTCTGAATTTAATGCTATGACAAAAGGAACTTAACAGAACAAAATGCAAAGGTGTTGAACATCACACCAACTCATAAAGACCTCATCTCAGGCCAACACAAAAGCACCAGTGATAAACCTATGGTGTGACTACTTCTTGGTGCTGCCCGTCGCTGGAATTGGTATCTTAGACAGCCTGCTCACGCTGCTGTCCTTTTGGCCTCGTTGACCTTGGCGGTCGTCCTCTGGCCCAAGGAGCCTGTGCTGGCCCCGCCTTGGAAGGAGCTGCCAGTTCTACAGCTGGCATCTCCCCAGCCTTCGCAGCCTCACCGGATGCAACGGTCATTGGCAGAGGAGCGGAGGAGCTGTTGCTCTCATTGGAGCACCCTGAGGGGAGCCCGCAGAGATGATAGGCAGCTATTGCTCTGACGCGAGGTCAGTTCGGACCTCCCTGCTCACCGTGGTTGGATGGGCACTGAGCTGGGAAACGCTGAGGCCAATGCCGATGTGAGGGCTTGCTGGTCGGACCGCATCCCCAGGAAGTCCTAGTTGGTCTCTTGAAAGATCCTCTCCATGAGAGTCGCCACTCTCTCCATGGAGGACGCACGGTGCTCGGCTATGAGGCTCATTGCATCAGCGATGGTCCGCGTAGACTCCTCTACCACGGACACCAAGCCAAGCATAGCCTCATGTATCTCCATCAGATGCCTCTGCACCCCCGGCCACATTTCCTGAGTTTGCTGCGTCGTGGATGACTCCAGGCACCGACTGACCATGTGCCTGGTCCCCTGCAGTACTCCGACTGCTGGCGCCATGGGCCCTCTGTCTCTACCAACCCCTCCAGCGACTGTGAAGTGCCCTCACCGCTGTGCCCCGGGACACTAGCCGATGATATAATTCCCATCAAGGTGTTAATTCCCATCTGCGCTGGTACCTGCCTGGCAGAGATGGTGTGACATGATGAGTCCAAGACTTCAGGGCCCTCAGGAGTCAGAGGGAGCCTCTGCTGCTCCTCCTCCCGGCCCTGCTCCGCTGATACTGAAAGGAAGAACAAGGACATTGGATCAGTTAATTTGGAGACATCCCTGTCCCCTAGATCATTATGCACTCATCCTTCCATAAGCAATAGGCAAGCCATGTTGCAAACTTCAATCACTGAACATTCAGCACTGCCCAGGACTGCTTTTAAATTCAGTTCCCAACACTGTGCTGCGCACTGCCCCAGGACTGTGTTTAAATTCTGGTCCTGACACTGTGCCGTGCACTGCCCCAGGACTGTGTTTAAATTTGAGACCTGACACTGTGCTGCACACTGCCCCAGGACTGTGTTTAAATTCCAGGCCCAACATTGTGCTGCACACTGCCCCAGGACTGTGTTTAAATTCCAGGCCCGACACTGTGCTGCGCACGGTCCTGGGACTGTGTTTAAACTTCACCTCTGACACTGTGGTGTGCACTGCCCCAGGACTACCTTTAAATTCAGTTCTCAACACTGAGCTGTGGACTGCCCCAGGACTGTCTTGAAATTCCAGCCCTGATACTGTGCTGCACAATGCTGCAGGACTGTCTTTTAATTCTGGCTCTGACACTGTGCTGCGCATGGCCCTGGGATTGCCATTAATTTCTGTCCCCGATACGGTGCTGTGCACTGCCCCAGGACTGTTTTATATTCCCCCTCCGACACTGTGCATTGTCCCAGGTCTGACTTTAAATTCCAACGCTGTGCTGCGCACTGCCTTGGGACAACCCCTAAACTCTGTTCCTGATGCTGCTCTGCGCATTGCCCAGTACTGGCCTTAAATTCAGTTTCTGATGCTATACTGCGCACCTCATTAGAACTTTCTTTAAATTCCAGACCCGACACTGTGCTGCACACTGCCCCAGGACTGTGTTTAAATTCCAGGCCCGACACTGTGCTGCGCACTGCCCCAGGGCTGTGTTTAAATTGCAGGCCCGACACTGTGCTGCGCACTGCCCCAGGGCTGTGTTTAAATTCCAGGCCCAACATTGTGCTGCGCACTGTCCCAGGTCTGACTTTAAATTCAATTCCTGACACTGTGCTATGCACCGCACCAGGACTTTCTTTAATTCCTGCCCCAACACTGTGCTGCACATTGCCTCAGGACTGACCTTAAATTCTGGCCCAGACATTGTGCTGCGAAGTGCCCCAGGACTTTCTTTAAATTCCAGCCCCGACACTATTGTGCATTGCCACAGGCCTGCCTTTAAATTCCAGCCCTGACACTGCTGCGCACTGCTTCGGGACTGCCTTTAAATTCTAGCACTGTCACTGCGGTGTGCACTGCACCAGGACTGCCTTTTCATTCTGGTACCGATATGCTGCTGTGCACTGCCCCAGGACTGTCTTTAAATTCCGGCCCCGACACTGTTCCACGCAATGCTCCAGAACTGCAATTAAATTCCAGGACTGACACGAAACTGCGCACTGCAGCAGGACTGTCTTTAAATTGAGTTCCCGACAGTGTGCTGTACACTGCCCCAGGACTGCCTTTAAATTCTGGCCCCAACACTGTACTGTGCACCGCACCAAGACTGATTTTAAATTCTGTTCTGCGCACTGATTTTAAATTCTGTTCTGCGCACTGTCCCGGGACCGCTTTATATTTCCCCTCTTACATTGTGCTGCGCACTGCCCCAGGACTGTCTTTAAATTGTGGCTTCAACACTGTTCCACACAATGCCCTAGAACTGTGTTTAAATTCCAGGACCGACACTATATTGCGCACTGCCCCAAGACTGCCTTTAAATTTCAGCCCCCACACTGTGCTGTGCACTGCCCCAAGGCTGCCTTTAAAAATCTGCTCCCGACACTGAGCTGCGTACTGCCCAGAACTGACCCACACATTACCCCCTCCCCCCCCTCCTTTAAACCTCCTCCCCACTCCCGTTGTTTTCATTTGCCTCTGTCCCTTTCTCCTAGGGCCCACCGCCCCCACCATTTCATGTGTCTCTGTCCACCCCTTCCCTGCTGGGTTCCAGTCATTACCCAACCCCCCACCACACCACCACGACTTCATGTGTCTCTGTCCACACCTTTCATCCTAAGCTCCAGTCATTCCCCTCGCCCCTCCCACCATTTCATGTGTCTGTCCACCCCTTCTCTTCTGGACTCCAGTCATTCCCTCCCCAAGTCAAGCACCTACCTTCTATCCCTTCTCTTGTCTTTGTCCAGTCATCGCCCCCCAACAACAGTCAAGCACCTACCTTCCACCCTTTCCCTTGCCTCAGTCCAGTCACCCCGCCGATACCCCCGCCCCTGCCCCCCACCCGGCCCAGTCAAGCATCTGTCTTCCGCTCCCTTACCTTCCTGCTGGTCTTGCCTGAGCAGCCTTGGCAAGGAGCTGGAGGAGAGCAGCGCAGTGAACAGTAAGCAAACACTGCTCATACAAACTTCGAAGTTGCGAGTGAAGTACAGGTTGCCAGGTGCACGGCACTTATATCCAGTCATGAATCATACTTGTCGAATTATCCGCTGGTGGGGCAGTTAGATTTGAAGGGAGAACGTGATTCTAGTGAGCTAGATTTTTCACAAGTATTCATGAGATGCAAAGGAATGTAAACATGGTTCCCGACATGGAGCAGCGGGAAACTTGACCCGCCATGAAAGTCTGGAGGGGAAAATTTACAACATATTTTCCTGCTCGTGGAAAACTGACTTTAGCCATCACTCCAAATTTTGTTCCCCCACCTGTCATAATTCCTGCTGATGGCGGGACCAGATAATCCGGCCCACAGAAGCTAAACATGAGTTTGTTGACCCCAGAAAACATGAGGAACGCAAAAGCAATTACAAAGGTTGGACAACCATATAACCCCTCTTTGAGTCCCCGATGCACTAGTCGGTACCAATCAAGGCGAACATCAAGACATTCTTCATCTTCAAAGGTGTTTAGAAGACATGAGAGGAACAGAGGGAAATGTCCCAATTCCAGAAAAGCATGCAGCCACACTTTTTGCTGCCAAGGGTCCCAAGATCATCTTCTGGTCCAAAGTCTTTTTGTAGCACAATGAGATGTACTAGCATTTCTTCTTCCAAAAATATAGTAGGAAGGGCTCTGTGATTATGAACAGTCTGGCATTTTGAGGATTAGCAAACCCTTTGATATTGCACTCAAAGATCAAAGAACAAAGAAAAGTACAGCACAGGAACAGGCCCTCCAAGCCTGCACCGATCATATTGCCTGTCAAACTAAAACATTTTGCACTTCCAGGGTCTGTATCCCTCTATTCCCATCCTATTCATGCATTTGTCAAGCTGCCTCTTAAACACCACTATTGTACCTGCTTCCACCACCTTTTCTGGCAGCGAATTCCAGACACTCACTATCCTCTGCATAAAAAACTTGCCCCGCACATCTCCTCTAAAGTTTTCTCCTCTCACCTTAAATCTATGTCCCCTAGCAATTGACTCTTCCACCCTGGGAAAAGCTTCTGACTATCTACTCTGTATATGCCACTCATAATTTTGTAAACTTCTATTAAGTTGCCCCTGAATCTCCATCGCTCTAGTGAGAACAATCTGAGTTTCTCCAACCTCTCCTCATAGCTAATAACCTCCAGACCAGGCAGCATCCTGGTAAACCTCCTCTGCACCCTCTCCAACGCCTCCATATCTTTCTGGTAATTTGGCGACCAGAATTGCACGCAATATTCCAAGTGTAGCCTAACCAAGGTTCTATACAGCTGCAGCATGACTTCCCAGCTTTTATACTCAATACCCCTGCCAATGAAGGCAAGCATGCCATATACCTTCCTGACTACCTCATCCACCTGCGTTGCTACTTTCAGTGACCTGTGGACCTGTACACCCTGATCCCTCTGCCTATCGATGCACTTAAGGGTTCTGCCATTTACTGTATAATTCCTACCTGTATTAGACCTTCCAAAATGCATTACCTCGCATTTGTCCTGATTAAACTCCATCTGCCATTGAGTATAGAACTTGCATTCAGGTACCTCAGTGGAACCTGAAAAGTTGAATTCTCTTGAACTTTCTGTAATATTCAATTTGAAATATTTTGGAATATACTTTCACAAGTTATGTAAATAAAGTTTTTGGAAAAGAAATGTTCAGCAGTGCAGTAGCAGAGGAATCAAGAAGGAACAAGTGTTACAGTGGGGGGGATGTGGGCCTCAAAAAAGACAGCAGGTTAGGTGGCTTGTTCATAGAAGGCCACACCCACCTTACAGGGTGGTCCGACAAAGGATTACCTTCCTGCATTGTGAGAAGCAGTGCATCAGGAAGCTGAAATTGTCCAGACAAGTAGTCATTATCTGCTGCAACTTCCTGGAATAACATCTGCTGCATGATGGACCACTGCTCTAAGCTTATGTGACTTGGAACTTTTCAGGCTATTGCAGAGGACATTCAAAAGTGTCTCATTCAACCAATCACAAGTGTACCAAACAGGTTATGGCTGCTCTATTTGCCTTTGACTTTGCTATCATAATTGAGTTTCCCCAAGTGCACAGTATAATTAGAAACACTTGCACCTCATAAGCTGCCAAGAACTTTGATCAATCAGAAAGCTTTTCATTCAATAGATATAAACTTATGTGTTGTCACAAGAATAGGCTCTCACAAGCTCTTGTCCTGTACATAGGAAGCTGCCATGATGCTACCATTTTATGCCACTCTAATAGCTCTCTGATTTGATTGGTTTCCAAAGTGAAAATTTTCCAATTGTAACACGTAATTATTACGGATGGGGTTTTCTTATAACCTTTGCCACTGAAGATGGGCAGAAGTAATGTTTTTCCCCTATTTGTTGGCCTGTTTGTAAACAAAATTTCTCAGAAACTAATGGATGGATTTTAATGAAACTTGGTACAAAGATAGAGTATGGCCCAAAGAAGAAATTATTATTTTTTGGTGAAGTTGTGAATCCGGCTCCTGTAAGTTTTTAAGGGATCTGTGAACATTGGGAGATAGGGTGAATAGACTTTTGAAAGAATGTTGTGGGTTGTTTATTTAGAATATTGTTGATTGTTGTGGATTTTCTCAGCTGCTGTGGTGGAATTTATCAAGGCTGTCAAAATGTGAGCAGAGTTTTCAGAGCAGGTTATAGAATGTGGATTGACCTGAAGTCTTCTCAGTGAGATGGAAGCTATGAACAAAAAGATTTCTTTTTTCAGCTTTGTAGTTACAGAACACGAACCAGGCAGGGGAAAGCCTCATGGAAGGGCTGTGTAATTGTGATAACATTGGGCAGAATTTTCAATTTGGCAGGCGGGTGCGGTCGGCAGGTCCGGGATTGACCAGAGAATGGATTGCCGACTGAAATCGGCCCCTGACCGTGATTTCAAACGCGCGCTGAAAGGCTCAGTGCTGTTGGGGTGGGGGCAGGAGTAGGGTGGGCGCTGACGTAAGTGTGGGCACGGGGGAGTGCGGAATGAAAGCTCCCTAAAGGCAAAGAGCTGCCTCAAGGAGCTGAGGAATTTAAAAGCAGTAAAGAAAGATTTTAAAATCTAGAAAAAAATGTCCATGCATCAGAATCAGTCACCTGAACATATAAATGATGAAAATTCTGTCCATACATTTTTATTTTTTTAATTTAATAACGGAAACCTCATCCCGCCCTTGGATGAGGTTTCATCAAAAATGCTAAGTCCACCTGGCAGATTCGCCCATCCGCCAACCTTAAGGTTGGATGGACTATGAAAAACCTGGGACAACTGGAATTTTAATGGGCTTAATTGCCCTCTTAATTGTTGGAGGGTGAGCTTCCAACTTTTGCGCACGCCCGCTAACTGAAATATCGTGCGAGCGTGGGATGACGTCAGGACGCTCACTGATGTTATAAAATGTTATTTTATGCTCAAGTGGGTCGGGCGCATGCCCACACACCGAGCTATAAATTCTGCCCATAGAGTTAAGAGAGTCTGGTGGAAGTATATGCTCTACTGAGTGCCTTCTTTGCTTGTTATAAATGTTTACATAGGCAGTGTCAATTCTGCATGTACATATAAAATTATTTCAGGAAGTAACACTGGTAGACAGTAAATTTATGTTATATGCAAGATTTTTAATATATGATTTTGTGCTGTTTTTGCAGGTTACATAGGCTGAACAAATTTCAAAGAATCGTCACCCAGGAACTGGAACATTTTGAAAAGGACTCCCAGTCCCTGAAGACAATGGAAAAAGAACTAACAGTACGTATGGTAGAAAATAGTCTTACAAAGCAAATCTGAACATGAGTACATGCCACAAAGAATTGTAATCAAACTAACAGTCTATTTCTTTTGTCATTCTCCATTGTTGTTGCTTACAATAGTTTGCTTTTAATGGAGATTGGAAATGTATGTTGGCACTCGGTTTTTATGACATCAGAGGATAGAGCGGGATTGTCATTTTACATTTGTGACTTTTAATCCACAAAATATTATGAACAATGATTTGTTTCCAATGAGACTATTGCAAGTGACCAGGAATAAATCTACCAGAGTTATTGCATGTCAATTACCATGCAACATTTTCAGTGATTCAGTTTATGATGGACAGAATGCCACCTACATCAGTGACTCTTCAATGGAAACCTTACTAACCTCACGCTCTGGCCAGAGGCGTAGTAGTATTGTCGCTGGGCTAGTGATCCAGAGACCCAGAGTAATGCTCTGGGAACCTGGGTTCAAATCCCACCATGGCAGATGATAGAATTTGAATTCAATAAAAATATCTGGAATTTAAAGTCTAATCATGATGGGGAAGCCATTATCGATTGTTATAAAAACCCATCTGGTTCACTAATGCCCCTTTGGGGAACGAAATTGGCCAACATGTAACTCCAGACTCACAACAACTGTCCTCTGAAATGACCTAGCAAACCATTCAGTTATAGCAAACCACTAAAAGCAACTCAAAAAGGAATGAAACCAGATGGACCACCTGGCATCGACCTAGGAAATGATAATGGCAAACTCTGCAAAGTCCACCTTTCTAACATCTGAAGGCTTGTGCCAAAATTTGGAGAGCTGTCTCACAGACTAGTCAAGCAACAGCCTGACATACTCATACTCATGGAAACATACCTTACAGCCAATGTCCCAGATACAACCATCACCATCCCTGCGTATGTCCTGTCCCATCGGCAGGATAGACCCAGTAGAGGTGGCTGCACAGTAGAATGCAGGAGGGAGTTGCCCTGGAAATCCATAAAATTGACTCTGGACCCCATGAAAATCTCATGGCATCAGTCCAAACATGGACAGGGAAATCTCCTGCTGGTTACCATGTACTGCCCTCCCTCAGCTGATGAATCAGTGCTCCTCCATGTTGAACATCAGTTGGAGGAAGCACTGAGGGTGGAAAGGGCACAGAATGTACTCTGGGTGGGGTCTTCAATGTCCATCACCAAGAATGGCGCCATAGCACCGGGACAGAGCCAGCTGGCTGAGTGCTAAAGGACATAGTTGCTAGCCTAGGCTGCAGGTGGTGAGGGAACCAACAAGAGGGAAAAACATGCTTGACCTCATCCTCACCAACCTGCCTGCCGCATAAGCATCTGTCTATGACATTATCTATAGGACTGACCACCGCACAGTTCTTGTGAAGATCAAATCCAGGCTTCACATTAAGGATACCATTCATCGTGTTGTGTGGCGCTACCATGGTGTTAAATGGGATAGATTTTGAACAGACCTAGCAATGCAAGACAAGGCAACCATGAGGCGCTGTGGGCCATCAGCAGCAGCAGCAGGTTTGGACTCGAGCACTTCATGGCCTGACACTCGTGAGCCTGTCAACAACAAATGTAGGAGAGAAGCATTCTGTGATTGCTGAACTGCATCGGGGAGCAGGCTGGCTATCCGGCCGGGCTGGGCTGGGGCAGGAAGCAGGCTAGTTGCTGGGCCAGGTTGGGCAGCAGGCTGGCTGCTGGGCCGGGCTGGACAGCATCGGGGAGGAGGCTAGACGTGATGGTGAGGAGGTGGGGGTGTCATGAAGCTATTAATATATATAATGTTATTGGGTTTTTTTAAATAGAGGTTTAGTCTGTGGTTCTATCTGTGTGTGTCTTAATTGAATTAAAGCCAACCAGTCTGGGTGCTTTGATGTATACTAGTTTTGAGACGTAAACGAGGTAGCGGTACATTTGCATTGTGTTGAATAGTGTATTCAAGAGTGGGAATGAAATCTTGCACCTAGCTAGGAGACACCAAGCAATATGTTTATCTTACTAATAAATTGATACTATGAAATATGTTTTATTGTTAGAAGAGGTGTTGATTACTATTTGAAGCTTAACTAGTGTGAGTCATCTCAGCCCACCCCAACTCTGTTTAAGAAAGGGACCATTAAAAGCACACTATCAGTGTGCTTGCACACAAGCAGGGGAGAGACCTCATCCTGAGTGGGATACAGCCAGAGTGAATGTGGGTATTGGCAATTTGATGCACAGTGGGAATTTGGTGCAGAGGGGAGGGAGGTGCCCTTTGCATTTTTTTCTTTGCTATCCAACTTCTTAAATCTTCAGAGAGTGGCCTTGCCCTGCTGCAGCAGTAGAGGCTACAAGGAAAGGAATGACTGGCAAGTAGTGGGTAAGGTCTGGTAAGTATTTACTACTTTTATTGCTTATAGTTTAAGGTCTTTTTGTGATTTATAGTTTGTATATTCTGTAGTAACGAGGTTCAGGAAAGAAGAGCCCTAGAGTAATTGATTTAAAAGGTTTAATTTAAAGGGATAAGTCACAGCAAGAGAGCTCCAAAGCTGTGGTGCGCTCATTGTGCTCCATGTGGGAAGCCAGGAACATTTCCAGTGCCCGGGACCCGCATGTGTGCAGGAAGTGTGTCCAGCTGCAGCTCCTGGAAGATTGAGTTTCAAAGTTGGAACAGCAGCTGGGGACACGGTGGAGCATCCGCGGGCCTTAGAGCATCTTGCATAGCATGTTTAGAGACCTGGTGACACTGCTGCTGAAGGGGCTTGAGGAAGGAAGGGAATAGGTGACCACCAGGCAATCCAAGAGAAACAGGCAGGTCGTTCAGGAGTCCCCTGGGATCCCATTCGCAAATCAATATTCCGTTTTGGAGGCTGATGAGGGCGCTGGTTTCTCCAGGGAGTGCAGTCAGAGGCAAGCTTCTGGCATCACAAGCAACCTGTCTGTACAGGAGGGGAAGAAGGAAGGAAGAGCAATAGTAATAGGGGATTCTATAGTCAGGGGAACAGATAGGCGGCACTGTGGCTGTCAACGTGACTCCAGGATGGTATGTTGCCTCCCCGGTGCCAAGGTCCGGGATGTCACTGAACTGCTGCAGGGCATCCTGAATGGGATGGTAATAAGGCAGAGGTCATGGTACATGTTGGTACCAATGACATAGGTAGAAAGAGGGATGAGGTCTTGCATCGAGAATTCAGGGAGTTAGGCAGTAGACTAAAAAGCAAGACCTCTCAGGTTGTAATCTCTGATTTCTCCCAGTGCCATGTGCTAGCGAGCACAGAAATAGGAGAATAGCGCAGATGAATACATGGCTTAAGAGTTGGTGCAGGAAGGAGGGTTTTAGATTCCTGGATCACTGGGACCATTTCTGGGGAAGGTGGGACCTGTACAAGGTCTACATCTGAACCAGAGCGGGAGTAACATCCTTGCGGGTGGGTTTGCTAGTGCTGTTGAGAGGAGTTTAAACTAATTTGGCAGGGGGAGGGGACACAGAATGTTAGCAGTATAGGGACACATCATAATATAGTAATACAGTCAAGTCAGAGGGAGTACAGCTGCATTACGTTTCAAGGGGGTGAGGCAAGGCTGGATGCCAGGAGTATTACAGGTAAAGTTAAGGGTGAGGATTTACACGTGAAGTTGTGATATAGTAGCCATCACAGAGACATGGTTAAGGGAGGAGCAGGATTGGCAGCTCAACATTCCGGGATATAAAATCTTCAGGTGAGACAGGTGAGGGGGCAAAAGAGGAAGAGGCATTGCATTATTAGTTAAGGAGTCAGTTACTGCAATAAGGAGAGATGATAATGTTGGAGGGGGCATCGAATGAAGCTTTGTGGGTAGAGTTTAGGAATAAAAGAGGGGCAGCCACATTGTTAGGTGTTTATTATAGACCCCCAGATGGTCAGCGGGAAATTGAGGAACAGATTTGTACACAATTTGCGGAGGTGTGTAAAAACAATAACAATCAAGTAATTTCAACTTTCCCAACATTAATTGGGATAGACTAAGTGTTAAAGGCTTGGATGGAGTTGATTTCTTGAAATGTGTACAGGCGAACTTTTTAGGTCAATATGTACAGGATCCAACAAGTGCTGGACCTAATTAGAAACATAGAACCATAGAAAAGTTACAGCACAGAAGGAGGCCATTCAGCCCATCTTGTCCTTGCCAGCCCGAGGACACCCAAGTGCCCTTTCTAATCTTTCCTGCACCCAGCCCATAGCCCTGCAGTGTATAGCACTTAAGGTGCAGATTCAGGTAATTTTTAAAAGAGTTTAGAGTGTTTGCCTCTACCAACAACTTGGCTAGTGAATTCCAGACACCTACTACCCTCTGCGTAAAATAGTTCTTCCTCATGTCCCCCCTACACCTTCTGCCACTTATCTTGAATCTGTGTCCCTGATTCTAGAATTCTCCACCAAGAAAAACAATTTTGTCCTGTCCACTCTATCTATTCCCCTCATAGTTTTGTGCACCTCATTCAAGTCACCTCTCAGCCTTCTTTGTTCTAAGGAAAATAACCCCAACTTATCCAATCTCTCCTCGTAGCTACACTTATCTAAACCTGGCAACATTCTTGTAAACCTCCTCTGCAATCTTTCCAGAGCTATTACGTCCTTCCTGTAATGTGGTGACCAGAACTGCACACAAAACTCCAGTTGTGGCCTCACCAGTGTCTTATACAATTCCAACAGTATATCCTTACTTTTATATTCTATACCTTTGCCTAAGAAGGAGAGCATTCCATATGCCTTCTTTACAACCTTGTCTACTTGAACTGCTGCCTTCAGGGACCTGTGTACTTGAACGCCAAGCTCTCTCACTTCATCTACCCCTCTTAGTATATTCCCATTTATTTTGTAATCCCTGTAACTGTTTTTCTGGGGAATGAACCCGGACTGGCGGCTAAGGTGCTGGTGGGGGATCACTTTAGTGATAGCGACCAAAACACGGTACAATTTAAGCTTAATATGGACAAAGAAATAGGCAAGTTGCAAAAAATTATTTTGGATTGGAGGAGAGCGGATTTTAGTAAAATAAGGCAGCAACTGGCCAAGGTAGACTGAGAACAGCTACTTGTGGGGAAATCTACAGAAGAACAGGGGGGGGGCGTTTAAAAAGGAATTGGGGGCAGGTACAGGCTCAACATGTTCCCTCTAGAGTGATCAGAAGGAGTAATAAGCCCAGAGAACCATGGACAGCCAGAAATATTCAGGATATGCTGAGAAGAAAAAGAGAGGCTTTTAGCAGATACAAGGGAAGCAAATCAGCAGAGGCATTAGTGGAGTACAGAAAGAGCAGGGTGGAACTTAAGAAAGCAATTAGGAGAGCAAAGAGGGGATATGAGAAAGCTCTGGCTGGTAAAATTCAGGAAAATCCCAAGATATTCTGTAAGTATATCAATGGGAAGAGGATAACCAGGGAAAGAGTAGGGCCCATTGGTGATGAAGGAGGCAATCTATGGGTGGAGGCAGAGGACATCGCTAGAGTGTTGAACGAATACTTCACATCTATCTTTACTCAAGAGAATGAGGATGAACGTATCAAACTCAGAGAGAGAGACTGCGAGATTCTTGAGCAAATAGATATAGGGAGTGACACGGCACTGGAAGTGTTGGCAGGCTCAAAAGTAGACAAATATCTAGGTCCAGAAGATTTGTGTCCCAGACTGCTGAGGGAGGCAAGGGAGGAGATTGAAGGGGCTCTGACCTGAATTTTTAATCCCTCTCTGGCCACGGGGGAGGTACCAGAGGACTGGAGAACAGCTAATGTGGTTCTGCTATTTAAGAAGTGTTGTAGAGATAAGCCAGGGAACTGCAGGCCAGTGAGTCTCACGTCAGTGGTAGGGAAACTATTGGAAAAAATTCTGAAGGAGAGAATCTATCTCCACTTGGAGAGGCAAGGTTTGATCAGGGATAGTCAGTATGGCTTTGTCAGAGGGAGGTGGGACCTGTACAAGTGGTACGGTCTACATCTGAACCAGAGCGGGAGTAACATCCTTGTGGGTGGGTTTGCTAGTGCTGTTGAGAGGAGTTTAAACTAATTTGGCAGGGGGAGGGGACATAGAATGTTAGCAGTATAGGGACACATCATAATATAGTAATACAGTCGAGTCAGAGGGAGTACAGCTGCATTATGTTTCAAGGGAGTGAGGCAAGGCTGGATGCCAGGAGTATTTGATTGATTTTTTTGAGGAGGTGACCAGGTGTATAGATGAGGGTAGTGCAGTTGATGTAGTTTGTATGGATTTCAGCAAAGCCTTTGACCAGGTCCCCTATATAGGAGACTTATAAAGAAGGCAAATGCACATGGGTAATTTGATAAGGTGGATTCAAAATTGGCTTAGTTGTAGGAGACAGAGGGTAATGACAGAAGGCTGCTTTAGTGACTGGAAGCCTGTGTCCAGTGGCATACCACAGGGATCTGTGCTGGGTCCCCTATTATTTGTCATTTATATAGATGAGAATATGGGGTGTAGGATTGGTAAGTTTGCGGAAGACACAAAGATTGGCCGGGCGGTTAACATTGAGGTTGAGTGTCTTGGGCTACAGGAAGATATAGACGGGATGGTCAAATGGGCAGATATGTGGCAGATGGAATTTAACCCTGAAAAGTGTGAGGTGATACATTTTGGAAGGAGTAATTTGACAAGGAAGTATTCAATGAATGGCATGAAACTAGGAAGTTCTGAGGAACAAAGGGACCTTGGCGTGTGTGTCCATAGATCACTGAAGGCAGAGGGGCATGTTAGAGGGGTGGTGAAAAAGGCATATGGGACATTTGCCTTTATCAATCTAGGCATAGATTACAAAAGTAGGGAAGTCATGTCGGAGTTGTATAGAACCTTGGTGAGGCCACAGCTGGTCTTCTGTGTGCAGTTCTGGTCACCACATTATAGAAAGGATGTGATTGCACTGGAGGGGGTGCAGAGGAGATTCACCAGAATGTTGCCTGTGATGAAACATTTCAGTTATGCAGAGAGGTTGGTTAGATTTGGGTTGTTTCCGTTGGAGCAGAGAATACTGAGGGGCAACCTGACTGAGGTGTACAAGATTAAGGGGCATGGACAGGGTGGAGAGCGAGCAGCTGTTCCCATTAGTTGAAGGGTCAGTCACGAGGGGACACAAGTTGAAGGTGAGGGGCAGAAGGTTTAGGGGGGATGTGAGGAAAAACATTTTTGCCCAGAGGGTGGTGATGGTCTGGAATGTACTGCCAGGGAGGGTGGTGGAGGCGGGTTGCCTCACATCCTTTAAAAAGTACCTGGATGAGCACTTGGCACGTCATAACGTTCAGGGCTATAGGCCAAGTGCTGGTAAATGGGATTAGGTGGGTAGGTCAGGTGTTTCTCACTTGTCGGTGCAGACTCGATGGGCCGAAGGGCCTCTTATGCACTGTGTGATTCTGTGATTCTCATTCTGTGATGATACAATGCGAATTTGCATTGAAAGAGAAGTGCTGTGTGTGCAGAGCAGAGGCATGTAAGATCTAAGCAGCTATAAGCCTAAAGCTGTCTGCAAAAGAATCAAATTGTCAGGAACCAAATTTTGAATTTATAAGCAGATGCTGGATCTGAAACAAAAACAGAAAATGCTGGAAAAACTCAGCAGGTCTAACAGCATCTGTGGAGAGAAAAACAAAGTTAATGTTTTGAGTCCGTGTGATTCTTTTTCAGAGCTAAAGAGAAGTAAAAATGTGATGAAATTTATATTGTTTCAAGGGGGTGGAGCAGGTGAAGCTGGATAGAAAGCCAGCGATGGTTGGAGACAAAGGAGAGATTTGGCAAAGATGTCATGAACATAAGGACAGAGGGGTGTTAATGATAGTGGCAATGGCTAAAGGAGGTGCTGATGGTGGCATTAAGGTCAGAAAGCAGAATGTGATAATAGCAGGACAAGGTTAAGCACTCTGGAAAGAACAACATGAACGAGTGACAGGTGGCCCTAATGGTGGTGAGGTGGGGGGATGGTGATGGAAAAAAATGATCGAAAATAGGATAAAAGATTGGTATAAAACAATGTATAAAAATGAAAATAAATAAAAATAAATGGATAAAAAAAAGTTAAAAAAATAAAAATGAATATTGAAAAAAGGGGATAAAACAGGGGTGAGGATGGAGGAGAGAATTCATGGTCTGAAGTTGTTGAACTCAGTGTTAAGTCTGGAAGGCTGTAAAGTACCTAACCGGAAGATGAGGTTCTGTTCCCCCAGTTTGCATTGGGCTTCACTGGAACATTCCAGCAGGTTAAGGACGGACATGTGGGCCTGGGAGCAGGATGGAACGTTGAAATGGCAAGCAACAGGAAAGGTCTGGGTCATGCTTGTGGACATTCTGAAGGTGGTCTGCAAAGTGGTCACCCAGTCTGCGTTTGGTCTCTCCAACTTCGAGGAGACTGCATTGGGAGCAGTGAATGCAGTAGACAAAATTGAAAGAGATGCAAATGAAACGCTGCTTCACCTGAAAGGAGTGTTCAGGCTCCTTGGATGGTGAGGAGGGAGGAGGTAAAGGGGCAGGTGTTACACCTTCTGCGATTGCATGGGAAGGTGCTGTGGGAGGGGGATGAGGATGAGGGGGTGATGGAAGTATGGACCAGGGTGTCCCGAAGGGTATGGTCCCTACAGAATGCCGATGGGGGCGTGAAGGGAAGATGTGTTTAGTGGTGGCAACATGCTGGGGTTGGAGAAATGGCAGAGGATGATCCTTTGAGTGCAGAGGCTGGTGGAGTGAAAAGTGAGGACAAGGGGGACCCTATCATGGTTCTGGAAGGGAAAGGAAGTTGTGAGGGCAGAGCCGTGTGGTTGAAGGTCCTGTCAACCAAAGTGGGTGGGAAACCTTGGTTAAGGAAGAAGGAAGACCTGTCAGAAAAACTGTTTTGGGAAGTGGCGTCATTGGAACAGATGCAACAGAGGCAAAGGAACAGAGAGAATGGGATGGAGTCCTTACAGGAAGCAGGGTGTGAGGAGCTGTAGTCGAGATAGCTGTGGGAGTCGGTGGGCTGGTAATGAATATTGGTGGACAGTCTATCACCAGAAATTGAGACAGAGCGGTCAAGGAAGGGAAGGGAAGTGTTAGAAATAGACCATGTGAAGGTGATGGAGGGGTGGAAATTGGAAGCAAAATTGGTCAATTTTTCCAGGTCCAGATGAGAGCATGAAGTGGCGATCGATGTACTGATAAAAGAATTATGGGAGAAGGCTTGAGTAGGACTGGAACAAGGAATGTTCCTCATGCCCCATAAAGAGATAGGCATGGTTTCTGGAGCTGCAAAGGCAAGCTCGGGGACATCAAGAAGGGATGGCTGCTGCGCTCAGATTGCAAGGCACTTGGAGGAGTCTGTCCGCCTTCAGGCTGAGGTGATAGCACTGGCTTGCCAATGCACCGAGGTCAACACTGGCAGGATGGTGGCCTTCATGGAGACCTTGGTTCCTGCACTGCTCCACGGGCTTAACTCCATTGCTGATTCCATAGCTAGCCTCCAATAGTGTGTTCATGAGAGGGGTGCTAGGCAGCTCAGTTTCACTGCAGCTACCCCTTCCGCTCACAGAGTCAGCCAGGGCCCCTCAAGCACCCATAGGGAGGAGGATCAGCAGTTGCATGCTCGGGGCCATCCACCCAGGTGATTCTGTGAGTGACTGGCCCATCTGATGCACCCCCCCTCTTCCTGTGAACTCCACAGATCCAGCTCCACAGGCTGAGGAGAGTGCGACTGCCATGCAGCAGGACACTGAAAGCAGGCCGGTGCCCTCCGAGTCTGGGTCCTCCAGAGGACACCTGCCAAAGTCATCACAAACAGCAGGCTGGCTCCATCTCTGATGTGGATGTTCGGGGAGCACCAAGACATAGAGGCAGAGTTAGGAAAGTTAAGGAGAATTAGTTGCACAGCCTGGGCATGAGTGCTAATCACTTGTACATAATGTTCACTACTGTCAATTAACTCCCAAGAATGACTTCCTTCCCATGGCTCCTTGTTTGATGCGCAGTGTTCTTGTCACTCAGATGTGAAACCTTTCTGCAGAAGATAAAAGGCAGGTGTCTCAGTCTAGGGCCCCTTCCCTGTGCTCTATGTGGCCTTCAGACCACAGTGATGGTCCAGCCTCACACTCCTGGAAACATTACTGTTGTCCATACCTCAGCGGTGCTGGTCATTGCTGCCAGAATGTGGTGGGCAGGTGCCACAGAATTCTCTCATACTCTCTGTGTGCTCTCAGCACCTTTAAGGTGGGGCTGGCCGCAGTCAGACCAGCACCTGTGACCAGTGATGCTGTGCACCAGCTCCTGAAGGGCTGAGGTGCTGAAGGCAGACACAGCATCAGATGCATCTGAAGTTTCATGGCTGTGTCTCTGAGATGGCCCTGATCATCTGATCATTGAGCGCAAGTGAACTGCCCTCTTCCAGACAGGAGTCAGACATTCTCAGAGGCTATGTGAAGATCTATGGAGTGTCCTCACTACATGTTGCCATCGTCCTCCTGCAATCGAGCAATTATTAGGGACTCCACTCCATCTCCATGACAGGAGAATTCTCTCAGAGGGTATTGGCACTAATATAAGCCTGACTGGAGTCAAACGTTCACAACTGCGATGTGAGGATCTATGGGGACACCTCACCGCATGTCCTCATCATCCTCCACAAATCTGGCAGCTATAAGGGTCTCCCGAGTGCGCCTGCCTCGTCTAGTACAGTGCGAGAGCCTCATCCCTGTCAACGTCTTCCTCATCGGAGGAGACGTGCAGCTCCTCCATCTCCTGCTCAGCCAGCTCCTCTCCCCGTTCCAACGCCAGGTGGTAAAGGGCGCAGCAAACGATGACGATGTGTGACACCCTCTGTGAACTGTATTGCAGGGCTTCACCAGACTAGTCCAGGCACTGGAACCGCATCTTCAGCATCCCGATGGTCTGCTCCACCAAGACGCAAGCTGCTGCATGAGCCTCATTATAGCTTCGCTCTGCTGCAGTCTGAGGCTGCCACATGGATGAGGAGACTGCAGGGATCTGCGAGCAACTCAGCATGTAGACGTCATACACATTCCCTGAAAATCGTGAGCATACCTGCAGGATGCATTTCTGATGGTTGCATACCAGCTGCATGTTCAGTGAGTGGGAAGCCCTTGTGGTTGATGAAGTCCATTGAGTGTAGCGACAGAGACCTGAATGCCACCTGAGTGCAGTCAATCTCACTCTGCACCTGTGGGAATCCTGAGATCAGGGCAAATCCAATGACCTTTGTATCCTAGCTGTCCCTGTCCCAGGCGAAATGCATAATGTTGTGTGCCATGGAGAAGATGGCATCCATGACCTCATGGATGCATTTGTGGGTGCAGGCTTGAGAGATCCCATAGAGGTCACCTGTGGAGCCCTGAAAGGAGCCACTGGCATAGAAATTGAGTGCCATGGTCACTTTCACAGCCACTGGCAGTGGATGCCCTCCATGTCCCCTTGGCGCAGTCCTGCAGTAAGTGACATATGTGAGCCTCCAGGTCCCTAGACATGCGCAGTCGTCAGCGACACTGGTTCCCAGTCATCTGCAGGAATAGCAGACGGCATCTATAGACCCTGGATATCGCTAGGCACCGACCAGCCACAGCTCGCTGTTGCTCCTGGGCAGCGTGTGCAGAAGCCCCTGTGGGGCCTGCCTTTGTGCGGCCAGGTGCCTCAATCACTCTCTCCTCCGTCTTCTACGGTCTCTGTAGACCATCAGGCATACAGATAGATCACCAGGATCCACGATTCTGATGTGGTCCTCCTGCAGCATGAAAGAGAGAGACACGTGGTTATCATGGCTGTACTTAGCACCTTTCTTGGCTCTGTGTGACCACCCCTTAACACTTTCTGGAGACTGCTGGTCACCCGTAGGAAGGCCAGGGATGAGTGCGCTGCATAGCTGCCCTATGGTCCAAACCAGGATGTTGAGATTGCAAGGGGCTGTGAGCACCTCCAGCAGTGATTGCTACATGGCCAGCGTTGGCGAGGAGATACTACAATGTGTGCAGTCCAGCTGCTCTGTTGTCCAATAAAGCCTGTGCTGTTGGTGGGGAGTGGGGAGGGGGGATGGGGTGGGAGGCACTGGGGGGTTAAGGTCTGGGGCACTTGGTGGCCTTTTGGTGCCTGCATGATGCTTGCATGGGCGGGCAGGCTAGGAGCCTGACCCCAATCATATCACTGTGGCTGCACTCAGTCTGTCGCAGATGCAGAAGCATGGTCAGTTTATACAGGGGTCCCTAACGCGTGACCATTTTCCTCGCTTATCCTGCCCCCACTTCGATTGCCTGTGCGAGGAATGCAGTGCCAGGGCAGCATTTGACCCCCCGCACCTCAGCAGTCGCCTCTGTGGATGGCCAGCACTTGCACCCAGACCACCCCTCAGCAGTCACCTACGAGGCTGGCCACCACTTGCCCCAAGACCCGCCACACCACCCCCCTGTCCCTCTCAGCCATTGCCTCTGATGCTGGCCAGCACTTGCCCCCAGACATCACACACACCCACATCCCCTCCCCCCACCCTCCCTCACCTCAGCATTTGCCTCCGAGGCTGGCCAGCACATGCCCCAGACACCCCCCACCACCCCTCAGCAGTCACCTGCAGGGCAAGGCATCAGTTTCCCCCACCCCCGGCGCCCCTGAGGCCTGTAAACAATGGGCGAGCTGTGGAGAACACTGCTGCTCACACACCTCAGTTCCCCCAAAGTGAAGGCCGCCAAGTGCATGTCGCATGTGTGCTGTTGTGAAACACGTTGATGTGCTTTCCCGCCAACGTGGACGGATGATATGGTGGGTCCCAAGATCCTGGCGGGATGTCCTTTTAATTATTTGCTAATGTATTACAATTAGCTTCCACCGACCGATGGCAGGAAATGCGGCCCGCTGTTGGCGGGCTGAGTGGAAGACTGCGACCTGCCTTCATGCCATCGTGAAGCAGGTCCTGCCATATTTTCCATGCATGGAACCTATCATGCCTGATGCCAGCAGACTCAGAAAATTCCACCCAGTGAGAGGTGACTGTGAGAGTGAGAGATTGTTCGTGTGGTAGAGTGAGTGAAGGTGGGATAGAGTGATTGTGGGAGACTGAATGAGTGAGAGTGGAAGAGACAGTGAGTATAAGTGATTGTGGGAGACGGACTGAGTGTGAGTGAGTGAATGAGTGTGGAAGGGAGAATGAGTGAGTAAATGTGGGAGGGAGAGTGAGTGTGGGAGGGAGAGTGAATGAGTAAATATGGGAGGGAGAGTGAGTGTGGAAGAGATCAATAACTACATCAATGCTACATCAATAACACATTCCCTCAATCATTGTGGACTGACAATACAGTTGTTGCATAACGGAAGATCTGATGTGGTTGTAACTGTAAGCTTATTTCAATCATTGTGAAAGGAGTATGTGAGCAATTTCATTTAGAGATGATCTCTTGATCACGTCTATCCAGTTTGTGATTCCACAGCCATCATACATAGTTGTACTGCCTCATCTTGTTTCTTTGCCACTTTCATGGCAGCTAGTTCTAGCAACTTTGATACTGCATTTAGGCTTATGTAATTAAGATGTTGTTCAGCAACTTTTTCCTTACTACTAGTTGGACTGATTGTCAGCACGGATATCGCAAAAGTTAGTTTACTGGGCTAAACTTGCCTGACTGATACTCAACATGGTACTCGTACCCTTGTAGTAGAATACTCTATTCCAGTAGGTTGATTGTTGAACAAGTGGTCTATGATCAATAATGAATTCAAACTCACTTCCATTCAAATAGGAAAGAAAGTATAAGATACCCCATGTGATTGGAAGTGTTTTGCTCTCTTTGCATTTTATGTTGCTCTATGGGCATTAGTGATGATCTTGTAACAGTAACAATTGATAGGTTGACTATCTTGTCTTTTTGCACAAGAACCACACCTAAGCCAATCGGTCTTGCATCCATGATGAGCTGGGTGATTTTCTCAGGGTCAAAATCGGCTTTTATGTAACTTGCTGACAACTGTTGTTTAATCTGATGTATAGCCTCTTTGTGTGATGTAGTCCACTCCCACTTGGTGGTCTCTGTTAAGTTTAATAGCTTTTTGAATACAGAGTCAGAGACCAAGTCTTGTCTTCTCGAAATAGGGCAGGATTTTATGCGTCGGTGAGCGGGGGCGGGGCCAACCTTAAGGTTGCTGGGCAGGCCAGGAGCCCCGGCGTGAATTACAAAAAGCATGAAACCTTATCCACGGGCAGGATGAGGTTTCATGTAGGTTTTTAAAAATTCTAATAAAGTTTTTGTGAAAATTATGGACATGTCCCAATTCATGTGACGTTATCACATCAGGGGACATGTTAGAGACATTTTATTTTCCTATTTTTAGGTTTTTAATATTTACAGCCAATTTCCCTGAAGCTGCTCTAAGCCTCAGGGAGATGGGTGCGCTCTTCCATGTGCATGCACATAAGAGCGCACTCTTAATTTTGGGATTCTCCCCACCTGCACAGGAAGCACATAGCCTTAATTGGCCGCCCACATAAAATGGCACCATGCCCCCAATTGGGGGCGCTAGTTGGAAGTGCGCTTGGCGTGCCCACCCTTCAACTTCCCCCCCAACGGGGGGAAAATTCAGCACAGAGTTTTTTTCTGATGCATGAAACTCCACAGACCATTTGTCTAACCTGATTCCCCTTTATATATGCTAATGCTTAGCTTGTTAACTTACAATTACCATTTAAATACTCCTTGACAGTTAACCATTTCCTTCCCTAATAGATTCCCCTCTTCTTAAAATGAAAGTAACCCTTAAGCACATATATTAAAAAAAGATGGATCTTCTTTTCCATAACACAAACATCGAAATATTTTCTTAATCAATGAATCAAGTAAAATTGAAGATAATCCAAAGATGTTTTACCAATACATTAATGCTAAAAGGTTAGTGAAGGAAAAAGTGGGACCTATCAGAGATGAAAATGGAAACTTGTGTGTAGATGCAGAGGCTGTGGGAAGGGTTTTGAATGAATATTTTGTCTCTGTGTTTACAAAGGAAAGGGAGAATGTAGATATAGTAGTCCAGGAGGAACACTGCGCGATATTGGACAGGATAGTCAGAAAGAGAGAGGAAGTACTCGAAGGTTTGAAGTCCTTGAAAGTTGATAAGTCACCAGGGCCAGATGGATTGTTTCCAAGGCTACTGAAGGAAGTCAGGGAGGAGATGCTCTGAGGATGATTTTCCAATCTTCACTAGATGCAGGGGAGGTACTGGACGACTGGAGAAATGCAAACGTAGTTCCATTATTTAAAAAGGGATCAAAGGAAATGCCAAACCATTATAGGCCAGTTAGTCTTACATCAGTGGTGAGCAAATTAGTAGAATCAATCCTGAGAGATAGGATTAACTGTCATGTGGAAAGGCATGGACTAGTCAGGGATGGTCAGCATGGATTTGTTCAAGAAAGGTCTTGCCTCACAAATTTGATTGAATTCTTTGAGGAAGTGACAGGAAGGGTTGATGAAGGTAATGCAGTGGATGTTGTGCATATGGATTCTAGCAATGCATTTGACAAGATCCCACATGGCAGATTGGTCAGGAAAGTAAAAGCCCATGGGATTCAGGGTAATGTGGCAAACTGGATAAAAGGTTGGCTTTGTAACAGGAAACAAAGGGTAACGGTCGATGGATGCCCTTGCAAATGGAAATTGTCTCAAGTGGTGTTCCGCAGGGCTCAGTGTTGGGACCCTTGCTGTTTGTGTTATATATTAACAATTTGGATGTGAATGTGGGGAACACGAGTGGGAAATTTGCAGATGACACCAAGATTGGCCGAGTAGTGGATAGTGTAGAGCATAGCCATAATCTCCAAAACAATATAGATGGGTTGGTGGAGTGGGCGGTAAAGTGGCAGATGGATTTTAACATAGAGAAGTGAGAGGTCATACATTTAGGGAGGTCAAACAGTTCCAGGGATTACAAAATAAATGGGAATATACTAAGAGGGTTAGATGAAGTGAGAGATCTTGGTGTACAAGTACACAGGTCCCTGAAGGCAGCAGTTCATGTAGACGAGATTGTAAAGAAGGCATATGGAATGGTCTCCTTCATTGGCAGAGGTATAGAATATATAAGTAAGGATATAATGTTGGAATTGTATAAAAACTGGTGAGGCCACAACTGGAGTATTGTGTGCAGCTCTGGTCACCACATTACAGGAAGGACATAATAGCTCTGGAGAGAGTGCAGAGGAGGTTTATAAGAATGTTGCCAGGGTTAGAAAAGTGTAGCTACGAGGAGAGATTGGATAGGTTGGGGTTATTTTCCTTAGAACAAAGAAGACTGAGAGGTGACTTGATTGAGGTGTACAAAATTATGAGGGAATAGATAGAGTGGACATGATAAAATTGTTTCCCTTGGTGGAGAATTCTAGAGCCAGGGGACATAGATTCAAGATAAGTGGCAGAAGGTGTAGGGGGGACATGGGGAAGAACTTTTTTACACAGAGGGTGGTGGGTGTCTGGAATTCGCTGCCCAATTTGGTGGTAGAGGCAGAAACTTTAAACTCTTTTAAAAAGTACCTGGATCTGCACCTAAAGTACTGTAAGCTATGGGCCGGGTGCAGGAAGGTAGGATTAGAAAGGGTACTTGGGTGTCCTTGGGCTGGCATGGACAAGATGGGCCGAATGGCCTCCATCTGTGCTGTTATTTTTCTATGGTTCTATGGCTGTATCCTCCTTATTCCCACTTCTTAGGAAAAAACATATAGAAATATCCATACACAAAGAAAAAAAATCATTTTTGTCTTCTCATAGGGAAAAGACATCCCTCCCTGAGGATTTCCAATAACTTTTTGGAGCTCGCTCCTCTTTTTGGGAGGCAGTCAGACAATTGGTAGCTGCTCTCAACCTATTTGATCTTGGCAAAAAAATAAAATGATGGGAAAACTCAGCAGGCCTAACAGCATCTGTGGAGTTTTAACCTTTCGAGTCCGTATGACTTTTCTTCAGATCTTGGCACTCTCCTTATCTGTTTTAAGCTTGCAATGTCAAATCACAATCTCTTTTCACTAATACATTTCGTAGAGTGAACATTTTCCCAAAGTGACTTACTGTCTATATAACATTTGATAGGTACCATTCCTGAATAACCTTTTCCATTTAAAATTCCTGCCAGCATCTTTCACATGAAGACTGCCATATCCACTGCCTCAACAAGAGCAAGAATCTCCGCTGTACTTTTGTATGACTTTTTGTATCTTTTTAGCTTCCCATGTACCTTCCCCCCATCATGAGAAATATCATAAATCCTCCCACACTCGAAAACCTATCACATTGATTTACATAAGATGTGCCAGTGAACAGTTTCATTTTCCTAACATCAATCAAATTTGAGAATTTCAAAACATGATGACAAAATTACAAATGGAGCAATGTCTTGTTCACTCAAATAACTTCTTCAACCTTGGGATTGTTATTTTAGTGCTCAATTCTAAAACGTCAAAACTGATGTCGTGCCTTGTTTGTTTGTCTAGCCAATTGAGTTGCCCAGTTAAACTTCAGAGTTTCTCTTAGAAGCTGCTGCATCTTTGTGAGGCCCTACCATGGCTAGTTGCAATGGGATTGACATTCTCTAAGTAGGATTGCTCATGTAAGATGGTATGCGATCCACTCTACCTGATTTCCAATCCGATGTATTTAAATGCACCAGAAGCCTGGACTTCCAATCTTGAACTGCGTTCTGAGCCCATTAATGTTTCAAATTCACTAACTACCACCCCACAAAAAATTGTCTACATGCATCATAAAGATGCCTGCAAGTTTCTCTCCATGGTGCCAATAAAACATTACCCTGCCTGTTTTCAACTGAAGACAGCCCAACTTTAACAAAACTGACCTCACTGAGAAATGCCAAACTCTGGAGGCATCGTTTAAACCGTATATGCATTTATCTAACTTCCAGAGTGTCCCTTATACGTTTGGCTTCTCTTTTGGTGGATGGAGAAAAACTTCCCTTTGAAGTTGGCATCTCTGCAAAAAACAAAGCAGCTTTAATATCAATTCACTTGCATTCCCAAGCATTTGTAGCTGGCAGCCTGATGGCCACATGTGTGCAATCAATTGCACCTTGGATGTCAGGGAACCCAGCAATCGCCGCAAAGTCTCTGTCTCGCTTGGTCTGGCTGGCCTCGTCCCAGCAGTAGTGAATGAAAGTCAATGCACTCCTGAACAGAGCATCTGTCACCTGCTTGACACGTGTGGACAGCTGACTGGGAGACTCTGCAAAGATCACCCACCGACCCCTGGAAAGAGCCAGAGGCATAGAAGTTGAGGATAGCCATGACCTTCAATGCCACTGGCATGGGATGCCCACCCATACAGATGGCGCAGACCTCAGAGCCTATCATCTGACAGATGGAGGTCACTGCTTCCCTTGAGAGATGGAGCCTCCCTTGGCACTGCACCTTAGACATATTGAGGTAGCTGCTTTGTCGCCTGTAAACCCTGGCAGCAGGATAGTGGTGTCTTCTGCGGCCCGTTCCGTCTTGGGCTTCCTGTTGGCCCTGTTCCCCTTGTGCCTGCGCCTGTCATCCCAAAGGTAGCTCCTCTGGAGGCTGAATGTGCACTCCTGGCTTCCTCCCCCTTCTGGCCCTCTCTTCCTCCTCAGAGGAGATGCTCCAGTGGAGAGCACAACTCCCATTCCCAGGGTAAGGGAAGGCTTCCTGAAATCAGCAGGGCCCCAAAAATGATGTTTACTCCAGAGTCCTGACATGAAGGCTGTTATTGCTGTCCAAGCAGCTGTGAAGAGATTTGAAGATTTCCTGCTCACAAAGGCAAGTAGGGGGGTTGAGTGCGGGTTGGGGAACTCACGGGTTAGGATGGGTTAAGGGGGCCGAGTGGTGAGCAAGGGTATGGTGAGATGGTCGGGGGTGTCAGGTGGTCAGTGGGGTGGGGGGTGCGAGCGAGAGGGTTGTTGAAGGGGTGGGAGGATAGTTAGGGGGGTGAGGGATAGTTGGATGGTTTGGAAGGTAGTTGTAAAGGGTTGGGGGTTACTCAGGTGGGTGGGAATGTAGTCAGGGAGTGGGGGTACTCTGGAGGGGTGGGGGGCTCTCGGGGGTTTGCAAGGGTAGTCAGGTAGTGGGGGTTAGTAGAGGCAGTGTGGGGGGGAGTCAGGAGAGCAGTCGGTGGGATTGAGGTTAGTCACAAAATCGTCAGGGGTAGTTGGGTGGGTGGGGAGGTCTGGGAGTAGTCAAGTGGAGAGATGGAGGGATTTGGGGTATTTGTGGGGTCAGGGGGGTAGTCAGGGGGTGGGGTAGTAAGAGGATGGAGGGTAATTGGGAGATTGGGAGAGTAGTTGGGAGGTCAGGTGGGGGGCGGATTGTCAGGAGATCAGGGATAGTCGGGGGTTCAGTGGGGAATTGGGGTGTGTTGGGGCTTGGGGTTTCAATACTGTAGTTACCCAGGAGTTAGAATCACAGAATCACAGTGCAGAAGAGGCCATTCGGCCCATTGAGTCTACACCGACATGTGAGGAACACCTGACCTACCTAAATAATCCCATTTACCAGCACTTAGCACATAGCCTTGAATGTTATGACGTGCCAAGTGCTCATCCAGGTACTTTTTAAAGGATGTGAGGCAATCCACCTCCACCACCCTCGCAGGCAGTGCATTCCAGACCGTCACCATCCTCTGGGTAAAAAGGTTTTTCTTCATATCCCCCCTAAACCTCCTGCCCCTCACCTTGAACTTATGCCCCCTTGTGACTGACCCTTTAACTAAGGGGGACAGCTGCTCCCTATCCACCCTGTCCATGCCCCTCATAATCTTGTGCACCTCCATCAGGTCACCCCTCAGTCTTCCCTGCTCCAACAAAAACAACCCAAGTGTATCCAACCTCTCTTCATAATTTAAATGTTTCATCCCAGGCAACATCCTGGTGAATCTCCTCTGCACTCCCTCCAGTGCAATCAAATCCTTCCTATAATGTGGCGACCAGAACTGCACACAGTACCCCAGCTGTGGCCTCAGCAAGGTTCTATACAATTCCAACATGCCCCTCTGCCTTCAAAGATCTATGGACACACACGCCAAGGTCCCTTTGTTCCTGCGAACTTCTTAGTGTCATGCCGTTCATTGTCAAATTGCTCCTTCCAAAGTGTATCACCTCACACTTTTCAGTGTTAAATTCCATCTGCCTTTTATCTGCCCATTTGACCATCCTATATCTTCCTGTAGCCCAAGACACTCAACCTCACTGTTAACCACCCGGCCAATCTTTGTGTCATCTGCAAACTTACTAATCCTATCCCCCACATTGTCATCTATGTCGTTTATAAAAATGACGAATAATAGGGGACTGAGCATAGACGCCTGTGGTACACTACTGGCTTCCAGTCACTAGTGGTTTTAATTCTTGTAACTTTTCCTGGGTAACTATTCTGCTAAGACAGTTGGAGCCACCCAAAATCTCTGATTTAAATTGCAATATCAGATAGGTCCCAGTGCATGGTAATTGCCCATTGGAAGTTTGAACTTCCCAGACAATTCCCATGCAGCCTTTACATGGGGCCTTCTGGGAGGGTCCCCCAGCACATTCTTTGGGGTAACCCCTGCCGCCCCCATCCCCAGAGATCAGAAGTTGTGGGTCCATCTGTCTTCCCTGAGTTCTTATTGAAATAGTTGAGTAGAGTGACAACCTTTGATTATTTGTGTTTTGAGTTCCTGTTTAACCTCAACAAAGTCACATTTGTTGCCCGTTGCCACGATCACGTGCAATGTTAGTCTGTTGCCTTCTTTGCTTCTTGCTTAGTGCATCAGAAGACATTACTTTCACAGAATCACAGTGCAGAAGAGTTCCTGCGGCCCATCGAGCCTGTACCTTTGTATATTGTATTTTTCCAGGGGATGAAATTGGTCATTAGTACATTTTTTGCTGAGTTATATTCATTTTGCC
Organism: Carcharodon carcharias; assembly: GCF_017639515.1. Classification (NCBI taxonomy): domain Eukaryota; kingdom Metazoa; phylum Chordata; class Chondrichthyes; order Lamniformes; family Lamnidae; genus Carcharodon; species Carcharodon carcharias. The sequence continues at coordinate 86,218,302 of NC_054480.1, read as the reverse complement.
CAGTTGCAAGTGTCTCAAAAATATCTTCCGATTCTTCACCTCCGTAGTGGAGAAGGTAAGGCCTTTTTTCTTTTGTCATCCATGATTGCAAAACCTGACATTGCGCCTTTGAAATGCCAGTGTGAGGAATGCAGATGATGGTTCCAAATACACACCAAAAGCTGATAGGTTGGGCATAGACAAAATGGGTTAATCAGCAATGATATCATGAAATTTAGGTTCAAGATTATTTTTTTGATTAGATGGTTATTTTGGCGAGATCAATATTCAATACCTGAAAGCAGTATTTCTTATTTTTCACCAATCTGTTGCCATTGTGAAGTTGTTGGGATTGAAACAGTCAGAGACATTTAGAGTTAGAACTGTGCAAGCTGTTAAATGTATATTCTTTATTATCTATTATTCTCTTCCTAGCAGACTCTTTCTGCTGGTACATATGTTATGGTAGCCTCAAGTGGACAAAATGCACAATGCAATTTTAAATACACTACAGGCTCTCTATTCCTTCATCTAAGTCATTGATAAATATAGCAAAAAGCTATACATATTTTTCCATGTGATGACAAATTCTATCCCAAATAATTGTTTCTAGAATCTTGCCCACCACTGAAGCTCTCTCTCTCTGCACTTTCAGACCCCAGTATTCCTGCTGACTCTCAGAGTGAACTTGCACTCTATCTCACTCTCTCTCTCTCTCTCTGCACTTTCATCCCCCGCTGTTCCCGTGGACTCTCGGAGTGAACTCTCGCTCTCTTTCTCTTTCACTCGCGCTTTCAGCAGCCGCTGTTCTCACCGATTTTCGGAGTGAGCTCCCACTCACACTGTCTCTCTAAGCTTTTAGCCCCCGGTGTTCTCACGGACTCTCGGAGTGAACTCCCATTCTCTCTCTCTGCGTTTTCAGCCCCTGCTGTTCTTGCTGACTCTTGGGCTGGGATTTTCCGGCCCTGTCGCGGGCCAGACCCACCGCGAGTGAGGCGGTGCCCCAGCCAGAAGTCCATTGACTTGCGGCGGGACTGGAAGATTGCAGCAGCGGGCGGGTACGAAAAATCCCGCCCTTGGAGTGCACTCCTTAGCTCTCGACTGTTTTCCATAGGTCCGCTCCCACCTTTAGGATGTTTATAAATTCGTTTATCTCTTCCCAATTCAAGTAGTTTCATTTCTTTTTTTTTCCTTTTAAACCTGCTTTATTTGCAACTGAATTCTAGCTAACTCAAGCTGCATTGTATTTGGGTTAGGCTTCTCTTCTTCCAATCCCAGATGCTGTGCTATTGCCTGAAATATTTCTGCTTTTTAAGCCCCTGATTTTAACTCCAACTTTTCTGCTAATGCTATTAACTCTGGCAAATTGGTGCATATCATACAGGGATAAATCTATGATAAAAGCAAAATACTGCGGATGCTGGAAATCTGAAACAAAAAACAAAAATAGCTGGAAAAACTCAGCTGGTCTGACAGCACCTGCAGAGAGGAATACATACTGACTCGGAACGTTAACTGTATTCCTCTCTGCAAATGCTGTCAGGGATAAATCTATCTTCCCCTGAAAAATCATAGCAACTGACAAAGACATCCTGCTTTTCAATACATATAGTAAAATTCACTTGAAATCATGTTAGCCCTAACCTTAGCAAGTCCCAGCACCTATAGCTAGCTATTTGTGGATTCAAAATCCCACAAAGTGCCCTCAATTTTATTACCAGTATTTTTTTAAGTAGGTGGAATTTGAAATACCAGTTCTTTACTCAAAGAACTAACAAGATTCCTCAGTTTAAAACAGAAGAATTTTTATTATACACGAGTTAACAAAGTAAACACCAAATACTATCTATCCTATGCTCTAATATCCAGAATTATCATGAGTTAAACATGAATTAACAGGCAAATTATGATCAAGTGTACACTATATATTGCACAATAAATGGCAGATACAACTAAGACACAGCAGCCCATTCAGATTTTGGTGATCGCATTCAGGCACAAAGTCCTTCAAACTCTGCCTTCCTCATGAGGAATTTCAACTCCTCTCTTTCTAGGAGCAAACCTGATTCCCAGCCTTCACACAACCAAGCCAAATTCCGCTGGCAGGGCCTTCACCACAAATGGCATATGTTTAAGAATCTTCTCAACTCGATCTGGATGGAGTACACCCACCAATATTATCTTCCAGTAACAGAAACAGCCGCAAAAAATCTTATTCTCAGCTTCTGGACTCATCAACTGCTACTGCCCAGCTTGGATTAATCTGGCTGTTCTATATACAAACATATGAAACTTACGTATGGGAGTAGGCCACTTGGCCCCTTGAGCCATGGCTGATCTGATTGTAACCTCCCATTTTCCTCTGATAACATTTCACCCCCTTGTTTATCAAGAATCTATCTACCTTGGCCTTATTCAAAGACTCTGCTTCCACTGCCTTTTGAAGAACAGAGTTATAAAGACTCACAGCCTTCTGAGAGAAAAAAATTCCCCTTATCTCTGTCTTAAATGAGCAACCCCTTATTTTTAAACAGTGGCCAGGGTCAATTTGCCCTAAAGTTTTAATTTTCAAACCTGTTTGTTTTTGTTTCCTTAGAAACTGGGAAGGTTGGTTTCCTTTCTATGATTATCTGTTCTGTTTCCCTTTCTGTTTAGTTTCTGTTTTAGTTAGGGTCCGCCCCAAGAAATGCAAATTAAATTAAAAAACACAGATTCCCTTACAGTTTTCTGTCCTTAAGCCATTCTTTTTTAATCCTAGTTGACTGGGACCTTCTGTTCCATGAGCCTTAAATTTGTCAACTGGCCTTATTTTTGGTATTTTATCAAACACTTTCTTAAATTCTATATAGACAACATCAGCTGCCTTCCCCTGATTAACTCCTAATGGTGATGACAACCCTCGGCTTATTTTCTCTTTTGCAAATGTTTTGTTAAATCTGGCTTCCAACTCTCTTCCATCCTCACTCCAACAATAAGTCTGAGAAGCTCATAGATGTCTTTGACACTAAGGTTAAGACCATCCATTCAGCTGCCTGTGCCGCTTCTCTCCCTTTCTCCTCGTCACTTCTTTCACATGTTTTCATTTCAATGGATGTTACATGGCTAAGGCCTCATTGGTCTGTCAGTGATTGCTTTAGATCATGCTAAACAATAATCATATAACTGAGAAATATTAGATAGAACAGAAGCAAAAAATCAAACTCCCATCACATTTGTTGTTAAAATAAGAGACATTTAACATTGGTGTAATGATTTATTTTTTCTTTGTTGTAGAATTTCTGGAAGAAACATTCAAAAGCTTTTAGTGAAGTGAAGGAAAATGAAGAGCAGAGGTCAGTAAATCATTTCAATTGTACTTTGGATGTATTGACACTTGTGAAACAGTGAGTTCCATTCTACATCATTGCTGATATACAAAACATCTCAAAGAACTTTACATAATAATAGATAATAGAATGGAACACTTGGACTAGAAGAAAGGAAGGTTAAGCAGAAACATTTACAACATATACATGGGGCAGAATTTTCTGCCTGTCAAGTGGGCGAGCCCGACCCAATCATCAGTAGTCAGGGAGCCGACCCCCGCCAGCGAAGCAGGCCACACCGCCATTTTACGTGGGCGAGTCAATTAAGGTCCAACCAGCATGATGTCCGGTAGGAAGCGCAATGCGCTTCCTGTGTGGGTGGGGGGGGATTCCCTAAAAGCGAGAGTGCGCTCTTTTGCGCAAGCGCATGAAAGAGCACACATCTCCCTGAGGCTAAATGCAGCCTCAGGGAGATCGCTTCCACTTTGAAAAATATTAAAAATAGAAAAAAAAATTCCCTAACATGTCCCCCTAATGTGACATTGTTACATGTGATGGGGCATGTTCATAATACAGAAAAACTTAATTAAAATGTTTAAAACCCTGCATGAAACCTGATCCCGCCGCTGGATGAGGTTTCATGTTTTCCCTATTTGCCACCGGGGCTCCTGGCCTGTCCGCCAACCTTAAGGTTGGACGGGCAGGTCCTTTAATTGTTTAAATGATCCTGTCAATGGTCTCAGTTGGCCATTGACAGGTCGGCGGGCACACAGCTGATTTTGCTGCGTCCTGAAAATTTAAATGGGGTGGGATGACGTCATCCCACATCATTTTATGCATCGGTGAGCGGGCCCCGCCCCCTGCTCGCCAATGGCAAAATTCTGCCCCATGATCTTTGGCCCAGGAGATTAGAAATATAAGCTTGCCCATGGTTGGGTAAACCCCTGTGCCTGGATTGTTCTGTCTGAGGGTCCCTTATTGCCTTTGGTCTCATTATAATGGAGCCAGTGGCTGAAACACAATAGTCCACTGTTGCAAGGATCCTCATGTAAGTAAATAGGGGGTGTCACATCAGGAATGATGGGGGTGGGAAAGACAAATTGGAGCCACTGTTCAGGATCATTTCGGAGGTCTGCAGTTATGGGAAATTCAGGCCTGGATCAATTCTGGGTTGGAATTGACGGAGATTGAGGTGGGGTCATAGAAACCTAGAAAATAAAAGCAGGAGTAGGTCATTCGGTCCTTTGAATCTGCTCCACCATTCGATATTATCATGGCTGATCCTCTATCTCAACACCATACTCCTGCTCCCTCCCCATACCCCTTGACACATTTAGAGTCTAGAAATCTATCTCTTTCTTAAATATATTCAGTGACTTGGCTTGCACAGCCCTCTGTGGTAGAGAATTCCACAGGTTCACCACCCTCTGAATGAAGAAGTTTCTCCTCATCTCAGTCCGAAATGGCCTACCCCATATCCTGAAACTGTGACCCCCCTTGTTCCAGACTTCCCCAGCCAGAGGAATCATCATCCCTGCATCCAGTCTTTCCAATGCTGTAAGACTTTTACATGTTTCAATGAGATCCCCTCTCATTCTTCTAAATTCCAGTGATATAGGCCGAGTCGACCCAATTTCTCCTCATACAACAATCCTGCCACCCCAGGAGTTAGCCTGGTGAACCTTCGCTGCACTCCCTCTATGGCAAGTGCATCTTTTCATAGGTAAGAAGACCAAAGCTGCATACAATACTCCAGATGTGGCCTCACTGTGGTCTTGTATAGCTGCAGTAAGACACCCTTGCTCGTGTATGCAAGTCCTCTCGCAATGAAGGCCAACATACCATATGCTTTCTTAACTGCCTGCTGCAGCTGTATGCTTGATTTGAGTGATATTTCATGTGATTATGTGGTCAGGAATCGCAATAGTCAGGATCAGATGTCAGGACCATGTGGGGTGGATCTGGAATGTCAAGGGTCTGGATCACATTGGGGGTGGGCCTGAAAAACAGGCCTTAGGAACTGGTGGAGGTCATTCTGCCACTTAAACCTGGTATATTCAATTAGTTGATGGCTAACCTTAACTCCATCTACTTGCTTTGGACCTATACTCCTGAATAATGTCACTTAACAGAAATCTATTTCAGTTTTGAAATTTCAATTGCCCCAAGCCCCCACCACCCCCAGCCTTACCAGCTTTTTGGGGGAGAGAGTTCCAGATTTTTATAATGCTTTTTCTGAGGAAGTGCTTCCTGGCATCACTCATGAAAGCCTAGCTCAAATTCTAAAGTTATTTCCTCTTGTTCAGGACTTTACTGCTATTGTAAATAGTTTTCTGTTACTTATCTGATTAACTCCTTTAATCATCTCAAACTTCAATTCGGTAGCCACCTAACCTTCTATACTCAAGCAAGACCAGTCTATTCCCATCCTCATAGCTCTTTTAGACCAGGTATCATTCTGGTGAATTTGCACTTAACCCACTCTAAGGCTATATTTCCTTCATGAAGTGTCCAGAGCTGTACAGGGTACTAGAGATGTGGCTTAAACCACATCTCTGTATAACTGTAACATAATTTCCACCCATTTGGATTCAATCCCCAAAATAAAATATAACTCAGTGGAGACATGATGGTCTCCTTCTGTGCTGTTACAGTTCTGTGATATTCTATTAACCTTCTTAATTATTTTTGTACCAAACCTTTAGCTAATAGTGCTTTCTGTACTTGAACTTCTAATTCTCTCTGTTCCTCACATTTCCTAGCTTCTGACCATTTGGAAATATTTGATATGTCTTCCTTAGGTCCAAAGTAGATTATCTCAAAATTCCTCACATAGAAAACAAAAACAGAATTACCTGGAAAAACTCAGCAAGTCTGGCAGCATCGACGGAGAAGAAAAGAGTTGACGTTTCGAGTCCTTATGACCCTTCAACAGAACTAGGTGAATCCAAGGAGAGGGGTGAAATATAAGCTGGTTTAAGGTGTGGGGGGGGAGGGGTGGGGGGGTGGGTGGGGGGAGAGAAGTGGAGGGGGGTGGTGTGGTTGTAGGGACAAGCAAGCAGTGACAGGAGCAGATCATCAAAAGATGTCACAGACAAAAGAACACAGAGGTGTTGAAGTTGGTGATATTATCTAAACGAATGTGCTAATTAAGAATGGATGGTAGGGCACTCAAGGTATAGCTCTAGTGGGGGTGGGGGGAGCATGAAAGATTTAAAAATATTTGAAAATAATGGAAATAGGTGGGAAAAGAAAAATCTATATAAATTATTGGAAAAAACAAAAGGAAGGGGGAAGAAACAGAAAGGGGGTGGGGATGGAGGAGGGAGGTCAAGACCTAAAGTTGTTGAATTCAATATTCAGTCCGGTAGGCTGTTAAGTGCCTAGTCGGAAGATAAGGTGCTGTTCCTCCAGTTTGCGTTGGGCTTCACTGGAACAATGCAGCAAGCCAAGGACAGACATGTGGGCAGGAGAGCAGGGTGGAGTGTTAAAATGGCAAGAGACAGGGAGGTTTGGGTCATTCTTGCGGACAGACTGCAGGTGTTCTGCAAAGCGGTCGCCCAGTTTACGTTTGGTCTTTCCAATGTAGAGAAGACCGCATTGGGAGCGACGAATACAGTAGACTAAGTTGGGGGAAATGCAAGTGAAATGCTGCTTCACTTGAAACACTTCCTCCTACCTCTCCCTGGACCATGACCCCACCACTGAACATCAAGCCATTGTTTCCAGGACTGTCACTGACCTCATATCCTCTGGGGATCTTCCTCCCACAGCTTCCAACCTGATAGTCGCCCAACCTCGGACAGCCCGCTTCTACCTCCTACCCAAAATCCACAAACAGAACTGTCCCGGTAGACCGATTGTGTCAGCTTGCTCCTGCCCCACGGAACTCATTTCTCGTTATCTTGACTCCCTTCTCTCTCCCCTTGTCCAGTCCCTTCCCACCTACATCCATGATTCCTCTGACACCTTACGTCACATCAATAATTTCCAGTTCCCTGGCCCCAACTGCTTCCTCTTCACCATGGACGCCCAATCCCTCTACACCTCCATCCCCCACCAGGATGGTCTGAGGGCCCTTAGCTTCTTCCACAAACAGAGGCCCGAACAATCCCCATCCACCACTACTCTCCTCCGTCTGGCTGAACTTGTTCTCACACTGAACAATTTCTCCTTCAACTCCTCTCACTTCCTCCAAATAAAAGGTGTGGCTATGGGCCCTAGCTATGCCTGTCTCTTTATGGGTTATGTGGAACATTCCTTGTTCCAGTCCTTTTCCGGCCCCCTTCCACAACTCTTTCTCCGGTACATCGATGATTACTTCGGTGTTGCTTCATGCTCTCGTCGGGACTTGGAAAAATTTATTAATTTTGCTTCTAATCTCCACCCCTCCATCATTTTCACATGGTCCATCTCTGACACTTCCCTTCCCTTCCTTGACCTCTCTGTCTCAATCTCTGGTGATAGACTATCCACCAATATCCATTACAAGCCTACCAACTCCCACAGCTACCTCAACTACAGCTCCTCAAACCCCGCTTCCTGTAAGGACTCCATCCCATTCTCTCAGTTCGTTCGCCTCCATCGCATCTGTTCCAATGATGCTGCCTTCAAAAACATTTCCTCTGACATGTCCTCCTTCTTCCTTAACCGAGGTTTGCCACCCACGGTCGTTGATAGGGCCCTCAACCGTGTCCAGCCCATTTCCCGCGCATCCGCCCTCACACCTTCTCTCTCTCCCAGAAACATGATAGGGCCCCCTTGTCCTCACGTATCACCCCACCAGCCTCTGCATTCAAAGGATCATCCGCTGCCATTTCTGCCAACTCCAGCATGATGCCACCGCCAAACACATCTTCCCTTCATCCCCCTCGTCGGCATTCCGTAGGGATCGTTCCCTCCGGGACACCCTGGTTCACTCCTCCATCACCCCCAACTCCTCAACCCCCACCTATGGCACCTCCCCATGCCCACACAAAAGATGTAACACCTGCCCCTTCACTTCCTCTCTCCTCACCGTCCATGGGCCCAAACACTCCTTTCAAGTGAAGCAGCATTTCACTTGCATTTCGTTGCTCCCAATGTGGTCTCCTTTACATTGGAGAGACCAAACGTAAACTGGGCGACCGCTTTGCAGAACACCTGCGGTCTGTCCGCAAGAATGACCCAAATCTCCCTGTCGCTTGCCATTTTAACACTCCACCCTGCTCTCTTGCCTACATATCTGTCCTTGGCTTGCTGCATTGTTCCAGTGAAGCCCAACGCAAACTGGAGGAACAGCACCTTCTCTTCCGACTAGGCACTTTACAGCCTTCTGGACTGAATATTGAACTTTAGCAACTTTAGGTCTTGACCTCCCTCCTCCATCCCCACCCCCTTTCTGTTTCTTCCCCCTTCCTTTTGTTTTTTCCAATAATTTATATAGATTTTTCTTTTCCCACCTATTTCCATTATTTTTAAATATTTTTAAATCTTTTATGCTCCCCCCACCCCCACTAGAGCTATACCTTGAGTGCCCTACCATCCATTCTTAATTAGCACATTCGTTTAGATAATATCACCAACTTCAACACCTCTGTGTTCTTTTGTTCTTTTGTCTGTGACATCTTTTGATGATCTGCTCCTGTCACTGCTTGCTTGTCCCTACAACCACACCACCCCCCTCCACTTCTCTCCCCGCCCCCAACACACACACACCTTAAACCAGCTTATATTTCACCCCTCTCCTTGGATTCACCTAGTACTGTTGAAGGGTCATGAGGACTCAAAATGTCAACTCTTTTCTTCTCCGTCGATGCTGCCAGACCTGCTGAGTTTTTCCAGGTAATTCTGTTTTTGTTTTGGATTTCCAGCATCCGCAGTTTTTGTTTATTTTCCTCACATAGAACTCCATCTGACACAGTTTTGCCCATTCACTTAATCCTAACCACACAACTTACTATGTCAGCTAATTTGGTCTTGTCAGAAAACTTAAATACCTGGCTCTCTATACCTTCATCTAAGTCATCGATAAATGTAGTGAAAGGCTCAGGCCACAGTCCAGATTCTTGACAAACACAGCTAGTCACATCCCTGCAAATTTGTGTATACTCCATTATCTACCATATTGGTTACCTCCTCAAAAAATTCAGCTAGGTTTGTTTGACATGACTTACCCTTCACAAATCCATACAGGATCTATCAATTGGATATTTCTGTTCAGTTCATATTTGTCTAAGTTCTCAGTCACCACTGTCCTGGGGTCTTCCTCTCACCATTAATAACAGATTCCAGTAGCATGTCCACAACATATATAAGGCTGTTGGCCTATTATTACCTAGTTTTTGTCCCACCCTTGATAAATAACAGAATTATGTTGTCAATTTGCCAAACCAAGTGGACAGTTGCTGAATGAAGAAAGTTTTGAAGATCATGACTAAAGCATTAATGATTTCCTTGCCTACTTCTTTTAGTAACATGAATTGGAGACCAACAGATCCTGGAGATTTGTCCATCTTCAGTCTTATTATTTTCTTCATTGCTTTTGATTCCTCTTATATTAAATCTATTAAGTTAATTCCCTTGATCTACTTATAGTTTCCCTCATATCTCTTGTACTTTATTTAAGCCCTTGAGATTAAAAGGGAAATTATATAGAGTTCTGAACCTTCTGAGACTCCATTCCAATGTTATAAAAAATTCCACGGACTTGTCGTAACAGAACACAAGTATTTTTTCCTTATGAAAATGTATTTATGCAATTTAAATAAAACAAAAATAAGAATAAACGTATATGTTTAATTGCATAAATGGAACTAGCAGATTTATCGCATAATCTCTGGGGGAGTGCTGCATTGAGGGTGTTTGGGAAATGGAGAGAAGAGGGGAATGATGTGTTTTGCTGACAAGGTGAATGAGCTCTTAATATATCTTCTTTATAAGCAGTCCCTCGAGATTGATGGTGACTTGCTTCCACTCCAGTTTGATGAGTTTTCAGATAGCTGCTAAGGCTAATGAGCAAGCTGGAGACTCTGCTACATGCAGGACAGGTGGTGCTTGGAGGGTCGGTTAGATGAGTGGTTTGGAGGACTATGCACTCAAACACCTTGACCACCTTTGCAGATGTGAATCCAGGGTGATGTGTTGCCTTCCTGGTGCCAGGATCAAGGATGTACTGAATAGCTGCAGATCCCCTGAGGTGATGGGTGAACAGCCAAACAGCCAACAGTCATGGTCCACATTGGTATGAGCAATTGATGTTGGCATTTCAAAAATGGAACTTTCAACTTCACTTCTTCACCCAAGTATTTGTTTACTCTCTTAAGAACATAAGAAATAGGAGCAGGAGTAGGCCATTTGGCCCCTCAAGCCTGGCTTGCCATTCACTAAGATCATGGCTGATCTGCCCAGGCCTCAACTCTTCTTTCATGCCAACTCCTCATTGCCCTCAACTCCCCGATATTTCAAAAATCTGTCTACCTCCTCTTTAAATACTTTCAGTGATCTAGGATCCACAACGCGCTGTGGTAGACAATTCCAGACATCCACTACCCTCTGAGAGAAGAAATTCCTTTGCATCTCAGTTTTAATTGAATGTTCCTTATAATGTAACTATGCCCCCTAGTTCAATTCTTCCACTAGTGGATCTTCTGTCAAGCTCCCTCAGAATCTTGTACATTTCAATAAGATCACTCCTCATTCTTCAAACTCTAATGAATAAAGGCCTAAACTGTTTAGCCATTTTTGATAAGTCAACCCTTCATCCCAGGAATCAGCCTAGTGAATCTCTTTTGAGCTGCCTCCAATGCTAGTAATTCCTTTCTTAAATACGGGGACCAAAACAGTACACAGTACTCCAGGTGCAGCCTCACCAACATCCTGTACAGTTGTAACAAGTCTTCCCTATTTTTAAACTCCAACCCCCTAGCAATACAGCCCAAAATTCCATTTGCCTCCTTAGTTACTTGCTGCACCTGCATGCTAAATTTTTGTGTTTCATGCACAGGACCACCCAGATCGCTCTGTGCTGCACTTTTTGAAGTCTCTCTCCATTCTTCCTAACAAAGTTCATGACCTCACAAGTTCCAACATTAAACTCCATCTGCCAAGTTTTTGCCCACTCACTGAACCTATCTATATCCCCTTGCAGATTTGTCATGTCCTCATCACAACATGCCCCCCACCACCTATTTTTGTATCATCAGCAAATTTGATTACATTATACTCTTCTCCAAGTAATTAATATAGATAGTAAATAATTGAAGGCCTAGGGCTGATCTTTGTGGCACTCCACTAGTTACGTCTTTGCAACCTGAAAAAGACACGGACTCTCTGTCTTCCGTGTGTTAACCAATTCTCAATCCATGCTTATACATTACACCCAATACCATCAGCTCCTATCTTGTGCAATAACTTTTTATGTGGCACCTTTTCAAATGCCTTCTGGAAATCCAAATACACTACATTTACTGATTCCCCCTTATCGACTCTGCTTGTTATATCCTCAAAGAACTGGAGCAAATTTGTCAAACATGATTTCCCTTTCACAAAACCATGTTGATTCTGTTTGATTGCGTTAAGCTTTTCTAAATGTCCTGCTATGTTTTCCTTAATAATGGACTCTAGCATTTTCCCAATGACAAATGTTAGGCTGACTGGCCTATAGTTTCCTGCTTTTTGTCTCCATTCCTCCTTGAACAGTGGCATCACATTAGCGGTTTGCAATCTGCTGGGGCCTTCCTGAAATCCAGTGAGTTTTGGAATATTTTGACCAATGCCTCCACTATCTCTGCAGCCACTTCCCCTAAAACCCTTGAATGCAGACCATCAGTTCCTGGTGACTTGTCTGCCTTTAGCCCCATTATTTTGTCAAATACTTTGTCTCTCGTGATAGAGACTGTTACAAGATCTTTTATCCTATTAGCTACTTGCTTATCTGATATATTTGGGATGTTTATAGTGTCCTCCACCATGAAGACTGATGCAAAGTATTAGTTTAAATTATCTGTCATTTCCCTGATCCCCATTATCCAGTCACATCCTCCAAGGGTCCTATGTTACTTTAACCACTCTTTCTTTTTTTATATACCTTTGGAAGCTCTTGCTGTTTGATTTTTATATTTCTTGCCAATTAATTTTCATAATCAATTGTCTCCCTCATTGTTAGCTTTTTAGTCATCTGCTGCTGGTTTCTAAAAAAATCCCAATCCTCTGGACTACCACTAGTTTTCGCTGCTTTGTATGACTTAGGTTTTGATTGGATACTCTCCTTGACCCCCTTTGTTAACCATGGGTGGTTCATCCATCTCATCGAGTCCTTCTTTTTGGTCAGGATAAATTTTATGAAATAGCTGCTTAAATGTCTGCAACTGCTCATCCACTCACCTTCCCCTTGGTCTATTTTCCCAGCCCGCTTTAGATACCTCTGTATTTGCCCTTATTTAAGTTGAGGACACTGGTTTGAGACCCGGGTTGCTCGGCCTCAAACTGAATTTGAAATCCTATCATGTTGTGATCGCTATCCCCTAGAGGATCCTTAACTACGAGATCTCTTATTAATCCCACCTCATTACACATTACTAGATCTAAAATAGTCTTTTGCCAGGTAGCTTCTGAAACATATTGCTCTAAGAAACAATCCCTAATACACTCTACAAATTTCTTTTCCATGTTACCCCTGCCAATCTGATTTGTCCAGTCAATATGCAGATTAAAATCACCCATTGTAGCGCCCTGCTTACACAACTCCATTATTTCCTAATTTATACTTTGTCCTACAGTGAGGCAACCCTTCGGGGGCCCATAGACAACCCCACCCATGACTTCTTCCCCTAGCTTCTCCTAGCTTCTCCCAAACTGATTCCATATCAAGGTGTATTGCACCTATATCACTACTCACCACTGCACTGATACCTTCCTTTATTAAAAAAGCTATCCCACCTCCTTTTCGTTTTTGCCTATTTTTTTCTGGAATGTCGAGTACTCTTGAATATTGAGTTCCCAGTCTTGGTCACCCTGTGACCGCACCTCCGTAATAGCTATCAAGTCATATCCATTTATTTCTGTTTGTGCCTTCAATTCATCTATCTAGTTACAAATGCTGCATGCATTCAGATAAAGAGCCTTAAGCTTTGATGTTTTACCATTATTACTCATTCTGGTTCTAATTTCTGCTGCACTCTTCTGCTTATATTTTCTGCCCCTTCCTATCACACTTTGATTATCATTCGCCCCTTCACTACCCTGCACCTCTGCTCTCTCGCTTCTTTTTGATTTTTTGAATTTCCCTTCAATTGAACTCTCCCCCCCACTAATTAGTTAAAGTCCTATTTACAACCCTAGTTATATGATTCACCAGGACACTGGTCCTAGCATGGTTTAAAAGAAGCCCATCCCAATGGAAGAGCTCCCTCCTTCCCCAGTCCTGGTGCCAGTGTCCCGTGAATCAGAACTCATTTCTCCCTCATCAATCTTTGAGCCAAGCATTTACCTCTCAAATCTTATTTACCCCACGCCAATTTGCACGTGGCTCAGGTGGTAATCTGGACATTATTATCTCTACTTTTTAATTTAGCCTTGAGCTGCTCTGTATCACAGTGCTGTGGCCAGTTCGCTCATGCTCCCTGCAGTCTGTGCCCTCATCCACGCTGGAAGGAAGAACCTCATACCTACTGGACAAAGGCGTTGGCTGAGGCTCCTCCAAAGCTAAATTTTGGATCTGCATACCTGCCTCACTCAGAGTCACACCCTCCTGTCCCTAACCACAGTCCAAATTTGATGTATTTAATCTAAGGGGTGTGACTGTCTCCTGAAACACAGCGTCCAGGTATCTCTCCCCGTCCCTGATGTGTCGCAGTGTCCACAGTTCAGACTCCAGCTCGTCAACTCTGAGCCACTGTTCCTCGAACAGCCAACATTTGCTGCAGATGTGGTCACCGTGGATCACACCGACAGCCACCAGCTCCCACATATTACACTTGCGACACATCACCTTCCCAACCATCTCTGTTCTATTTAATTAATTAATTTGGATGTTAAATATTTTAAAAGTGAATTTATTGACTGTACTCTTTAGCTTAATAATGTCTGCTGATTTAAACCACTTAGCCAATCAAAAAAGACGTGGAAGAGATATCCACCAATCACCTACCTGTTTTCCTGTGATGTCACACTTTGGCTCTGACAAGTAGCAACAGGTTGAAGAGCCTCTCTGCCACTGGTTTTTATCTCCCGCCACCGCTGCCCTGCTCACGCAGGTCCTCTCTCCGTGTGCTCAAGTCCCAGAGTCTTTTTCTTGCACTCTCCTCTAGGTGCTGCTGGCTGCCTGTCCCAAGGTCCTCCTCTCGCACTCTCCTCACATTACTGCTGACTGCCTGTTCCAGGGTCCTCCTCTCGCACTTTTCTCTGGATGCTGCTGACTACCTGTCCCAGGGTTCTCCTCTTGCACTTTCCTCTAGGTGCTGCTGACTGCCTGTCCCAGGGTCCTCCTCTCACACTCTCCTCTAGGTGCTGCTGACTCTCAAATTCAAACCTTTTCATTTACATTTCTTTTGCTCTCTTTCTTTCTTCTTCTTTTTTCTACTTTTCTAACTTCTCTCTCTAGAGTTCAAGATCAAGCTTCTGCTTTTATCCATCTCTTTCTATCTCAAACTGTTTCATCTACAACTGAATCCTAGCTAACTCACTTGAATTATGGATTAACTTTTTCTTCTTCTAATCCCAGATGCTGTGCTATTATGCCAATAATTTCAGGTATCTTGGCCCCTGTTTTTAATTCTCATTTCAACTTTCCTGCTAATGTGATTAACCTAGCCTTGGTTAATCATTGCAAATTGCTTAGGAATAAATCTTCCCACTCCAGAACAGATTTAGCAACTGACAAAGCCATTCTGCCTTTCAGTCAGAAAAGTAAAATTCATCGGGGAAATCTTATGAACCTTAACCTTAGCGAGTATCAGCATTCATATTTATCTGTGGATTCGAAATCCCAGACAATCCCCCAATTTATGTTACAATCCTTGACCAGACCCCAAGTTGTTGGTGAGATCTGGTTAGGGACAAATAACGTTTTGTTTAAAATAGACAAAGTTTGAGATTCAAGCCACTTATGAAGTGAAGAAAGCCACAAGATTCCATGGATTTTGAACAAATAAAAATGTACTTTACTATTTGGTTAGAAAGATAAAACAATTTATAAAATTTATCTTATACTCTAACATTTAGGGTAGTATGAAGCACATGTGAATTAGTAGGCAAACTATAGATGGACACACCACACTACATAATAAATGACATATGTGACCAAAACAGATTCCATGGATTTCTCAGCAACCCACCAGTTAATCTCACTGTGAGTCAACCAATCGCATTGAAACTCTGTTTCTCTCGCAAGCATTTCCAATCTTCACCTTCGAAGATCTCACCTTGGAATTCTCTCTAATTCAGACGGTTCCAATGACAACCCACCTCACAGGGTTTCAATCTTGCCTTCAGAGATTCCATTGCTCTGGATTTCTGAGTACACGCAAGCATCAACTCACAAGCACAATTTCAGATCTTCGGCCATGCCAAGCAGAACACTACTTCTCCAAAGGGTACTTTGCCTCAGTGGCCCGCAGCACGGAGTCACCAATCTTCAATTGCCTTCTTTAAATTTCAAGACTTCTCTTGAGCCCTCTTCAATTACCAGGCCTTCTCCTGAGCTCACTTCACTTTAAGTCTGCTCCCTGCAGCCTTTTTTCTAATTGAAGCCTGTTTCTCTGCTCCTCTCTTTCTGTTACCAAAACTGAGACCTGTTTCTGTCCCCTATCATTGTCCCTTACCTTGGACTTCCTTTTGGGACCTTGCCCTGTACCCCACCCTTGTTCCTCTCTCTGGGACACTTCTCTTTTGATTAAAACTCACTCACTCAATCTGACTGTTCACTTACCCTTGAATTGACCTGGTGACCTATCAAAACATTCCAAGAGGGTCCTGCCTTTGTTGCTAAGCAAGAACAAATGTAACAAGCATTGGAACATCCTGCACTTTAAATGTTACAATCTCCACAGGCTGCAAGATTCCATAGCACACAGAGACACAGAAAAAATGGATTTCATAACAGAAGGATATAGGGGAACAAATCTGCAAGGAAATTGCAGAGAAGTGCAAACATTATAGAATTGTTATAATGAAAGACTTTAATTATCCAAATATAGTTTGGGATAGTAGTAATGTAACGGACAGATTGGGACAGATTGTTCCTCAAGTATGTTCAGAAAAATTTCCTTCAGCAGTATGTTTGTAGTCCAATAGGAAAGAACCCACGGCTAGACCTGGCTCTTGGGAATGAGGTGGGTCAAGTGGATCAAGTGTCAGTAGAGGAAAATTCAGGAGACAGTGATCATTTTAGGTTGGCTATGGAAAAAGATGAAGAACAATCCAGAGTAAGAATAATAAACTGGGGGAAAGCCAACTTCAGTGGGGTAAGAATGGATCTGACCCAGGTAAATTTGAATCATAGGTTGGCAGGGAAAGTAGTACAGGTACAATGGACTACATTTAAAGAAGAGATAGTCAGGCACAGCCAAGATATTCTCATGAAGCAGAAAGGTAGGGCAAACAAATCCAGAGCTCCCTGGATGGCAAAAGAGATAGAGATTAAGATGAAGCAGAAAAGGTGTGCTTATGACAGGTGTCAGGTGGAGAGCCATGCTCAATATAGAAAATTCAGAGAAGAAGCGAAAAAGCAAATAAAAGAAACAAAGGGAGAGTATGAATAGAGAGTATCAACTGGCATGAAAGGGATTCCCAAAGCCTTCTACAGTTGAGTAAATAGTAACAGTGGTAAAAGGAGGATTGGGGCCAATTAGGGACCAAAAAGAAGATTTGTGCATGGAGGCAGAGGACAAAGCTGAGGTATTAAATTAATATTTTGCATCTGCCTTTCCCAAGGAAGATGATGCTAACTAGGTCATTGTGAAAGAGAGGGTAATTAATACACTAGAAGGATTTAAAATTGATAAAGAGAAGGTATTGAATCAGCTGTCTATACTTAAAGGTACTAGTTCTGGGTGAGATGCATCCAAGGATGCTTAGAAAGTGAGGGTAGAAATTGCAGAAGCTCTGGCCATAGTTTTTCAGTGTTCCTTCAACTCAGGGATGGTGCCAGAAGACTAGAGAATTGCAAAGATTACACCCTTGTTCAAAAAGGTTGTAAACATAAGCCCGGCAATTACAGTCAGTGTAACTTTAGTGAGGGGGAAACTTCTAGAAACAGTAATTTAGGATAAAATCAATAGTTACTTGGACAATATAGATTGAGTAGAGAAAACCAGCATGAATTTTGTAAGGGAAAATTGCGCTCTAACTTGCTGGGGTATTTTGATGAGGTAACAGAGAGTGTTGTTGAGGGCAATGCTGTTGATGTGATGTAAGTGGACTTCCAAAAGGCATTTGATACAGTGCAGCACAATAAACTTGCGAGCAAAGCTATACCTCATGGGATAAAAGGGACAGCAACAGTGTGGATACAGTATTGGTTGAGTGATGGGAAACAGAAAGTAGTTGTGAATGGATGTTTTTCAGACCAGAGGAAGGTTTGTAGTGAAGTTTCCCAGGGGTCAGTGTTGGGACCCTCGCTCTTTCTAATTTATATTAATGACTGAGACCTTGGGCATAGTTTAAAAATTTGTGAATGATACAAAACTTGGAAACATTGTGAACTGTGAGAAGAATAGTGTAGAACTTCAAAAGGACAGAGACAAGTTGGTGGGATAGGCGGGCAAATGGCAGATGAAGTTTAATGTGGAGAAGTATGAAATGATTCACTTTGGTAGGAAGAACATGGAGACTGGCCCAAATCTTCCGAGGAGTGGCAACGATCATTAGTTTGCCACTCCACTCCTACTTTCTCTGCACCACATCGGAGCTGTGCAGTTCAGGCCGGAGATCCATCTCAGCTTCTCCAGAAATGAAGAGCATACCTGAAACGGAACAGGGGAGCAGTCAGGGGTTCGATGGGGGAGTCAGGAGTGTCAGTTAGCCAGGAATTTTCTGTCTAACATATCACAGGTAAGTAAGTCAGAACTGTCCAAAGTCCCTGACTTGAACTCAGAGGCAGAGACTTTTTGAAGGGTTCTGGGGAGAATTACCCATTGGAAGTTTAAGCTTCCTGGGCAAATCCTATGGAATCCTTGCATTGGAACTTCTGACGAGCCCCATAGCACTCGTTCCGGAGTACATCCGGTCTCTGACTATCTGGAGACCAGAAGACCTGGGCCATCATAAAATAAAGGGTACAACTGTAAAAGAGGCCCATGAGCAGAGGGACCTGCGTATACATGTGTATAATTCATTGAAGGTAGCGCAGCAGTTAATAAAGTATACAATATCCTACACTTTATTAATAGGGGTGTAGAGTACAAGAGCAGAAAAGTTATGTTGAACCCATATAAGACACTGGTTCAGCCTCAGCTGGAGTCTTGCCTCCAGTTCTGGATGCAGTAGGGAAGATGAGAAGGCATTAGGGAGAATGCATAAAAGATTTATGAGAATGTTTCCAGGGATGAGGAACTTCAGGTATGAAGATAGATGGGAAAAGTTGGGATTGGTTTCCTTGAAGAAGAGAAGGCTGATAGGAAATTTGATAGAGGTGCTCAATATTATGAAGATTCTGGATAGATAGGGAGAAATTGTTCCCAATGGTGAAAGGATCAAGAATGAAAGAACACAGATTTAAGGTAATTGGCAAAAGAAGCAATGACAATATGAGAAAAAAACTTTTTCACACAGCGAGTGTTTAGAATCTGTAATGCACTGCCTGAGGATATCCTGGAAGCAAGTTCAGTTGAGTCATTCAAAAGTGAATTAGAATGTTATCTGAAAAAGAAGAGTGTGCGGAGTTATGCGGAGAACGCGGGGGAACGGCACTAGGTTAACTGCTCATTCGGAGAATCAGTGCAGACATGATGGGCCAAATAGCCTGCTCCTGCACTGTAATGATTCTGTGATTCTCTTGAGGGCTGCTTTGAGGATATCCCCAAAGCATTTTCGCTGTTCTCCTTGGAGTCTTCTGCTGTGACCGAATTATGAGTAGAGCAGTTGCTTCAGGAGTCTGGTGTCAGGCAAACAGAATCACAGTGCAGTAAAGGCCCTTCAGCCCATCGAGTCTGCACCAACATGTGAGAAACACCTGACCTACCTACCTATTCCCATTTACCAGCACTTGGCCCATAGCCTTGAATGTTATGACGTGCCAAGTGCTCATCCAGGTACTTTTTAAATGATGTGAGGCAACCCACCTCCACCACTCTCCCAGGCAGTGCATTCCAGACCATCTGGGTAAAAACGTTTTTCCTCACATCCCCCCTAAACCTCCTGCTCCTTACCTTGAATGTATGTCCCCTTGTGACTGACCCTTTAACTAAAGGCTCCCTATCCAATCTGTCTATGCCCCTCATAATCTTGTACAACTCGATCAGGTCGCCCTCAGTCTTCTCTGCTCCGACAAAAACAGCCCAAGTCTGTCCAACCTCTCTTCATAACTTAAATGTTTCATTCCAGGCAACCTCCTGGTGAATCTCCTCTGCACCCCCTCTAGTGCAATCACATCTTTCCTATAATGTGGTGACCAGAACTTCACACAGTACTCCAACTGTGGCCTCACCAAGGTTCTATAGAACTCCAACATGATCTCCCTACTTTTGTAATCTATTCCTCAATTGATAAAGGCAAGTGTCCCATATGCCTTTTTCACCACCCCACTAACACATTCAGAGATCTATTGACACACATGCCAAGGTCCCTTTGTTCCTCAGAACTTCCTAGTGTCATGCCATTCATTGAATACTTCCTTGTCAAATTACTCCTTCCAAAGTGTATCACCTCACACTTTTCAGGGTTAAATTCCATCTGCCACTTATCTGCCCATTTGACCATCCCGTCTATATCTTCCTGTAGCCCAAAACACTCAACCACACTGTTAACTGCCCAGCCAATCTTTGTGTCATCCGCATCCTACCCCCTCACAGTCATCGATGTAGTTTACAAACGAATAAGGTGTCCTATCCAACAGAGCTGGTTTTGAGTGATGAACACCTCAAAGCTAGGCAAGTTGGCTTGGGAGAGGACTCTGTTGTTGGACCGCCTTTCTTGTCACTGGGTGTGGAGAATCTTGCAAAGGTATTGTTGGTGGTACGTTTCCATTGCTTTGAGGTGCCTGCTGAAGGCTGTCCAAGTCTCCAAATATTATGGTGGTGTGGAATCACTGCTGCCTGGCAAACCAGGTTTTCAAATACCTTTTCGCCAGTCGGCCAAAGGCAGAACTGGCACATTGAAAGCGATGATGAATTTTGTCGTTTGTGCCTGTCCTTGTCGAGAAGACGGTCCCAAAACATAGAAAAGGGTCCACATTTTCTAGGATCTTGCCGTTAATCTTAATTGACAGCTGGAGTTGTTGTGCTGTGGGAGTTGGTTGGAAGGGGACCTTCTGGTGTTTAGTGAAAAGCCCATTTTCTCATATGCTTTAGAGAAGGAGGCAACAATGACCTGGAGCTTAGTTTCTGATTGAACGTACATACAAGTGTCATCTGCTTACTGGAGCTCAATGACCAAAGTTGGGGTGATTACGATTTTGGATTGAAGGCAGCGTATGTTGAAAAGTTTCTTGTCTGTGCTGCAAATTATCTCCATGCCTGTGGGTAATTTGTTGGAGGTGAGGTGCAATATTGCAGCAAAGAAGATGGAGAAGAGGGTTGGTGCAATGACACAGCTTTGTTTGATCCCATACTTCACTGAAATAGGGTCATGCAAAACATGACCCTCACCAATGGAACATTCATATGTACCAAGTGTTATTGAATTAACAGATGTTCGTCTATACAGAGACTTAATTTGGTGGATTAAATGCATTTTTTAGGGCCTGATTAAGTTATCAGGCAATTCAGGGCATAATCTTGAGATAATGCATCTGCGTTAGGGTATTCAATAAATTCTTTCAAGTGTGAAGACTCCCACAATGCTTGTGATATTTAGAGTTATATTTAAGAATGAATAAACTTCTTATGTAGTCAATAGGTCTGTTTATTACACAGATGGTTCAAACGCAAACACATATTAACTCCATCCCCTTTAATTGATAACTAATAAGTATATCCAATTTTATTTATCCATTGCCATAAAGCCAGAGACAAACTAACACTGAAATGATCTGAACCCAGTCTAAATCCCAGCTTTATTGGTATCCACTGGTGTCAGTTGGCTTCAAAAGGAAGCTCCTTTTTGGTGATTTTATCATTACTGCAGGTTATTTTTTATTGACTGGCTGCTGTTCCTTCCCAAATTCATTGAAGAAACCCATTATCTTTCTGATGCTGCTGGTGATAAGCTTAATGTATTCCCTGTTGCCCAGTCCTGGTATATAATGTTGGAATTGTATAAAACATTGGTGAGGCCACAACTGGAGTATCGTGTGCAGCTCTGGTCACCACATTACAGGAAGGAAGTAATAGCTCTAGAGAGAGTGCAGAGGAGATTTACAAGAATGTTGCCAGGGTTAGAAAAGTGTAGCTACGAGGAGAAATTGGATAGGTTGAGGTTATTTTCCTTGGAACAAAGAAGACTGAGAGTTAAGTGGCAGAAGGTGTAGTGGGGACATGAGGAAGAACTTTTTTTACGCAGAGGGTAGTGGGTGCCTGGAATTCGCAGCCCAAGTTGGTGGTAGAGGCAGAAACTCTTTTAAAAAGATCTGCACCTTAAGTGCTGTATGCTGCAGGGCTATGGGCTGGGTGCAGGAAGGTGGGATTAGAAAGGGCACTTAGGTGTCCTCAAGCTGGCATGGACAAGATGGGCTGAATGGCCTCCTTCTGTGCTGTAACTTTTCTATGGTTCTATCTGTCTGTGCACCAGATTCCCATGCCTTCCCATGTCTGAAGCATGTCCCTTCACCGAAACATAACTGTAATCATGGCACTGATTGGCCTCTCATCATCTGTCTTAGTGCTGAAGGACAACCAAATTTGCCATGTCTAGCCCAGAAGTGTGAATTCGGAAAGGATAATCGATCAGGAGGATGGTGGATTGAGACAATGGATGAGATGAGAGTTTCTATTGCTTATTTTTGGTAGACCCCTTGAAATCTTCTCAGGGACCCCTGGTTTGGAATCCCTGGCATTGTGTACTAGTGAACGGTAATTTTTCAGACAGGAATCAAGTTTATAGTGGTGTCCATCAGTCCGTCATTATTAGGACTACTGTTGTTTGATATATTATTGATCCACACTTGGGTGTATAGGGCATAATTTCAAAGTTTAGAAATGACACGAAATTCAGGAATGTTGGAAGCAGTGAGGAGGATAGTAACAGACTTCAGGAGGACAGACGAATGAAATAGACAGGAACGTGTCAGATGAAATGTAATGCAGCAAAGTTTGAAGTGCTTCATTTTGGAAGGAAATTAAGGAGAATATAAGCTAACCAGCACAGGTTTAAAGTGGGTACTGGAACAGAGGGACCTCAGGCTGCATTGAACACAAATCTTTGAAGGTGGCAGGATAAGTCAATCAAGCTGTTAAAAAAGCAGCCAGGATTTTCAGCTTTATAAGCAAAGGCATAGAGTACATAAAATAAGAACATAAGAAATAGGAACAGAAATAGGTCATTCAGCCCTTCGTGCCCACTCAGCCATTCAATGAGATCATGGCTGATCTTCTACTTCAACACCATTTTCCTGCACTATCCCCGAATCCCTTGATGTTTTTAATATGTAGAAATCTATTGATCTCAGCCTTGACCATCCTCAACAACTGAGCATCCACAGCCCTCTGGGGCAGAGAATTCCAAAGATTCACCACTCTGAGTGAAGAAATTCCTCCTCATCTCTTTCCAAATGGCCTGCTCCTTATTCTGAGGCTGTGTGCCCTGGTTTTAGACCCCCCGGAGGCAGGGGAAACATCCTTCCTGCATCTACCTTGTCGAGCCCTGTCAGACAAACAGGACTGTAGTTCTCCATTTCCTCTCTCCCTCCTTTCTTAAATAGTGGGGTTATATTTGCCACCTTCCAATCTGCAGGAACCATTCCAGAGTGTATAGAATTTTGAAAGATGACCGCCAATCCATCTACTATCTCTACAGCCACCTCTTTTAATGCTCTGGGATGTAGATCATCAGGTCAGGGGATTTATCTGCTAAGTCCCATTAGTTTCTCTAGTACTTTTTTTTAACTGATATTTATATCTTGCAGTTCATTATTTACACTAGTTCCTTGATTCTCTATTATTTTTGGGAGGACTTTAATATTTTAGAACATAAGAAATAGGAACAGGAGCAGGCCATTCAACCGTTCGAGCCTGCTCTACCATTCAATAAGATCATGGCTGATCTGCTTGTTTTTCAAATCCCACATTCCCATCTACCCCTGATAATCTTTGATTCCCTTGCCTAACAAGAATCTATCGACCTCTGCCTTAAAAATATTCAAGAACACCACTTCCACTGCCTTCTGAGGCAGAGAGTTCAAAGTCACATAACCCTCTGAGAGAAATAAAATTCCCATCTCTGTCCTAAAAGGGTGACCCTAATTTCAAAACAGTGTCCCCTAATGTTGGACTCACCCACAAGAGGAAACATCCTTCCCATGTCAAATTTTTTTAAGGCTGTTCAGGATCTTGCATACTTCAATAAAATCACTCTTCCAAACTCCGTTGGAAACAAGTCCAGTCTGTCCAACCTTTCCTCAGAAGATAACCTGCTCATCCCAGGTATCAATCTAGTAAACCTCTGCTGAACCACTTCCAACACACTTACATCATTCCTTAAATAAGGAGACCAAAACTGCATACAGTATTCGAGATGTGGGGCGGAATTTTGCCAGAATTGCACTCCTGGTAAAATGTAGTCCTACCCACCGACAAAAATGGCAGGTTTTCACGCCATATCTTCCCAAGCCCACCTCATTATTTATGCATTCCCGGGAAATTTCCATGGCGGCCGGGCTCTCATTCATCTTCTCACTAACTGGGTGTTGTTCCATCATGCTGGCTGCCATCTTTAAAAGGTAGCCGCCAGCAAAGCACTCAACACTACCAGTTGGGAGATGTGGCCAGCAAAGGCAAAAAGACTGCAGCCCCCTGCTTCAACAATGGGTCCCTCGAGTGACTGCTGGATGCCGTGGAGGCCCGCCGGGATGAGATCTGCCCCCGCTCTGGCTGCAGGATGGGCAGCAAAGTTACCAGCCTGGATTGGAGGGTGGTGGCAGCGGTACTCAGCGCAAATGCCCTGCAGAGGAGGATAACCACCCAGTGCAGCAAAAGGGCGAATGATCTCTTCCGTTCTGCCAGGATAAGTCACTCTTTTCATCACTTCCCGCTCAGACACTCACAAACCCATTACAGATCTGCATGGCCCTCGCTCACTTCCAGTGCAAAGGACATCACCATTCACTCTTTCACACACACCGTCATTGTCCTCATCCCATCCATGGGACCACTCACCACCTACACAGGCCAGGCATGCTTATCCTCTGGCCCGGCAGACGTCCTGATATGCTCTCCCCATCTCTATCCTTGCCGGACAAACTGGCTCCCAACAGGAGGGAAAGGCCGCAGATAGGTGGAGGGATGCCGGAAATCAAGTTCTGACAGAAATCGAAAACAGAGCCCATCCAGCTGGCTGGCAATGACTGGGACTGGTCCTGTGCTAACAGTGAGGTCAACGTTGCTCAACCAAGTGAGGGTCCAGCAGTGTAACATCCATCAGACAACCATGCCATGAGTGATGTGTCCTCTTTCACAGACCACTGCCATGCACTAATTACCTCTCCTTGCTTTCACAGGCACATCTGCCAAACAGCCGACATGACCCAGGGCCTCCAATCAAGCTCCAAAGAAACCTCTCAAGAGGTATCTGGAGGCATCCTCCCTGAAGCCCTGGCACAGCACTCACCACACCCTCCATTAGCACAGAGACACACACCTCGGTGGGACCTAGCTTTAGAGTAGCCTCAGGATCACAATCTGGTGAGCACGTCACATGTCCTGATCCACAGCAGGCGGAGGTAAGGGCTTCCCAGATCCCTGGCACTCGGAGGACTGCTGGAGGCCAGAATGTTGCTGAATCCGAGTCAGATGATGAGCCTCTGGACTCGGTCATGTCACAGTTGCTGGAGCTGCAAAGGCAAGCTCGGGAACATCAGGAAGGGATGTCCACTGCACTCCTCAGATTGAAAGGCACGATGGAGGAGTCCGTCCATCTTCAGACTGAGATGATAGCACCAGCATTGCAATGCATTGAGGTCAACACGGGTAGGATGGTGGCTGCCATGGAGACCTTGGTCAAGGATGTCCCTCCTGCACTGCTGTGTGGGCTTAACTCCATTGCTGATGCCATAGTTGGCCTCCAATAGTGTGAACACGAAAGGAGTGCTGGGCAGCTCGATCTCACTCCAGCTACCCCTTCTGCTCAAGGAGTCAGCCAGGGGACCTCAGGCACCCATTGGGAGGAGGATCAGCAGGTGCATGCTCCGGGGCCATCCGCCCAGGTGATTCTGGGAGTGACTGGCCCATCTGAATCCTATCTTCCTGTGACCTCCACAGACCCAGCTTCACAGACCGAGGAGGGTGCAACTGCCACACAGCAAGACCCCGAAAGCAGGCCGGGGCCCTCCAAGTTCTTGGCCCTCCAGAGGGCCAAGGAGTCCATCCATCTTCAAGCTGAGATGATAGCGCTGGCAATGTAACGCACTGAGGTCAACATGGGCGTGTCATCACAGACAGGGCATCACAGTCAGCAGACTGCCTCCACCTCTGCTGTGGATGTCCGAGGAGCACCAAGGCATAGCGGCGGGATTAAGAAAGTTAGGTAAAAGTAGTTGCACAGCCTGGCCATGGGTGTTGATCACTGGTACATACGGTTCACTATTGTCAATAAACTCCTAAGAATGTCATAAAAGCAAAATACTGCCAATGCTGGAAATCTGAAACAAAAACAGAAAATGCTGGAAAAACTCAGCAGGTCTGACAGCATCTGTGGGAATAGAAAAACAAGGTTAATGTTTCGAATCCATATGAGTTTCCTTCAGAGCTGAAGAGAAGTGCAAATGTGATGAAATTTATACTGTTTAAGAGGGGTGGGCAGGTGGAGTTGGTTAGAAGGCCAGTGAGAGGTGGGGACAAAGGAAGGATTGACAAAGATGTCATGAACTAAAAGGCAAAGGGATTGTTAATGGTAGTGGTTAGTGCTAAAAAGGTGCTAATAGTGGCATAAATGTAAGATAGCAGAATGTGATTATAGCAGAACAAGGGTAACATTGTGTGAAAGAACAAGATGGAACATGTGACAGATGGCCCTGTAGGGGATAGGGTGGAGGGTGAAAAAAAGGATAGAAAATGAGATAAAAAAGGGGATACCACTATGGATAAATGAATAAAAATGAAAATAAAATTAAATTGATAAAAATAAAAATGAATGTAGAAAAAAGGGGATTAAGAATGGGGATTACAAGGTGGGGTTGAGGATGGAGAAGAGAGCTCATGGTCTGAAGTTATAGAAACTAGGAGCAGGAGTAGGCCATTCATTATGATCATGGCTGATCACCCAACTCAATAGCCTGCTCCCACTTTCTTCCCATATTCTTTGATCCCTTTCATCCCAAGAGCTATATCTAACTTTATCTAACTCCTTCTTGAAAAGTTGTACTCAATGCTAAGTCCAGAAGTCTGTAAAGTGCCTAATCGAAAAATGAGGTGCTGTTCCTCCAGTTTTTGTTGGGCTTCACTGGAGCATTGCAGCAGGCCAAGGACGGGCATGTGGGCATGAGAGCAGGATGGTGTGTTGAAATGGCAAGCGGCCGGAAGGTCTGGGTCAAGCTTGTAGACAGACCAGAGGTGTCCTGCAGAACAGTCACCCAGACTGCGTTTAGCCTCCCCGATGTGGAGGAGACCACATTGGGAGCAGCGGATGCAGTAGACCAAATAGAAGGAGGTGCAAGTGAAACGCTGCTTTACCTAAAAGGAGTGTTTGGGCCACTGGACGGCGAGGAGGTAAAGGGGCAGGTGTTGCACCTTCTGCGATTGCATGGGAAGGTTTCATGGGAAGGAGCTGAGGTGTTGGGGGAGGTGAAGGAGTGGACCAGGGTGTCCCGGAGGGAACGGTCCCTATGGAATGCTAACAGGGGGTGTGAGGGAAAGATGTATTTCGTGATGGCATCATGCTGGAGTTGGCAGAAATGGCAGAGGATGATCCTTTCAATGTAGAGGCTGGTAGGGTGAAAAGTGAGGACAAGGGGGATCCTGTAGCGTTCTGGGAGGGAGGGGAATGTGCGAGAGCAGAGGCGCGTGAGATGGGTTAGACACGGCTGAGAGCTCTGTCAACCACAGTGGGGGGGGGGGGGGGGAACACTTCGTTTAAGGAAGAAGGAAGACATGCCAGAAGTGGCGTTTTGGAACATGGCATCACCGGAACAGATGCAACGGAGGCAAAGGAACTGAGAGAATGGGATGGAGTCCTTACAGGAAGCAGGGTGTGAGGAGCTGTAGTCGAGGTAACTGTGAGTGTCGGTGGGTTTGTAATGAATATTGGTGTACATTCTATCACCATAAATGGAGACAGAGAGATCAAGAAAGGGAAGGGAAGTGTCGGAGATGGACCACGTGAAGGTGATGCAGAGTTGGAAATTAAAAGCAACATTGATAAAATTTTTCCAGGTCGAGACAAGAGCATGAAGCGGCACCGAAACAGTCATCAATGTAGCGAAAAAAGAGTTGTGGGAGGGGGCCCAAGTAGAGCTGGAACAAGGAATGTTCCACATATCCCATAAAGAGACAGGCATAACTGAGACCCATGCGGGCTCCCATAGCCACGCCTTTTATTGGGAGGAAGTGAGACAAGTTTAAGGAGAAATTGTTCAGTGAGAGAACAAGTTCAGCCAGGCGGAGGAGAGTGGTGGTGGATGGGGATTGTTCAGGCCTCTGGTCAAGGAGAGCCCTAAGACCATCCTGGTGGGGGTTGGACATCCATGTTGAAGAGGAGGTGGTTAGGGCCAGGGAACCGGAAATTGCTGATATGACGTAGGGCATCAGAGGAATTGCGGATGTAGGTTTGAAGAGACTGGACAAGGGGAGAGAGAACTGAGTCAAGATAGGAAGAAATGAGTTCCATGGAGCAGGAACAGGCTGACACGATCGGTCTACAAGGACAGTCCTGTTTGTGGATTTTGGGTAGGAGGTAGAAGCGGGCTGTCCGGGGATGCGAGACTATGAGGTTGGAAGCTGTGGAGAGAAGATCTCCAGAGGAGATGAGGTCAGTGGCAGTCCTGGAAACAGTCATGTCATGGGGTCATGGTCCAGGAGGAAGTGGAAAGAAGTGTCTGAGAGTTGGTGCTTAGCCTCTGCGAGGTAGAGCTCAGTATGCCAGACAACAACAGCACCACCCTTGTCGACAAGTTTGATAACAAAGTCAGAGTTGGACCTAAGGGAACAGAATGCAGCAAATTCAGAAGGAGACAGGTTAGAGTGGGTGAGGTGAGCAGAGGAATTGAGATGGCCAATGTCACATCGACAGTTCTCAATGAAAAGATCGAGAGCCTGTAAGAGGTCAAGGGGAGGGGCCCAGGTGGAGGGAGAATACTGGAGGTGGGTGGAAGGATCTGTGGAACAGGGGCAGGACTCCTGCCCAAAGAAGTGAGCACAGGGACAAAGGTGGCAGAAGAAGAGTTCAGCATTGTGCTGAGCCTGAAATCTATTGAGACAAGGGCATAATTGTATGAAGGTATGGTCACTTATCACCCCACCAGCCTCCACATTCAAAGGATCATCCTCCACCATTTTCACCAACTCCAGCATGATGCCACCCCAAACACATCTTCCCCTCATCCCCTTTCAGCATTCCGTAGGGACCATTCCCTCCGGGATATCCTGGTCCACTCCTCCATCACCCCCAACACCCCTTCGCCTTCCCACGACACCTTCCCATGCAATCGCAGAAGGTGCAACACCTGCCCCACTACCTCCTCCCTCCTCAGTGTCCAAGGGCCCAAAAACTCCTTTCAGGTGAAGCAGCGCTTCACTTGCATCTCCTTCAATTTGGTCTACTGCATTCTCTGCTCCCAATGCAGTCTTCTCTACATCGAAGAGACCAAACGCAGACTGGGTGACTGCTTCAGAACACCTCCGGTCTATACACAAGCATGACCTAGACCCCCCCTGTCGCTTGCTATTTCAACACCCCATCCTGCTCTCATGCCCACATGTCCGTCCTTGGCCTGCTACAATGTTCCAATGAAGCCCAATGCAAACTGGAGAAACAACAACTCACCTTCCAGTTAAACACTTTACAGCCTTCCATTCTTAACATTGAGTTCAACAGCTTCAGACCATGAACTCTCTCCTCCACCCTCATCCCCTTTATTAATCCCCTTTCTTCTACATTCATTTTTATTTTTTATCCACTTAATTTTATTTTTATTTTTATTCATTTATCTGTAGTTTTATCACTTTTTTAACCCCATTTTCTATCCTTTTTTCCTCTCTCCACGGATGCTGTCAGACCATGGATTTTCCGTCATTTTCTGAACTTGTCTTAGGAATGTCTCTCTGCCTGTGACTCCTTGTTCTGATAAGCAGTGTTCTTGTCACTCAGATGTAACACCTTTCTGCACAAGATAAAAGGCAAGCGTCTCAGTCCAGGGCCTCTTCCCTGTGCAACCTTCAGACTACAGTGATGGTCCAGCCTCACACACCCTGGAAACATTACTGATGCCTGCACCTCGGCGGTGCTGGTCATTGCTGTCAGAATGTGGTGGGCAGGTGCCACAGAGCTCTCTCTTACTCTCTGTGTGCTCTTAGCATCTTTAAGGTGGGGTAGGCCCCCATTACACCAGCATCTGCGACCAGTGATGCTGTGCACCTGCTCCTGAAGGGCTGAGGTGCTGAAAGTGGACACAGCATCAGATGCATCTAAATTTTTGTGGCTGCGTCCTTGACATGGCCCTGATCATGGGGCGCAGTGAGCTGCCCTTGGCCAGACAGGAGTCAGGCATTTTCAGAGGCTGTGTGAAAAACTATGGAGTGTCCTCATTGCATGTTGTCATCATCCTCCTGTGATCGAGCGACCATTAGGGCCTCCACTGCATCTCCATGACGGGAGCATGCTCTCAGAGGGTATTGGCACTGCGATAAGCCTGACTGGAGACAAACGTTCACAACTGGATCTATGTTGTCATCATCCTCCACAAATCTGACAGCTATGAGAGCCTCCCACGTGTGCCTGCCTCGTCTAGCATCCCCCTCGTCATCACCACCGAAGACCCCTTCACCCCCTCGCCCATCGATGTCCTCCTCATCGGAGGAGACATGCAGCTCCTCCATCTCCCCCTCAGCCAGCTTCTCTCCCTGTTGCAGTGCCAGGTTGTAAAGGTCGCAGCAGACGATGATGATGCATGACATCCTCTGTGGACTGTCTTGCAGGGCTACATCAGACCGGTCCAGGCACTGGTACCACACCTTCAACATCACACTGGTCTTCTCTGCCAAGTCGTGAGCTGCTGCACGAGCCTCATTATAGCATTGCTCTGCTGCAGTCTGAGACCGCCACACAGGTGTCATCAGGCACAGCCTCTGCGGGGAGCCTTTGTCCCCGAGGAGACAACCCTGCAGCCTCTGTGGACCTTGGAAGGCTGCAGGGATCTGCGAATGACCCAGGATGTAGGCGTCGTGCACACTTCCTGGAAATCATGTCCATACCTGCAGGATTCATTTCTGATGGTTGCATACCAGCTGCACATTCAGTGAGTGGAAGTCCTTGTGGTTGATGAAGTCCATTGAGTGTAGCGACGGAGACCTGAATGCCACATGAGTGCAGTCAATCGCACTGTGCACCTGTGGGAATCCTGAGATCCAGGTGAATCCAATGGCCCTTGCATCCTGGCTGTCCCAGTTCCGGGCGAAATGCACAAAATTGTGTGCCATGGAGAAGATGGCATCTGTGACCTCATGATGCATTTGTGGGTGGCGGATTGTGATATCCCACAGAGGTCACCTGTGGAGCCCTGAAAATAGCCACTGGAATAGAAATTGAGCACCGCAGTCACTTTCACAGCCGCTGGCAGTGGATGTCCTCCATGTCCCCTTGGTGCCAAGTTTGGCAGTAAGTGGCAGATGTGGGCCACCAGGTCCCTGGACATATGCAGTCGTCGGCGACACTGGTTCTCAGTCATCTGCAAGAATGGCAGATGCAAGAATAGATCCTGGGTGTAGCTAGACGCCGACCAGCCATGGCTGGCTGTCACTCCTGGGCAGAGAGTCCCTGCAGCCTCTTCTTCATGAGGTTGCCTCTCCTGCCTTTGCACTGCCAGGTGTCTCAGTCACTCTCACCTCCGTCTTCTATGATCTCTGTAGGCCATCAGGCATGCAGCTAGGTCACCAGGATCCATGATCCTGATGTGGTCCTCCTGCAGCATGAAAGGGAGAGACATGTTGTTATCATGGCTATACTTAGCACCTTTCCTGGCTTCACGGAGAGTGCTGGTCACTCAGATGGTTAGAGATGAGTGCACTGCATGGCTGCCCTGTCAGCCTGTGACATGGGGGACACTGGTCCAAACCAGGATGCTGAAATTACAAGGGGCTGTGAGCACCTCCAGTGGTGACTGCTACATGGCCAGCATTGGCGAGGAGATTCTACGATGTGTACAGTTCA
Organism: Carcharodon carcharias; assembly: GCF_017639515.1. Taxonomy (NCBI): domain Eukaryota; kingdom Metazoa; phylum Chordata; class Chondrichthyes; order Lamniformes; family Lamnidae; genus Carcharodon; species Carcharodon carcharias. Next base: position 86,186,371 of record NC_054480.1, on the reverse strand, counting down.
ATTGCTCTGCTGTCCAATAAAGTGGTGGCGACTGAAAGCCTGTGCCTGGAGGGGTTGTGGGTGGGGGTTACCGGGGTTGAGGGGGGGTGGGGGGGGGGTGGGGTGTTGGCATTGTAAGGTATGGAGTGCTTTGTGGCCCTTTAGTGCCTCCATGTTGCTTGCATGGGTGGGCAGGCTGAGCCCACCCAATCTTATCACTGTGGCTGCACCTGATTTGTCGCAGTTGCAGAAGCATGTTCAGTTTATACAGGCGTCCCTAATGCGTGGCCACTTCCCTCGCTTATCCTGCCCCCTCCTCGATTGCCAGTGCACAGGATGCAGTGCCAGGGCAGCACTTGACCCCCCCCCTCGCCCTCAGCAGCTCAGCAGTCACCTCCGAGACTGGGCAGCACTTGCCCGCAGACACCATTCCCCCCACTCAAGAATTGCCTCCATGGTCAGGCATCAGTTGCCCCCATTCCCCGGAGCCCCTGAGCCCTGTAAACAACAGGTGAGCTGTGGAGAATGCTGCTACACACTCACCTCAGTTCCCCCGAAATGAAGGCCGCCAAGTGCACGTTGCCTGCGTGGTGTTGTGAAACATATTGGCGTGCTTTCCTGCCGACGTGGACGGATGATACAGCGGGGTTCCAAGAGCCTGGCGGGATGGCCTTTTAGTTGTACGCTAGTGCATTATAATTAGCTCCCCGCTGACCGATGGTGGGAAATGCAGCTCAACATTGGTGGGCTGAGCGGAAGATCGCAACCTGCCTTCATTCTGTCGTGAAGCAGATCCCGCCACATCTTCCGCACACACCACCTATCACGCCCACTGCCAGCGTGCTCTGAAAATTCCACCCACGGTCTCACCAATGCCCTGTACAACTGAAGCATAGCATCTTTACTTTTATGTTCAATTCTTCTCATAATATAGGATAGCATTCCATTAGTCTTCTTAATTACTCCATGAAGAGATACACAAAATATTTGTTTAGTTTCTCTGTCATTTCCTTATTCCCCATTATAAATTCTCCCGACTCTTCTTGCAGTGGACCCACGTTTGGTTTTGCTAATCTTTTCCTTTTTACATACCTAAGAAGCTTTTACAGTCCATTTTTATTTTCCTCGCTAGTTTACTCTCATATTCTATTTTCCCTTTCTTAATCTGTTTCTTGGACTTGCTTTGCAGAATTCCAAAATGCTCCCAATTCTCAGGCTTACCATTTTTTGGCAATTTTATACGCCTCTTTCTTTGATCTAATGTAATCCTTGATTTCTTTTGTTAGCCATGGTTGGAACACTTTTCCTTGCGGGTTATTGTGCATTAAAGGAATGTATTTTTTTTGTAAATTATACATTAGTTCTTTAAATGTTAGCCATTGCCTGTCTACTGTCATACCTTTTAACATAGTTTCCCAATCCACCATAGCCAATTTGCCCCCTCATACCTTCATTGTTGCCAAAGACCATATTCTTTGATTGAATTACATCACTTTCAAAATTAATGTAAAATTCTATCATTTATAGTCACTCTTTCCTAAAGGCTCCTTTACAGCAATATTAGATCTAAAATAGCCCATTCACTAGTTGGTTCCTCAAATTCTGCTCTGGAAAACCATCTTGCATTCATTCCAAGTATTTGTCCTCCACAACTTTAGTACTTCTTAAGTTTATCCAGTCTATATATAGATTGAAATCTCCCATGATTACTGTTTAAGCCCTTGTTACATGCACCTCTAATTTCCTGATTTATACTGTGTTTTACATTACCACTGCTGTTTGGTGGCTTATAAACAACTTCCACCAATGTTTTCTGCCCTTTGCTGTTTCTTAGTTCCACCTAAACTGATTCTACGACTTGATCTTTAGAAATAAATTCATCTTTCATTACAGTACTAATGCTCTCTTTAATTGACAGAGCTATCCCACCACCCTTTCCCAGTTTCCTGTATTCCTGAATGTCACGTACCCTTGGATATTCAGGTCTCAGCTTTGGTTTCCTCGTCTCTGTAATGGCTATCAGTTAATACATATGAATTTCTATTTGAGCTGACAATTCATTTTTTTTATTGCAAATGCTGTGGGAATTCAGGTACAGAGCCCTAAATTCAGTTTTTTTACTGTATTTTGTAAACTCTGGCCCCATCTGCTGGTGCACTCCTAAATTTGCAATCACTGTTCCTTCCTGCCATATTCTGATTAACTTCGTTGCTACCTTGATCTATTGCCTTGTCATTTCCCTTTAATTTACTCAGGCTTCCCCTGCATGACCCTTACCCCCCAGCCTATTTGGCTTAAAGCCCTCTCTACTTCCCTAGTTTTATGATTCACTAGAACACTGGTCCCATCATGGTTCAGGTGAAGTCCGTCCCAACAATACATCTCCCACATTTCCCAATACAGATGCTCCCACAAATCTGAACCCACTTCTCCCACACCAGTCTTAGAGCCATGGTGGTTAGGTGGTTGGGGGGTTGGTCAGTGGGGACATCAGGTGGTTCATGGTGATCAATGGGGCGGCTTAAGTGGTTAGTTGATCAGTAGGGGAGGATCAGGTAGTCAGTGGGGTTGATCAGTTGGGGTGGTGGGGACGTAGTCAGGGGTTGGGAGTGTAGTTGGGGGTTGGTGGGTGGGGTTGTAGTTGGGGGTGGAGGGTAGTCAGTGGTGTGCGGGGGTTTGGAAAGGGTAGTCTGAAGTTTAATCAGTGAAGGGAATGGTTGTGGGGTGAGGAAGGGGTAGTCGGGGGTTGTAAACCAAGAAATCCAATTAGGAATTCAGAAGAAACTTCTTCCCCCAAAGAACGGTAAATATGTGGACCTCACGACCACTGGGAGTGTTTAAACTGTCAGTGAATATGACAGCACTATACCTGAAACGGCTCCAGAAACACCTATATTTCAGATTGAAATGAATTAATTTTACAATCAACAGCAGAGTAACAATTAATTATCTTTTCAGAATTCAGCATCTGAGATCATCCTTTGAAAGCAATCTGCGTCACAGTGTGGAATTTGAAGAGCAGATATTCAGTGCAGAGGTTGGTACATGTTTGACATCTTCAGTTTATCTGGCAGGGATTGCTTAATAGGTGATGGCTCACAATTTCAGTACTTTTTGCATTTTGCTCTATTTGCTTGGCCTTAACAGGAACATCAAGTTTTTTCAGTACTCAAGGGGAGGCTTGTTGAGGCATATTCATTTATGAGACCAGTCAGTTGTGGAGTTTGTTTTCTATCTTAGATTTCCTTCTGTTCCTATGCCTAGAACTCACAAGAACTATTTGGATAAGTACTCTGCACAGCATGACCTATATTGAAACTTTGCTAGTATTGGTGAATTTTTTTTCCCTTTTCTATGTGCCTCAGCAAAACTCAGAATCCACCCAAAACCCATAATGAATCAACTGTGTGAATAGATACTTTTTTTATCACAATGTTTCCTCCTGACCAGCATCACCCCTTGAGCTTTATAATATCAGACCTGGGAGACATCACTACCATTTCCCAATGCTGAGCAATTCAAGGTGCAAATTGGAGTGCACTGATCACCTGGACAAGTGCGCACAAAATCACCTGCAAAAATTAAGCAATACAATTCTTTTAAAAATATTTCTAGAATTCCTTCCTGTGTGCATTTGCGAGTAGGTGTTTGAGGAATCCTGCAGAGGTCTCGAGTGGAGCCCTGGAACAAGCCACTCACAAAGAAGTTCAGAGCGGCAGTGACTTTGAGGGCCACTGGCAATGGATGGCCTCCCAGTCCATAGAACCATAGCTCATCCCCATGTCCTTCAGGAAAAGAAAACATTGAATAGAACAGTTGACAGGCACACCTTAACACCTATTCCTCTTTCAGGGGAAACAGATACAGTTGGCAGAATTTTCCGCTCCAGAGACTAAGTGCGATGGTGGGCAGGGTTCTGCACCAGATTGTCCACTTTTCAGCTCATTAAGTATGCATGAACAAGAAGCATGACACATCGTGTGGCAAGGCAGGCTGCGATTTGATCGTCCCGCCATGGCCTCATCAGATTATCTTTCTGGGCACCATAGTTAAACTGCACCCACACACATCCTTCACCGTCTGCAGCCCATTACTGGTCGCGCTCAGCCCTCTCGACGTCCTCATCATTGGAAGACACATTCAGCTCCTTCATCTCGGCATCTGGCAAAACATCTCCCCTTTGGTGCGCCAGGTTGTGTGGGGCGCAACAAGCCACGATGATGTTTGAGGCCCTCCGGGAGTGCACTAGAGAGTGCCACCTGATCTGCCTAGACATTGGAAATGCATCTTCAAGATACCAATGGCCTGCTCTATCAATGAATCAATGAGCATCTAACAGCATAAGCAGCATTATACCTTTCCCTGAGGCACTTTATGGTTGCCAAATGGGCGTCATCAGCTACATCTTTCGTGGGTACCCTTTGTCATTTAGGAGCCAACCCTGGATGCATTGAGGGCCCTTGAAGATCTGCGAGTGACTCAAGATGCATGAGACGTGGAAGCTTCCAGGGTATCTCACACATACTTGCATAATCTGCTTCTGGTGGTTGCAGCCTAGCTGCACTTTGATAGAGTGGAACCCTTTCCTATTGATGAATTGTAGTGGCTGCTGCCAGGGTGCTCTTAAAACCACATGTGTGCAATCTATGGCATCTTGCACCTGTGGGAATCTGGAGATCACTGCAAATCTGATTGCTCTGGCAGCCTGGCTGGCTTATATACAGAACACTGCACTTAATTGTGAGCCTTGCTAAGTTGGGCATCGGTGACTTCCTGTGTGCATTTGCGAGTAGGTGTTTGAGGAATCCTGCAGAGGTCTCGAGTGGAGCCATGGAACAAGCCACTCACAAAGAAGTTCAGAGGGGCAGTGACTTTGAGGGTCACTGGCAATGGATGGCCTCCCAGTCCATAGAACCATAGAACACTACAGCACAGAAAACAGGCCATTCGGTCCTTCTAGTCTGTGCCGAAATATTATTCCGCTAGTCCCATTGACCTGCACCTAGTCCATAACCCTCCAGACCTCTCCCATCCATGTATCTATCCAATTTATTCTTAAAACTTAAGAGTGAGCCCGCATTTACCACATCAGATGGTAGCTCATTCTACACTCTCATCACTCTCTGAGTGAAGAAGTTCCCCCTAATGTTCCCCCTAAACCTTTCCGCTTTCACCCTAAAGCCATGTCCTCTTGTGTTTATCTCTCCTAATCTAATTGGAAAGAAAAAGTCCCTGTGATTTTAACTCCCCCTGGACAAGTTGTGGCAGATGTGAGCCACCACATCCCAAGGCATGCAAAGGAGTCAACGGCACTGTCCCTCACTCATCTGGAGGCATGAGAAGAGCCTTTTGTTCACCCTTGGTCTTGCCGCTCAATGGTTCTGTCAGCCTCAGCTTCTGGATGTTGAGAGGGCCCCACAGGCCCTTGTTCATCAGGGTGAGGCTGCTCCCTTTGCCCAGCCTGGTGACAACTGGCCCTTCTCCTTTATAGCTGCCTGATTGCCAGGATGAACACAATGTTGGCTGCTCCATCTGTGTTTCCCTCATGCTCATCTCTGCAGGAACATTGATGGAGCAGAAGCCTGCGCGGGTCATCTTCTTGTCACTTACTAGCAAGTGACGGTGGAGCCAAAGGCTTATTTTCAGCCCATTAAAAAGAAAGAAAAGTACAGCACAGGAACAGGCCCTTCAGCCCTCCAAGCCTGCACCAATTATATTGCCTGTCAAACTATAACCTTTTGCACTTCCAGGGTCCGTATCCCTCTATTCCTATCCTATTCATGTATTTGTCAAGCTGCCTCTTAAACATCATTATCGTACCTGCTTCCACCACCTCCTCTGGCAGCGAATTCCAGACACTCACTACCCGCTGCGTAAAAAACTTGCCCCGCACATCTCCTCTATAGTTTTCTCCTCTCACTATAAATCTATGTCCACTAGTAATTGACTCTTCCACCCTGGGAAAAAGCTTCTGACTATCTACTCTGTCCTTGCCACTCATAATTTTGTAAACTTCTATCAAGTTGTCCCTCAATCTCCGTCGCTCTAGTGAGAACAATCCGAGTTTCTCCAACCTCTCCCCCTAGCTAATAACCTCCAGACCAGGCGGCATCCTGGTAAACCTCCTCTGCACCCTCTCCAACACCTCCATATCCTTCTGGTAATGTGGCGACCAGAATTGCACACAATATTCCAAGTGTGGCCCAACCAAGGTTCTATACAGCTGCAGCATGAGTTCCCAGCTTTTATACCCAATACCCCTGCCGATGAAGGCAAGCAAGCATGCCATATGCATTCCTGACTATCTTATCCACCTGCATTGCCACCTTCAGTGACCTGTGGACCTGTACACCCAGATCCCTCTGCCCGTCGATGCATTTAAGGGTTCTGCTATTTACTGTATAATTCCTACCTGTATTGGACCTTCCAAAATGCATTACCTCGCATTTGTCCGGATTAAACTTCATCTGCCATTTCTCCGCTCAAGTCTCCAACTGATCTATATCCTTTGACAATCCTCTTCACTATCTGCAACTCCTCCAACCTTAGTGTCGTCTGCAAACTTACTAATTAGCCCAGTTACATTTTCCTCCAAATCATTTACGTATATTACAAACAGCAAAGGTCCCAGCACTGATCCCTGCAGAACACCACTAGTCACAGCTTTCCATTCAGAAAAGCACCCTTCCACTGCTACCCTCTGTCTTCTATGACCAAGCCAATTCTATATCCATCTTGCCAGCTCACCTCTGATCCCGTGAGACTTTATCTTCTGTACCAGTCTGCCATGAGGGACCTTGTCAAAAGCCTTACTGAAATCCATGTATATAACATCCACTGCCCTTCCATCGTCGATCATCTTTGTCACTTCCTCGAAAAACTCGATCAAGTTAGTGAGACATGACCTTCCCTTCATAAAACCATGTTGCCTCTCGCTAATATGCCCATTTGCTTCCAAATGGTAGTAAATCCTGTCACGAAGAATCTTCTCCAATAATTTCCTTACCACTGACGTAAGGCTCACCTGCCTGTAATTTCCTGGATTATCCCTGCTACCCTTCTTTAACAATAGAGCAACATTGGCCATTCTCCAGTCCATTAAGGCCATTACATCCACACTTAGTCCCTTTGTAGTGCTATTCCAGCCTTCAGGATCACCTGAACCACATGCAGCACCCCAACACCACCACCTCTGCACCGTCCACAAGCAAACACAACTCCAATGACAGTGTTTTGACATAGGGGCTTGAATCTGAAAGAGTTCTGTCAGGCGCCAGAAACCTCAGACAGGCCCTCACAGACTGTACCCTTTGGTTTACACAGCAGCCCCGACTCGCAGTGATGGAATAAGAGTTTGTTGGGGGTTCCCGTATCTGAACCTGCCAGCTGCAAGGTTTAGAGGTCTTACAGGCACTAGGCATCTGCATTTTGTCTCATGTCTCCTTTTTCTATTGGTTCCTTCTGATACTCAGGATTTCCCACAAGTATCTCCCTGATTGTTGTGGCATGCTGTGCCATTCACAACCTTGCAGTCCAAAGAGGGGAGACTCTGGCAGAGGAAAATCTATTTGACCTCATCCTCAGATGACAAATCTGAAGAGGATTCTAAAGACGAAGAAGAGGATCCAGGCAGGCCAGCTGGTGCATCTGAGGGCCAACAGGAGATGAATGCCAGAGAGACTCAAGAGCCTCACATAACGAGACATTACCCCAGAGGATGTGGAGGATTTTAAACAACAAGATGTTTGCCTCACAATCTTCCAGCTTGTGACTCCATATAACCACTCAAAGCCAGTAGACCATCGCATAGTTCATTGTCCAGGAAACCGATAAAGGCGGTCACTGATGAACAAATTACCATACAGTCATAGGCTGGAAGCTCTTTAAATCAACATGTGACCATGAGATCCCTCACAACAACATGTCCATTCTTGGTCACAATCATTTAAATAAAGATCTTTAACACAACCTCTCACACAGCTATATGAAAGTAAAGGAACACCCATGATGTCACATCTATATCACTTGCATTCTTTTATGCATGCTATGCCATGGTGCTTCCCTTTCACTGCCAGCACTGCTGGAGGAAGGCTGCTGATCTTGATGCCCCTGTGTCAGGGATGACATTGGCGAGCATCCTCTGGCCGCCTGAAACCCTGGCATTGTGAGGGATACCTGCAAAGATACAGGAGGCTCCTTTGTCACAACAGAAGCTTAAAGTGCTGATATTACTGGCAGAGGGATAAAGGAATAGTTGTCATCATCAGGAAAGCCCTGAGAGAGGCCCCCAGGTGCAGGCTGCTTCTGTTTATTCACTGGTCAAGAGTTCCAACTAGCCGGTCATGCTTTTCTGAGAGGATTGAGGGCCTGGTGGTCCCTCTCTCGCCTTGGCCTGCCCCACTGCATACACATCTCTAAATGGCTTGGCTATGCACTGTGGGCTATTATCTGAAACAAATTACTGCAGCATCCGAAACAAATTGAAAATGGCACTCAGCGTATGGCAATGTAATTGTTGCAAATATGGAAAAATTGTCTTACTAGTAAAAAATTGTCACCACGAGCCTTAAATAGGTCTGATACAATTCTGGCCTATGAGTATGATACAATCTTAAGAATTATCAATGGTTCCTTGTGCTGGCTTGGCTAATGTATCTAACGTGCCTCACACATTCTCATAATCTTCTCTGCTGAACTCTAGCCAGTATAGTTTCTCTCATCAGACCTCTATTATGCTCAATGCCCTTCTGTTCTCTCTCCTTCCCCTCCCTCCCAAAACCACTGTCACAGAATTGTTACGGTGCAGAAGGAGGCCATTCGGCCTATCTTGTCTGCACCAGTTCCTTATTCTCTTGCATTTTCCCCATAACCCTGCATATTGTTTCTATTTAAATAATCATCCAATGCCCTCTTGAATGCTTCAATTGAACTTGCCTCCACCAAGCTTCCAGACTGCGCTTTCCAGACTCGAACCACTCGGCTGTGTAAAAAAAGATTTTTCTCATTGCATTTGCTTCTTTTGCAAATCATTATCACTCTGTGCCATCTCATTCTCAATTCTTTTACAACGGGAACAGTTTCTCCCTATCTACTCCGTCCAGACCCCTCATGATTTTGAACACCTCTATCAAATCTCCCCTTAGTCTTCTCTTCTCCAAGGAGAAGATTTCCAACTTCTCCAACCTATCTTCATGACTGAAGTTTCTCATCCATGGAACCATTTTTGTAAACATCTTCTGCACTTTCTCCAATGCGTTCACATCCTTCCTATAGTGTGGCGTCCACAACTGTACACAATAGTCCAGCTGAGATCCAACTAGTGCCCTATACAGGTTCATAGTAACCTCCCTGCTCTTGTACTCTATGCCCCTAATAATAGAGCCTAAGATACTCTATGATTTATTAGCTGCTCCCTCCACCTTGATCTATGCACATATACATCCAGGTCCCTCTGCTCCTGCACACCCTTTAGAGTTTTACTCCCTATTTTCTATTGTCTCTCCATGTTCTTCCTACCAAAATGTATCACCTTGCACTTGTCTGCATTTAACTTCAGCTGCCACCTATCTGCCAACTCCACCAACTTGTCTATGTCTTTTTGAAGTTCTACACTGTCCTCCTCACAGTTTACAATGCTTCCAAGTTTTGATCATCTGTAAACTTTGAAATTGTCCACTGCACACCAAGATCTAGATCATTAATATATATTAAGAAAAGCAAGAGTCTACTTGGGAACTCCACTCCACCAGCCTGAAAAATATCCATTAATTATTTATCACTGTTTCCTATCCCTCAGCCAATTTTGTATCCACGTTGCTACTGTCCTGTTATTCCAAGAGCTATAACTTTGTTCACAAGTCTGTTGTGAGGCACTATATCAAATGCCTTTTGGAATGCCTTGTACACCGTATCAGCAACATTACCCTCATCAATCCTCTCTGTTACCTCTTCAAAAAACTCGAACAAGTTAGTTGAACACAATTTTCCTTGAAGAAATCCATGCAGGATCTTCCTAATCAACCCACATTTTTTCATGCGACTATTAATTCTATCCCAAACAATTGTTTCTAGAATCTTCCCCACCGCTGAAGTTAAACTAATTGGTCTGTAGTTGCTTGGCATATCCTTTCAGCCTTTTTTGAACAGGGGCATAATATTTGCAATTCTCCAGTTCTCTGGCACCCCCCTGAGCCTGGGGAATACTGAAAGATTGTGGCCTGTGTCCCTGCAATTTCCACTCTCATTTCCTTCAATATTCTTGGATTCTACTCATCCGGCTTTGTCAACTTAAGTACTGTGTCAGGAATATATAATAATGTCCATAATGTTATTGGAGTTTATTGTAAAATAGTGGTATCTGTGTCTACATGTGTCTGTGTGTGTGTGAGAGAGAGGCATAATTGAATGAGAGGCAACTAGTCTGGGTGTTTTGATGTAAGAAAAGTTAGGTTTGAAATGTTAATTAGGTAAACATGGGGAAGTTTTAAAATGTGAAGTGTAAAGGGGTAAATTTGCATTTTTCAATAAACCAGACTAGGTTGTTTTCAAAGGAGGAGTGAAATGTGTCACCTAGCCAGGTGAAGTTAAGCAACAGTGTGTTTATTTTTCCCAAAGATTACTGGTAAAACCTAATGCTGTGAGAGATTTGTACGATCAGAAAAATAAAGTCCAAAGACATAGTGAAACAATGAGAATTTGCATTCAAAGGGGAAAAATATATAAAGGACCGAAGGCTGTGTGTAAGGGTAGACATTTTTAATATCGAACAAGGGTGAAACGCCTTCAGCCTGTATGTACCAAACTGCTGCTTCCAGGGACTGAAGTTAAGAGAACTCACTTTGAATTCGACTATTCGGGATATCGTTTACTTTGCCTGGGCCTTTTAAAATCTATATGTCTTACTGTTGCCTTAACAAAAGTGTAACTGGAGTTAAATTAATTCTGGATTTAGAAGTTATTATAGGAGTAATTTATAGACATATATGTGTGCTTAAAAATCATTTTTCTTGACAATAAATGTTTAACTTAGTTTTATAAAAACCTCTCAAGACTCAGTGGTCTTATTATTACTGAATTCAAAGCCTGTAACTCGAAACATACAAATTGAAAATTAGTTGTGACAGTTGTTTCAAGATTCCCTCTGGGCTTTGAGCACCTGAGCATTTGCCATCTGCTATAACATAACATACTGACAGTTTATCTAATACCTCCTCCATATCAATTTTGAACCTTATTAGTAACAAATTTTCCTCCTCTGTCACCATGGCCTGGATAGCACCTGCTTCCTTGGTAATGACAGGTGCAAAGTATTCATTTAACACCTCAGCTAGGCCTCCTGCAAATCCCATTTTTGGTCCTACTCCTCCTTTTACCACCCTTTTACTATTTATGTGCCCGTGGAAGATCTTGGGATTCCCCTTTATGTTAGCTGCCAATCTTTTCTGATACCTCTCTTTGCTTCTCTTATTTGCTTCTTCAACTCTCCTCTGAATCTTTTGTATTCAACTTGTTTCTCAATTGTATTTTTGACCTGACACTTGTGATAAGCACACTTTTTCTTCTTTATCTTAATTTCTGACTTCCTTTTCATCCAGAGAGCCCTGGATTTGTTTGCCCGACTGTTGCCTTCAGAGGCAAAATACCTTGACTGTGCCTGAACTATTTCTTTTTTAAAGACAGCCCATTTTTTAGCTACAGTTTTTCCCGCCAACCTTTGGTTCCAGTTTTCATTCCAGCTCCATTCTTGCCCCACTGAAGTCAGCTCTCCTCCAGTTAATTATACTTACTTTGGATTGCCCATAGTCCTTTTCTACCGTCATTCTAAACTGTATGATACAATGATCACTGTCTCCTAAATATTCCCCCATTGACTCTTGATCTACTTGGCCCACTTAATTTCCAAGAACCAGGTTTAGCAGCACCTCCTTTCTTGTTGGACTTGGTGTAGAAAGTTCTTGTGAACACAGTCTGGGGGGTTGTGTGGGCGTGGGCGCTGCCATTTTACATGGGCAGGCCAATTAAGGCATGCCCAGAAGCTGGGGGTGTTGCCCCTGAGTGCGAAAGAGCACAGAAATGTCCCTGAGGCACAGAGCTACCTCAGGGAGATTAGTTTAAGATTTAAAAATTTTAATAAAGCAAAAAAAAAATTTTTTAGGACATGTACCCTCATGTGAAACTGTCACATGAGCTGGGACATGTCTATGAATTTTATTTAAAAATGTTTCAAATCTTTAAAAACCTTCATGAAACTGCATCCTGCCCCTGGATGAGGTTCCATGAAAAATGCAAAGGCTGCCTGGGCTTTTTGCCTGCCCGCCAACCTTGAGGTTGATTGTTCTGATTGATAGTTAACTGGCTTAATAGGCCTTTGACAGTTTGGTGGGTGCGCAGCCGACTCGGGTGCATGCCCATTGAACTGAAAATCTGAATGACATGCGGTGATGTTGGGGCACACACCCGATGTCACTGCGCATCATTTTACGCCTCGGCGAGCAGGCCCCTCCCCCACTTGCCGAGCCGAAGATTCTGCCCTGGGAACTCTTGCTCCTCTCTGCCCTTTACACTACCACTATCCCAGTCTATATTTAGGTAATTAATGTCTCCTATTATAACTACTCTATAATGTTTGCAGCTGTCTGTAATTTCCCTGCAGATTTGTTCCTCTACATCCTTCCCACTAGTTGGTGGCCAATAGACTACGCTGATCAATGCAATTGCACTGTTTTTGTTCCTTAAAACTAGTTAAATTGATTCTGTCCTTGAACCCTCTGGAACATTTACTTTCTCCAGCACTGCAATGCTCCACTTAACCAATACCACCACCCCTCCTCCTTTCCTTCCTTTCCTAAGTTTCCTGAACACCTTGTACCCAGGAATATTTAACACACAGTCCTGACTTTCCATGAGCCAGGTCTCTGTTATCACCACAACATAATTCCTCATGGCAATCTGTGCCTGTAACTCACCAATATTATTTACTGTACTCCATGCATTCACATACATGCAGTATATCTCTGATATAGACTGCATTACTTTCTCCCTTACTCCGAATCCACCTATTCTTACTATTCTCTATTCTAGAGGTTTCTGTCTTTCCCAGTATTTTGTGTACCTTGGTATTACTCTCTAACATCCTGTCTAACATCCATTGGGTACCTAATCCCAGCCAAGTTAGTTTCAAACTCCCCCAAAAGCATTAGCAAAATCCCCCATCAGGAACTCAGTCCCAACTCTGTCCAGGTACAAGTCATCTGGCTTGCACAGGTACCATCTCCCCCAGTATCCCAGGAATCTAAAGCCCTCCCTCCCTGCACCATCTTTCCAGCCACGCATTCATCTGCCTTATTTTCCTATTTCTGTACCCACTTGCACGTGACACTGTGAGCAATCTGGAGATTACAACTTTTGATGTCCTGCTTGCTAAATTTCTACCTAACTCCCTAGTTTTTATCTTCTAGACTATATCCCCCTTCCTACCTAAGTCATTGGTACCAACTTAGACGACGATGACAGGCCATTCACCCTCTCCCAGAAGAATGTCCTGCAGCCACTCGGTGATATCCTTGACCCTGGTACCAGGGAGGCAACATAACTTCCTGGAGTGACGTCTACAGCCACAGAAATGTTTGTCTGTTCCTCTAACAAATGAATCCCCTATCACTGTTGCTCTTTCTTCTTCCTCCCTCCTCCCCTCCTGTACAGCAAAGCTGCTCATGGTGCCTCAAATATGGCTCTGACTGCCACAAGGAACCAGTATCCAAAATGGAAAACCAATTAGCAAATGGAACCCAGGGGACTGCTGCACTACCTGCCTATTATCTTGGACTGCCATTCCCTTTCTGCCTCCAGGCTCCTAACCTGTGGTGTGACCAGCTCTCTGAATGTGCTATCCACATAGCTCTCAGCCTCATGGATGCATCACAGTGACTTCTGCTGCCGCTCAAGCTCTGAAACCCGGAGCTCAAGTTTCTGCAGCTGACAGCATTTCCTGCATATCGGGTCATCTAGGTCACCAGTAGTGTCCAGGACTTCCCACATAGTATAGGACACATATTCCATGTGAGAGAGTTGTCTTAATTTTACTCCCCTTGCATTAACTTTATTTTACTCTGGTTTATTTATATTACTTTACATTTCTGGCCCTGACTTTCCCTTATTCTTAGTGTTTCTTATTCAAAGCCAAATAGCAACTTCTTTAAGAATGTTATGACAAGGCAGATGTTATGTGCCAGGTGGACCAAATCCATGAGGGAAATTTGGTTGCACTATTTAAATGGTTTTGCAATTTGCATTTATTATGAGATGTGTGCACTGAATTCAGAAGTAATGAGTCCACCAAGACCTTTAGAGATTTTTAAAAATTGAATTAAAATATTTATTAACAAAATAAAAGATTTCAAGCACATACATAAGACTACAATTATTCACTACTATTACAAATCCTAAAATTCCTACCTGATTTGACTCCAAGATACACACCCCCTTTAAGGCAACAATCCAAAATATATTTAAATTTAAAACAAAATCAGCAAGTTAACACAGTACTCACTTGACTGTGGAATATCAAATGGCTCCCCCACCTTCAGTTACTTTACATAGCACAAATGGCTAGGCTTCTTGAAGGCTATTTCACACACTTCTGTTAGTTCTTACATGGCCTTCCCCACATAGCCTTTCTTTTTCCTTTATATACATTTCTCTATTTTTAATATGTAAATTCTATTGTTCCATATCTCTTTGAAACTGTAACTTCCTCATAATATAAAAACTTTCATGTTGTCATTATTGTCATTAACCTTTGGGAAAAATAAACACACTCCTTAACTTTGCTTATCTGGCTAGTTGTAAACAGACTAACATCCCTTTGAAATGCAACAATCCCTTCTTATATCAAAAAATGTAAATTCCCTTCACAACTTACATGTTTACTGATTAGCATGTTAAGTACATTTCTCTACTTAGCTTCTTTTGATTATTTCAAGCTTGCAGGCTATTTGACTCCAAATATAATTAAATCACACAGACAAAATCAGCTATACTTACCCCCATAAACCTATTTCACAATAAATCAGAAAATATTATGAAAATTATTGTAATGAGACCACAGAAAATAAGGTGCCTTTCTCATTTACAGCTATTTAAAGATACTCCCTAACTGCAGTTTCTTACCAATCAATGAACTCAAGGTTTTCCTGTGATGTCACTGTTCGATTTTATTTTCAAACTCAGTTCCATAGGTGAGGTTTACACCAGGTCCATTTCTGCTTAGCCGTTTCTGTTCCTAAGTTAGAACAGAACTTCATAGGAATATCACACCTCTTTCCCCGTGCAACAAATTCCTACATGAGCTTAATTTGCTGCTCAGTCAGGATCCCGCATAGTTGCCTGTCTTCTCGCATGCCCATTACTGACCATCTATAAGGTTCATTTTGTCATCACTTTCTATACCAGCAGCCTCCATATTCAAAGGATCACCATCTGCCATTTCCACCAATTCCAGCATGGTGCCACTACCCAATATATCTTCCCCTCCCCCCCCACCGTCGGTATTCCGAAGGGACCATTTCCTCCATGACACCCTGATCCACTCCTCTATCACTCCCAACACCTTATCACCTTCCCACAGCACTTTTATCTATGCAATTACAGGAGGTGAAACACCTGCCCATTTTCCTCTCCCCTGCTAACTGCCCAAGACCTCAAACACTCCTTCCAGATAAGATAGTGTTTACTCAGGGCAGAATCAACCGAGATTTGCACTAAGTGCAGTAATGGGCGTGAAAAATAACATTTTACCCACCGGCTGCAATGGTAGCTTTTCATGCCATATCGTCCCAATCCCACCTCATCAATCATACATTCCGAGGAAACATGACATTTCACGGACCATCACCTCGCCACTTCCTAACGCCATGCGCCATGTTTAAAGTGCAGTTACACGTACACCTCTCAGTGCTTCCAGTTCAGGTCTGCTGCACAGAAGACATGGTGCCAAAAGGCAAGAAGGCTGCAGCACCCACCCCCCCCCCACCCCCACCAAAACCCATCTGATTCAGTGACACATTCCTGGAGTGCCTTTTGGATGCCGTGAAGGCCCACTGTGATGTCCTTTACCCCCACTCTGGCTGCAAAAGGGGCAGCAACATACCAATGCGGCTTGGGAGGCAGGTGGCAGCAGTTGTCAGTGCCAATGCCCTGCTAAAGAGGACAGCCAGCAAGTGCTGAAAGAAGATGAATGATCTCCACCATTCTGCTAGGGTAAATCACTCTTCTCATTACTCTCAAATAACACACTCACAAACCCATCACACACCTACAGGAATCTCACTTACTGCTCTCTCACCCACATCTTCATTGTCCTCATCCTGTGAATGGCATCACTCACCACCCAAACATGCCAGGCATATTTATTATCTAGCCTGGCAGGCATCCTGCTTACACTCTCCATTTGTGTTCATGCAGGACATTTGGTACCCAAAAAAAGGGAGAAGTTGCAGATTGGTAGGGGAATGCCTGAAATCTAGATCCTCACAGACTTTGAAAATCCAGCTTGCTGGCGAAGATCCTGTTCCTGTGCTGACACTGAGGTCAGCAGTTCTCAACCAAGTGAGGATCCAGTAGTGCAACATCCATCAGACAACCATGCTATGGGTGATGTGTCCTGTTTCACAGGGCACTGCCATGCACTAATTATCTCTTCTTGCTTTTGCAGGTGCATCTGGAAGCAGCCAAAGGGGTCCACGACCCAGGGCCTCGATTCAAGACACAAAGCCAAATCAGAAGAGGAATTTACTGAAACCCTCATTGAAGACCCATCACAACGCTCACCCACATCCTCCACCAGTGCAGAGACACACACCTCAGTGGGACCAAGCTTTAGAGTAGCTTCGGGATGACAATCTGCTGAGCACATTGCACTTTCTGATCCATGGCAGGCGGAGGCTCCCAGGTTTCCGGCACTCGGGGGACTGCTGAAGACCAGAAACCTCCTGAGTCCGAGTGAGATGATGAGCCTCTGGACTCAGGCATGTCACAGTTGCTGGAGCTGCAAAGGCAAGCTCAGGAACATCAGGAATGGATGTCTGCTGCACTCCTCAGATTGCAAGTCTTCATGAAGGAGTCTGTCCACCTTCAGGTTGAGATGATAGTGCCAGCATTCCAACATACAGTGAGGTCAACACTGCTAGGAGACCGGCTGCCATGGAGACCTTGGTCCAAGACATCAGTCCTGTACTGCTGCGCGGGCTGAACACCATCACTGATGTCATAGTTAGCCTTCAACAGTGTCAATGCGAGAGGGGTGTGGGGCAGCTTGATCTTACTCCAGCCTCCCTTTCGTCTCAAGGAGTCAGCCAGGGCCCCTCAGACACCCATAGGGAAGAGGATCAGCAGGTACACACCCCAGGGCGATCCACCCCAGTAACTCGGGGAGTGTCTGGCCCATCTGAATTCCTTGTTCCTGTTATCCCCAGCAGCCCCAGCTCCACAGGCCAAGGGGGGTGCCACTACCACACAACAGGACCCTGAAAGCAGCCCAGGACCCCTCCAGGTCTCAGCCCTCCAGAGGCCACCCATCAAGGTAATCACACACAGGGGTACCAGTCAGCAGGCTGCCTCTGCTTCCGCTGTGGATGTCGGGGGAGCACCAAGATGTAATGTCATCAGTAGGAAGGTTCAGAGGTTTAATTGCACAGCCTGGGCATAATGTTCACTATTGCACTTGGACACCATGTTCACTATTGTCAATAAACCCCCCACAATTTCTCCCTGCCTATGGCTCCTTGTTATGATGAACATTGTTTGTGTCACTCAGTTGTGAAACTTTGGTCCCTGCACAATATAAAAGTAGCTGTCTCAGTCCAGGGCCTTGTTACGTTTTGGGTAACACTTTGTTCGGATCTGACCGATATTAGCAGAATCAAAGGAGACAACTGACTACTAAATGTTACTTTATTGTATTTACACAACTACAAGCAATAATCTCACATCCTTCTGCCCGTTGGGGACCCCGCGGCGACAGCTGATTGAGAGATATCTTCAGTTTCCTTGGCACCGGTCGCGAACCCAGTCCATAGGTGAAGTCCGAATTCGACTGGAATGTCCCCACCTTTATAGTATGGTATAAACAAATGACTTATCTTGTTTGCCACATTCTTTCCTGAGTGGCCATCTGGTGTTTGCAAGCATTAGACAGATCATGCTATATTAACCCATGTGTATCATTCTAAGACCGTGGCAATCCGCAAATTCCCACATTCCACCCCTTGATACTCGGGAGTTATTAAGCAAATGAGTATGTGCACAAATTAATTGCTCAACAGCCATTACCTTATGATATAATTTAAATAATTTACTCAGTAATATCAATAAAATCAAAAATGCAATGCAGAATATGATTAGTAAAATCACAATTGGATGCATAATTAAGGTGAGGGTCATAAAGGCTTTGAGAGACTATCCACTGAAAATATCCCACCAATGATGGGTGGTTAAGGTATGTAATGTGTCCGTAATATGAACTAATTCCTGACTCGTGTGCACCATGGCAACTTCCTTCTTATCGATCCTTTAGGCCAATATTCACAATCCTCCCCAACACGGGTCTTATTATATTCATCCAACCAAGTTCCATAGAATACAGGGAACCAAAACTGAGCTCCAAATAAATGTGGTAATGTAATAAATTTACACCACATATCTTTACGGGTTCCATTTAGAATTGTAAATGTTACATTGCATGCAGTATCATTACATTGCGTATGTTTTAGGTCTGGATTTATAGGCAAATTAGTATTAGTCAAATTGAACAGCTTCACCATGCATTATAATGTCCCAGCATATAGAGTAAGTTTCAATTCATTCAGTTGGGCTATCTCATACAATTCCATCAAATTGCAATGTGTTAGGGCAAAAGTAAGATCCCATGTCCATCCATCAGAGGTATAATGATCCACAGATCCACTTCATCTTCACCTGTAATGGCATAATGTAATAGCTGCTCTTATTTACTGTTTCACTTTCTTTTCTTCAGTTTATCAGTATTTATACAGGTTGGTATATCTTCATTCTCAAGTAACACCCAATAGGTATTACCTTCCCCATGTGCCAATGCTTCTCCTTGTACTGGTTTCTTATTTGTGTAATGCACCCATACTTTTTCACCTTTACATACATTTTGGACTTTAGTTCCACCCCATCATCCATTCAACAGGAGTACCTCCAGGCCTAGGCCAATTGTTAAGATTGTATTCTGCTTGAGCTAATACTTTCAACCATCCCCCTAGTGTATGGTTGGGGGTTAGCAATTTGATATGTTGCTTCAATAGCCCATTAATTCGTTCAATTAATCCTGAGGCCTGTGAATAATGTGGGATATGATACACCCACAAAATCCCATTGTCCATTTCCTGACTTCTTGTCCAGCAAAGTGTGAGCCATTATCTGATTGTCTTTCATTAGGGACACCATATCTCTGCATACTCTAACCCTTTTAGTGTTGCAGCTTGGTTTGCTTTCACAGTGGGATGGGTGACCACATAACCTACCATTGTAAGTACATACTGATATTGTTGCTGAAGGGGTAAGGGCCCTATATAATCAATTTGCCAGATTTACCCTGGTCCCACCCCCGCTTTTTATCTGCCCTAAGGGTTTCTTCTGTAGTGAGAATTGTTTCACATTCTGGCATGTTGGGCATCCAGCAACTACATTTGTGCAATATCATGTGTAACTGGGATTCCTCTGTCAGATGCCCATTGTCGGATTCCTGCCACCCCTAGGTGTCCGGATTTCCGATGAGCCCATTGTCCAAACTATTTAACTTCCTCTTCTTCAATCTCAATTGCTCGAACTCTTGTCATCTCATCAACATTTGCATTGTTCATGCCAGTGGGTGTGGAAGTTTTCATGTGGGCATCCACATGATTTACATACAGTTGTCTCTTATGGGCTTCTTCCCATATCTGAGCCTACAAGTCTTTTCCCCAAAGGGGTTTTCCATAAACCGCCCACTGATTATCCTTCCACTTTGGCACCCAGGCTGCCATTCCATTGGCTACTGCCCATGAGTCAGTGTAAATATGTACTGCCGGTCCCTCCTTCTAAGACAAGGATTACCGCCTTTAGTTCAACATATTGACTAGAGCCGTCGGTACCTTCTTCTTCTAAGAGTGTCTGGGATTTTGGATTAAATGCCACAGCTTTCCAGATTTGTCTACCTAGGCAATACATAGTCAACCCATAAGTAAACCAAGTATGCCGTAATTCCTTATTTTCCAAACTCTCATACATTTTACCCCATTTAACAAGAGATTCAGGTAGAGGTGGAGGCTGGGCAGCAGTAGTCCTAGGGTCAGTAGGGTAATTAGCCACTTCGTCATGTATTCGACTAACCCCATCCCTTCCCTTAGCCGCTCTATCTGCAATGTACCATTTCTTTCCATTTCATGACCGAGCTTTGTCGTGCTCATCAGGTTTTATTGTCGGTACTATCAGACAGTACCCAGGTCATGATAGGGATAACTGGCCTAAGAATAATTTTGTCTGGACTGGTCAACCTTCAATTTCAACCAGAACCCAATAGCACACCAACAGTTGTTTTTCGAATGGACAGTAATTTGTAGCAGCTTTTGGTATTTTCCATGACCAGAATCCCAATGGAGGTTGTCTCCCTGGCAAATTCTGCCATAGGCTCCAACTCGCCACATTCTGCTCCACAGATACTTGCAATTCTAAGGGGTGTCCTGCAACCTTTGGTGCTAGAGGCATAGCGGTCAACACAGCTTCTTTTGCGGTCTCAAAGGCCCATTGTTGTTTTGGTCCCTATTCAAAGGCAATTTTCTTTCTCATTACCTTATAAGTTAGCTGTAGAAAACTGTAGATGGAGAATATATTGTCTCCAATACCCTAATAGCCTGATAAACCATTGGGCCAACTCTTTTGTTGTAGGGGTTTGGATAGGGGTGTTCTGATGCAAAAGTAAAACAGGAAAGGTGGCCAAACCATGGCTTACAAGGGAAACTAGAGATAGTATTAGATGCAAGGAAAAGGCATACAAATTGGCCAGAAAAAACAACAAACCTGAGGATTGGGAGCAGTTTAGAATTCAGCAAAGCAGGACCAAGGGATTGATTAAGAGGGTGAAAATAGAGTACGAGAGTAAGCTTGCAGGGAATATAAAAACTGACTGTAAATGTTTCTATAGGTATGTGAAGAGAAAAAGATTGGCGAAGACAAATGTAGGTCCCTTACAGTCGGAAACAGGGGAATTTATAATGGGGAACAAAGAAATGGCTGACCAACTAAATACATACTTTGGTTTTGTCTTCACAAAGGAGGACACTAATAACGTACCAGAAATGTTGAGGAACACAGGGTTTACTGAGGGGGAGGAACTGAAAGAAATCAGTATTAGTAGGGAAATGGTGTTGGGGAAATTGATGGGATTGAAGGCCGATAAATCCCCGGGACCTGATAATGTACATCCCAGAGTACTTAAGGAAGTGGCCCGAGAAATAGTGGATGCATTGGTGGTCATCTTCCGAGATTCTGTAGACTCTGGAACAGTTCCTACAGATTGGAGGGTGGCTAATGTAACCCCACTATTTAAAAAGGGAGGCAGAGAGAAAACTGGGAATTATAGACCAGTCAGCCTGACATCGGTAATGGGAAAAATTCTAGAGTCTATTACAAAAGATTTGATAGCTGAGCACGTGGAAAATAGTGGCAGAATCGGACAGAGTCAGCATGGATTTATGAAAGGGAAATCATGCTTGACAAATCTATTGGAATTTTTCGAGAATGTAAGTAGTAGAGTTGATGAGGGGGAGCCAGTGGATATGGTTTATTTGGGCTTTCAGAAGGCTTTCGACAAAGTCCCACATAAGAGATTGGCATGTAAAATTAAAGCGCATGGGATTGGGGGTAGTGAATTGAGATGGATAGAAAACTGGTTGGCAAACAGGAAACAAAGTGTAGGAATAGACTAGTCTTTTTCCGAATGGCAGGCAGTGTCTAGTAGGGTACTGCAGGGATCAGTGCCGGGACCCCAGTTAGTTACAATATATATAAATGATTTAGATGAGGGAATTAAATGTAATACCTCCAAATCTGTAAATGACACAAAGCTGGGTGGGAGGGTGAGCTGTGAGGAGGATGCAGAGATGCTTCAGTGTGATTTGGACAAGCTGAGTGAGTGGGCAAATGCATGGCAGATGCAGTATAATGTGGATAAATGTGAGGTTATCCATTTTGGTAGCAAAAACAGGAAGGCAGATTATTATCTGAATGGCTACAAATTGAGAGAGGGGTGTGTGCAACGAGACCTGAGTGTCCTCGTACACCAATCGCTGAAGGTAAGCATGCAGGTGCAGCAGGCAGTAATGAAGGCAAAGGGTATGTTGGCTTTCATAGCCAGAGGATTCGGCACATGTGGCATAATATCTCCAGGCTCGACTCTCTTTATTAGTCATACCTCAGTCCCCGTGCCATGCCGTTATGTTGGATAACTAACCTTCCAGTTTCCCAACTCCTCTAAATCAGGGTACAATCGGCTGCTTTGGCGGCTCTTCCTGGTTGTCTTTATTGTGTGACTTATCTGGTTTCTCTAGGTCAGACATCGCTCCCTGCACCAGGTGGTTTCTTCCATAATGCATACATAGTCCCGGTCAGGTAACCATCCATTTCTTCTTGGGTGACTGCTTTGTGGAACACCTTCGGTCTGTCCGTAAGCATGACCCAGACCTCCCCGTCGCTTGCCATTTCAACACACCACCCTGCTCTCATGCCCACATGTCCGTCCTTGTCCTGTTACAATGTTCCAGTGAAGCTCAACACAAATTGGGGGAACAGCACCTCATCTTCCGACTGGGCACTTTACAGCCTTCCAGACTGAATATTGAGTTCAACAACTTTAGATCATGAACTCTTTCCTCCATCCCACCCCCTTTCCGATCCCCCTTTTTTCCAATAATTTATATAGATTTGTCTTTTCCCACCTATTTCCATTATTTTTAAATGTATTTCCATCCTTTGTTTTATCTCTACCTTTTAGCCTATTTCGATCCCTTCCCCCACCCCACCCCCACTAGGGCTATCTGTACCTTGCTTGTCCTGCTTTCTACCCTTAATGTCACCTGTTAGCACATTTCTTAGCTAATATCACTACCGTCAACACCTCTTTGTCATTTTGTCTATGACATCTTTTGGCAATCTCCACCTATCACTGGCCTTTTATCCAGCTCTACTTCTCCCACGCCCCCCACCCCTCCCCTCCTTAAACCAGCTTATATTTCACCTCTCTTCTATTTTTCTTTAGTTCTGTTGAAGAGTCATACGGACTTGAAATGTTAACTCTATTCCTCTCCACAGATGCTGTCAGACCTACTGAGTTTTTCCAGGTATTTTTATTTTTGTTTTTATTTCTTCTTTAGGTACCCCTGACTTCAAGGGAGCTGTAAACATCTCTCATCTAGTAATCTTCTTCCTAACATCACCATTTCCATTTTTATCTCCCCTCAGTTTCCTTTCTCCACTATTTGTGACTCTGGCCCTCGCTTGCCCTTCTTCGACATCCCCTAACTGTCCTGACAACATTACCACAGTTCCCACTGGGTGTCCTTGTGCTGGAACTAACAAATCTAGCAAAGCGCCTTTTAAGTGTGGAGGACCATGTCGCATTAATCAATTTCTCATACCAGCTATAAATGGCTCATGATCTGGTCCCTGAAAGTTTGCGGTATAAGTCCCTATTTGGGTTGCCATCTCTCGCAAATAGTTACCTGCCTCTGTTACATTAGCCCAGGGTGCCTGCCTTAGCCTGTGAAGCTGCCTGCACAGCTCCTGGACAAATTTCTTCACTCTCTCTTGCTCTCTGTCTGTCTCACTTCCTCAGACCATTTTACACATGCAATAGCTACCATCTTATCTTGTTCAGGTTGTCACTTACAGTCCAATAACTCATTCGCAGAATAGTTTTAAAACAGAAATCAGGCATTGACATGTTTTGTTTCCTTATCTTCTTCAAACAACATTTTATTGTCTCAAATGTAACCCATTTTTTTTTCTGGAGTTATCCCAGATTCATTAACTCGGCCAAAATTGGATTTCTGCCAAAGTTTGTCAAGGTCTTGAGCTTAACATCATATTTTGGGAACAGACTTACAAATACAAAAGCTTGCAGCATCAAAACTTTGGAATGTTTGATTATGCTTTTCTTTTAATCTAACATGGGGCGTGGAGCACGTTGCAGGGCTGTGAATAAAGAGAGGCCAAGGCTCGGGACCTTTGAATTACTTTCTGGAGCGAGAAGAGTCGGACCTGCATGGAAGCACATTCCAGGGCTGTGAATAAGGAAAGGAGTCGGTCCTGCATATGAACACGTTCTGGGGATGTGAATAATGAGAGGAGTTGGACCTGCATGGGAGCACGTTCCAGGGGTGAGAGTAGTCAGACCTGCATGGGAGCATGTTCCGGGGGTGAGAGGAGTCAGACCTATGTGGGAGCAAGTTCCAGGGGTGAGAGTAATTGGACCTGCGTGGGAGGACATTCCAGGGGGGAGAGGAGTCCGACCTGATTGGGAGCACGTTCCGCAGGTGAGAGGAGTTGGACCTGATCAGGAGCATGTTCCGGGGGTGAGAGGAGTCGGACCTGATTGGGAGCACTCTTCCTGAGCTTCTCAGTGGATTTGAAAAAAATGAGTGACATTACAGGAAAGTTGTGAGTTGATTGGTTCTTGAGCTGTTTCAACCCCAACTTGTGTTTCAACCCCAGAAATTTTGAAAAACATAAATTTCTAAACTAGCACAGGGAAAGTAACAATCTATAGGCACAGGAGACGGAGCTGATTTGTGAGTAAGGGCAAAGAATTCCTACTTTCTACTAATCCCCACTTTATAGTTAATAGTACAAGAGTAAGGTTAAAGTAAGTTAACGTAAGTAAAAGTAAGTAAAGTTAAAGTAAATAAAGTGATTTATATGTTTAAGGCATGGAAGGACAGGTCAGCCAAGCGGAGGTCAGCCAAGCGGAATGCCCGTCCTGTGGCATGTGGACAGTTGTGGACACTTCTTGTGACCCAGATGAGCCCATGTGCAGGAAGCGTCACCGGCTGCACAAACTTGAGCTCTGCGTTTCAGAGCTTGAGCAGTGGCTGGAGTTGCTGAGGTGCATCCATGAGGCAGGGAACTATGTAGATAACACGTTCAGAGAGGTGGTCACACCACAAGTTAGGAGCGGACAGGCAGATATGGAATGGGCGACTGCCAGGCAGTCCAAGAGAAACAGACAGGTAGTGCAGAAGTCCCCAAGGTCCCGCTCATTAAACAGTACACCACTCTGGATATCGGTGAGGGCGATGAATCCTTGGAGGACTGCAGCAAGAGCCAAACTAGCTAAGGTGAACTGGCAAATGAGGTTAAGGGATATGTCAAAAGAAGTTCAGTGACAGACATTTAAAGGGATAATTAAGAATACACAGAATATATACATTCCAATGAGAAAGAAAAATTCCAAGGGGATGGACCACCATCTGTGGCTAATTTAAAAAGTTAAAGACCGTATCATATTTAAAGAAAAAGCATATAATTATGCAAAGACAAGTGGCAGGTCAGAAGATTGGACAAAATATAAAGAACAAAGGGTGACAAAAAGATTAATAAGAAGGGAAAAGTTAGAGTATGAGAAAAAGCTGGTAGTATAAAGATGGATAGTAAGTGTTCCTATAGATATTTAAAAAGAAAAGAGTTAACAAAGTGAGCATTGGTCCTATAGAGAGTGCGCCTGGGGAATTGATAATGGAAAGTAGTGAAATGGCAGATGAATTAAACAGGTATTTTGCTTTGGTCTTCACTATAGAGGACACAAGTAACATACCAGAAATAGCTGTAAATCAGGAAATGAAAGGGAGGAAGGAAGGGAAAATTGCAATCACAAGGGAAGTGGTATTGAGCAAATTGTTGGGGCTGCAGGCTGACAAATCCCCAGGTCCGGATGGACTTCACACTAAGGTCTTGGTAGAAATAGCTCGTGAGATAGTTGATGCACTGGTTTTTATTTTTCAAATTTCCCCTAGATTTGGGAAAGGTGCCATTAGATTGGAAAATACCAAATATTCAAAAAGGGAGGGAGACAGAAAGCAGGAAACTACAGGCCAGTATCTAATATCTGTCATAGGGAAAATATTAGAAACTATTATCAAAGATGTTATAATGGGGCACTTACATAAATTCAAGGCAAGCAGGCAGAGACAACATGGTTTTGTAAAAGGGAAATCATGTTTAACCAACTTATTGGAGTTCTTTGAGGAAGTAACATGTGCTGTGGATAAAGGGGAATCAGTGGATGTACTGTACTTACATTTCCAGAAGGCATTTGATAAAGTGTAGCATCAAAAGTTATTGCAGAAAATAAAAGCTCGTGGTGTTGGGAGTAACATATTGGCATGGATACAAGATTGGCCAGCTAGCAGGAAGCAGCAAGTTGGCATAAATGGCTCTTTTTCTGGTTGGCAGGATGTGACAAGTGCTGTGCCACAGGGATCAGTGTTGCAGCTTCAACCTTTTACAATTTATATAAATAACTTAGAAGAGGAGACCTAAGGAATAGTGGCTCAATTTGCTGATGACAAAAAGATAGATAGGGAAGTGCTCATGAAGAGGGCGTAAGGAGGCTACAAAGTGACATAGATAGGTTAAGTGAGTGGGCACAGATCTGGCAAATGGAGTATAATGTGGGAAAATATAAAATTGTTCATTTTGGCAGGAGGAATAAAAAAGGAGCTTATCTAAATGGTGAGAGATCGCAGAGAACTGAGAGGGATCTGGGTGTCCTAGTGCATGAATCACAAAAGGCCAGTATGCAGGTACAGCAGGTAATTAGGAAAGCTAATAGAATGTTATCATTTGTTGTGAGGGGGTGGGGTGATTACAAATGTAAGGAGGTTATGCTTCAGTTGTACAGGGCACTGGTGAGACCACATCTGGAATATTGTCTACAGTACTGCTCTCATTTAAAGAAAGATGTAAATGCATTAGAAGCTGTTCAAAGATTGTTTACTATACCAATACCAGGAATGGTCTTATGAGGAAAGGCTGGACAGGTTAGGCTTATATTCACTGGAGTTTAGAAGAGTAAGCGGCGACTTGATTGAAGCCTTTAAGATCCTGAAGGGTCTTGACAGGGTGGATGTGGAGAGGATGTTTCCTCTTGTGGGAAGATCTAGAACTAGGGGTCATTGTTTAAAAATAAGGGGTTGCTCATTTAAGACAGAGGTGAGGAGAATTTTTTTCTCTCAGAGGGTTGTGAGTCTTTGGAATTCTCTTCCTCAAAAGGCGGTGGAAGCAGTGTTTTCTAATATTTTTAAGGCAGAGCTGGATAGAATCTTGATTAACAAGAAGGCAAAAGGTCATCAGAGGTAGACAGGAATGTGGGGGTTGAGTTACAGTCAGATCAGCCATGGTCTTATTGAATGGCAGACCAGACTCAAGATGCTGATTGGCCTACTCCTGCTCCTAATTTGTATGTTTGTATGTAGCCACTCAGTGAGTGAAATTATTTGCTCATATTGCTTTTGCTTCTTTTGTCAATTACTTTAAATGTGCCCTCTCATTCTCAATCCTTTCACAGTGGGAACAGTTTCTCCCTATCTACTCTGTCCAAGATCCTACATGATTTTGAATATCTGTATCAAATCTCCTCTCAGCCTCCTTTTCTCCAAGTAAAAGAGTTCCAACTTCTCCACTTCATAACTGAAGTTCCTCATCCCTGAAACTATCGTGCAAACCTCTTCTACACTCTTTCCAATGCCTTCACATCCTTCCTAAAATGCGACACCCAGAACTGTGCCCAGTGCCCCAGCTGAGGTCTTACTAGTTTCTTATACAACTTCAATGTAACCTCCTTGCTCTTGTGCTCTATGGCCCAATCAATGAAGCCCAGGATACTGTATGCTTTATTAACTGCTCTCTCAACTTGTCCTGCCATCTTTAATGACTTATGCACATATACACCCAAGTCCCTCTGCTCGTGTACCCCTTTAGAGTAGTACCCTTTATATTATACTGTCTCTCCATGTTCTTCTTACCAAAATATGCCACCTCACATTTCTGCGCATTATACTTCAGCTGCCACCTACTTGCCCATTCCACCAACTTGTCTATGTCCTTTTGAAGTTCTACACTGTCCTCACAGCTAACAATGCTTCCAAGTTTTGTATTGTCTGCAAATTTTGAAGTTATTATTTGAAATTAGGAAACACAAGGAAAAGCAAGAGTCCCAACACCTGGGGAACTGCGCCATTCCTTCCTCCAGCCTGAAAAACAGCCATTAACCATTACTCTCAGCTTCCTGTCAATCAGCCAATTTTGTATCCATGTTGCTACTGTCCCTTTTATTCCATGAGCTATAACTTTGTTTACAAGTTTGTTGTGCTTCATCAAATGCCTTTGGAAGTCCATGTACACCACATAAACAGCATTGCCCTCATCAACACTCCCTCTTACCCCTTCAAAAAACTCCAGCAAGTTAGTTAAACACAATTTTCCCTTAAGAAATCCATGCCGGCTCACCTTAATTAACCCACATTTGTCCATTATCTGTTCTATCCCGAATTATGGCAACCAGAATTTTCTCCACCACCAACGTTAAACTGACAGGTCTGTAGTTGCTGGGCTTGGGAGTAATGGTTTCAATTTTCCAGTCCTCTGTCACCACCCCTGAGTCTAAGGAAGATTGAAAACTATAGCTGGTGTGTCTGCAATTTCCACTCTCACTTCCCCTAGTATCCTTGGATAAACCTGATCTGGTCCCGGTGCCTTGTCAACTTTAAGTACAGACAGCCTATCCAATACATCCTCCTTATCAATTTTAAACCATTCGAGTGACTGAATTTCCTTCTCTTTCACGATGGCGTGGGTAGCATCTTCTTCTTTGATAAAGACAGTATTCATTTAATGCCTCAGCCATGTTCCCTGCCTCCATGTGTAAATCCCCTTTTTGGTCTCTAATCTGCCCTACTCCTTCTTTTTCCAGCCATTTACTATTTATATACCTATAGAAGACTTTGGGATTCACTTTTATGTTAGCTTCCAGTCTCTTTCCATACTCCCTCTTTGCTTCTCTTATTCACTTTTTCACCTCCCTACTGAACCTTCTGTATTCAGCCTAGTTTTCAATTGTATTTCTGATCTGACATCTGTCATAAGCACACTTTCTCTTCTTTATCTTAATTTCTTCCTCTTTGTCTAGATTTGTTTGCCCTACTTTTCCCTTTCAAGTAAATATACCTTGAATGGACCTGAATCATCTTTTCTTTCAAGGTTCAGCCACCGTTTTTCCTGCTAATCTGGGCTCTAATTTATTCAGCCCAGATCTGTTCTTACCACACTGAAACTGGCTTTTCCCCTATTAATTGTTCTTACTCTCAGTTCCTTGCTAGTGCTGTTGTGGAGATTTTAAACTAACTCAGAAAGGGTGTGGGAACGAGGTGATAATATTAGAGAGGAATACCAAGGGGCATAGAATATTGGAAGAGATAGATAGCACTAGAGCAGGAAATAATAAGTTCATAGGTGGGTCACAGAATCACACAGTGCAGAAGAGGCCCTTTGGCCCATCGAGTCTGCACCGACACGTGAGAAACACCTGACCTACCTATGTAATCCCATTTACCAGCACTTGGCCCATAGCCCTGAATGTCATGACGTGCCGTGTGCTCATCCAGGTACTTTTTAAAGGATGTGAGGCAACCCACCTCCACCACCCTCCCAGGCAGTACATTCCAGACTGTCACCATCCTCTGGGTAAAAAAAAATCAGAGTAAAGGAGAAGGTACGAGAGTCTAAATCTGGGTTACTGTACATATACGTGAATGCATGGATTGTGGTGCGTAATATTGGTGAGTTACAGGCACATATTGCCATTTGGAATACGATATTGTGGCCTTTTCCATAGTCAGCCTAAAATGTATGATAAATGATCGCTGTCCCCTAAATCTTCTCTGACTGAAACTTGGGGCAGAATTTTTGGCTCGTATGGTGGGTGTGAGCCCGACCCGAACGAGTGCAAAAGGACACGCGATATTTAGGTCAGCAGGCATTCGGGGGAGTCGGCGGCGTGCCTGTCGACTATTAAGTGGCATATTAAGGCCCTTAATGAACTAATTGATTGAAGCTTTTCGCTGTCCGTCCAAACGTTCAGTTGGCGGGCGGGCAAAAAGTCGAAGCAGCCTTTGCATTTTTGGCAAAACCCTATCAATGGGCGGGATGAGGTTTCAACCTGTGTTTAAAAAAATTAAAACTTTTCAAACTCATCTTTAACATGTCCCTGTGACAATACCACTACGCCATCCTAGTCCAGCGGCAATACCACTATGCCATCGCCTCCCCTTGATAAAGGATAACATTGCACTCTGTCACATGAGGGAACATGTTTTTAACATTTCTAATTTATTTATTTGTTATTTTAAACATCTTCAGCTCCCTGGGTCTCATCGGCATGTGCTATTTTCCAGCGTGCCATGGAAAATCTGCTTCAGGGACTGCCCCATGTCATTGTTTATCTGGATGATGTCTTAGTCACTGGACGACCTGACGAAGAACAGTTAGCGAATTTGGAGGAGGTGCTGAAATGCTTCTCACAAGAGGAGGGGTGCTTGAAGCGTGAAAAATGTCTTTTCCAAGCCGAAGTTTACTTGAGCCACTAGGTCTACACGCAGGGCCTGCATCCGGTGGAAGAAAAGGTCAAGGCTGTTCGCGAGGCACCCACACCAAGAAACAAGGCCTTCTTAGGCATGATAAACTGATATGAGCAATTTCTCCCAAACTTATCAACTGTACTGGCTCTGTTGTATGCATTGCTTAAGAAAGACCATAAATAGATTTGGCAAGCTCTGCATTAGGATGCATTTCTGAAGGTAAAGCAATTGTTAAGATCATCAGCCCTACTGGTCCACTTTGACCCAAAGAAAGAATTGATTTTAACTTGTGACCCTTCCCCTTATGGAGCAGGGGCTGTACTTTCACATCGGATGACGGAAGGCTCCGAACAACCCATTGATTATACATTTTGCACACTCAGTGCTGTGGAGAGATGATATTCTCAAATTGAGAAGGAGGGCTTGTCTGTTGTGTTTGGTGTTCAGAAATTCCATCAATACCTCCACAGTCGCCATTTTCACATTATATCAGACCACAAGCTGGAATTATTTGGAGAGGATAAGGCGATATCCCCCATCACCTCTGCTCTCATCCAGAGGTGGGCATTGATATTGGCTGCTTACGTGTACACTTTTATTTACCGACCGGGAAGCTAGATTGCACATGCTGCTGCGCTGAGCCACCTCAGATAACAACGTGAAGCTTCCAATTTCCCAGAACTTGTCTCAGTACTAAATTTTTTGGATTCCTTCCCTGTCAGCCAAACAAATCCGTGATAGGACAAGCCGAGATCCGCTTTTATCTTACATCCAGAAACAGGTCTTGACAGCGAGCCAAAGTCAGATGACATGAAGCCCTATTTCAGTCGCAGATATGAGCTCACCTGCCAGGATGGCATATTGCTCTGGGGAGCAAGGGTTATCCTGCCCTCAAGAGGGCGAAGGCCATTACTGGCCGAATTACATAGCATTCACCCTGGCATTAGTAGGATGAAGATGCTCCCATGCAGCTACTTGTGGAGGTCAGGGATGGATGTGGACATCGAAACCCTAGTTAAAAGTTGTCTTCAATGCCAGCAGGTACAAAAGTTACCCCTCTTGGCTCCATTGCACCCTGGGAATGGCTGGGGCTGCCATGGGTGCACCTCCACGTCGACTATGTGAGGCCCTTCTTGGGCACGATGTTCCTTTTACTAATAGTCGCCCACTCCAAGTGGATACATGTCTATGAAGCCTGGTCACCCATGTCTGCTGCCACTATAGACCATTTGTGACAGAGTTTTGCAGTGCATGGATTGCCAGAGGTGCTCGTGTCAGACAATGGGACTGCGTTTACCAGCAGGGAGTTCCACAGGTTTACAGCCCTCAATGGAATAACACATATCAAAACCTCACCTTACCACCCTGCCTCTAGTGGTTTGGCTGAGTGGGTGGTCCAAACTTTTAGGTCCTGGATGAAAAAGCTGGATGGGGATTCTATCAGCACCAGGTTGTCACGGTTCCTGTTCACGTACCACACGACGCCACACACTCAACCATCGGTTCTGTCCCCAAAGAATAACTAATGAAGAGGCGTTGCCGCATTCGTCTAACTCTTATCAGGCCGAAATTTATGGGGTGGGTGGAGAGAAACCAAGGGGCCCAGAAGGCTAGACATGTCACCTTCCGCCTCCCTTCTGTGATCTATCAGCCACAACCCTTTTCCTTCGGGGATGTCCAAGTTAATGTGCACGTTCCTCTCCTTCCTGAAAATCCCACCCCCACTCACATTCCACCCCGACCTCCTCCTTCCCAGCCCCAGGGTCCATGTCTACCTCCAGGCCCCCTCCAGCCACCCTTGTCATCCCTTATATCGCTACCGTCGAACCCTCACCCGCCCATCCTCCGCCTCACTCTGCGCTTGGTCATTCTCACCCTTACTCCATACTCACCCGCCCTCAGTTCGCTCCCCAAGAGACAGATATCGGCCTTTCGGACCCCTCCTGTGCACATTCACCTGCACATCCCTCCACTTCGCACCCCTTTCCCCTTTGCACCCTTCCCCTCACCCACCCCTCAGCCCTCCCGACACCTTCATTCCCCCCTCCCAATCTCACCCTCCCCCCGGACACCTTCATTCTCCTGCTCTAAGCCTCATCTCTTGACATCTTCATTCTCCCCCTTCCAACCTCAACCCCTGATGACTGCCTGTGACCATGGCTGGCATCTCCCCAGTCGCCGCTGCCTCATCAGATGCCACGGTCACTGGTGGAAGAGTGGAGGAGCTGCAGCCAACATCCAGAGATCCCTGAGAGGAGCCTGCAGAGACAACAGGCAGCTTGTGAGACAACATGAGGTCGCTTTGGACCTCCTTGCACACTATTGATGAGATACTGGGTGCCTCATCCATATCCCACACTGACACTGACCACTTGGTGTCAGTGGCCTTGTGAGGGTTTGCAGGTCCAAGCGCAACCCCAGAAACCCCTGATTCTGTTCCTGAAGCTGCCTCTCCATGTGAGTCGCCAATCTCTCATTGGAGGAGGCAGTGCGCTCGCACATGACGGTCAACACAATGCTCACATTCTGCATGGACTCCTCCATCACAGACCCATGGCACGCACACCCTCACAGATCTCAGTCAGATCCTCCCGCACATCTCGCTGGACATCCAGTATCTGTCACCTAATTTACGACTCCAGAGGACTGAGTATTGTCCTGGTCCCCAGCTGTCCTCCGACTGCCAGTGCCCTGGGCAATCTCTGCCTCCGCCTGCACCTCAAGCGGCTGTGAAGTGCCCTCATCAATGTGTACTGAGATACTAGCCACCGCTCTAATGCCCACCGAGGTACTGGTATCTGCACTGGTGCCTGCTTCAGAGAGAGGGTGTGACACAGGTGAAAATGATACCCAGTGGTCCTCTGGTGTCTGGGGTGGCCATTCGTGGCTTGCAGATGAGATGCCTGCTAGTGAATCTAAAAGGGAGAAGAAGGACATGTCATTAGTTAAAGTATTCACACTGTCACTGTGCATGCCAGGCACCCTGGTGAGACAATGGATATCTGCATCATGGTGCAATCATCTTTCAATGATCAATGGATCAGGTTCGAGGCTCCCATCAATGAGGGGACTACACTAGAATGGTTGCACAATGCAAAAGTCTCACCTCTGTGCGCAGCTATCTTACCTTTGACTGGCACCTCCGTCTCTCCATGCATGAGGAGGGTGCCAACCTCCAGTTCCAGGGGATCCTGCTCAAACCAGGAGAGCAGCAGCAGGTTGGGCGGGCCTCCGCCTGTACATGCCCTCTCAGCTTGGTTTTGGCACGGCTTCTCTTAAAAGGACA
Source organism: Carcharodon carcharias (assembly GCF_017639515.1). Classification (NCBI taxonomy): domain Eukaryota; kingdom Metazoa; phylum Chordata; class Chondrichthyes; order Lamniformes; family Lamnidae; genus Carcharodon; species Carcharodon carcharias. The sequence goes on along the minus strand of NC_054480.1, from coordinate 86,152,420 downwards.
GAGTAGCATGACTTAGTCCACTCTCTACCTGTAGCACCATTGCCAACTGCTGCTGTGGAACACCTCACAGAGTACCGGGTCATGATCCTTGAGTCGCAGGACACTCAGTCCAAGCATCCAGGGCTCACTCCCTTGGCCAACTCCAGCATCACTGACAGTTGGCATCCAGACTCTAGCACCATTGAGCTCCATGAGTGGACGGCACACTGATCCTTGCCAGCACGGTACTCACCCTTCCTGAGTACAAGAAGGTCATTGAAGTACTTCCGGCACTGCACCCATGTGCACTGCACCACGTCATTGCTGCTCACCAAAACTTCCACCTCCTCCTATGCCCTCTTGGTGAGATGCTGTAGCCTCGTACTCCCATCCCTGGGGACAAGGATGGCCGTCCTGGCAGCCACCCCCTCCAGGAGGACAACAAGGCACTCATCAGAAAAGTGAGGGGCCGAGTGGCCACCCACCCTGTCCTTCTGCCTGGTGTTTGCAGTCAAACTCAACTCCAGCATTTCAATGGTAGATAGACATCCTTCCCTGGCAGCCTTTCTGGGGCTGCCTGGGCCGCTTTTAAACCTGCCACTGGGTCACCATTGGACTTGGCATCCGACAGGCCACCACTCCCACTCTTAATTGGCCTGCCAGCGCGAAATCACAGTCGGGGCCCGGTCACAGGCAGTGGTCGATTTCACGCTGCGGGGAAAATCCTGCCTATAGGCCGGACTGGGTAAGGACAGAAGATTTCCTCCCCACAGGGCATGAGTGAACCAGATGGGTTTTTTGACAACCACTGATAGCTTAATAGTTACCATTACTGGTTGATATTTCAGATTTATTAACTGAATTTAAATTCCAACAACTGCCTCATGGGATTGGAACCTGTGTGCCCAGAGTGTAGCCCAGGTCTCTTGATTACTAGCTCCATGACGTTACCACTATGCCATCAAATCCCCTGTTAAGTCTGAGTGTGGTCATCTGCAAAGTGATGGAAGTCATCAACAGTGCTAGCAAGTGGCTCTTACACAGCGATAACCCGCTCACTCAGTTTGGGTTCTAACTGGACACTCAGCTCCTGACCTCATTGTAGTTTTGGTTCAAACATGGGCAAAAGAGCTGATCTTAAGAGGTGAGGTGAGAGTGACTGTCCTTGGCATCCTGGCAGCATTTGGCCAAGTTTGGCATCAAGGAGCCCTAGCAAAACTGAAGTCAATTCGAATCAGGGGAAAACTCTCACTGGTTGGAGTCATACCTAGCACAACGGAAGATAGTTGTGGTTGTGGATCCCAGTCCCAGGACATTGCTGCAGGAGTGCAGAAGAAACAATCCCTGATGCACTGTATAAATTTGTCTTCAATGTTACCCCTCCCAATCTGGTTTGTCCAGTCAATATGCAGATTAAAATCACCATGACAATTGAAGCACCCTTCTTACACACTTAAATTATTTCCCGATTTATACTTTGTCCTACAGTGAGGCAACTCTTCAGGGACCTATAGATGACTCCCACTTGTGACTTCTTCCCTTAGCTATTCCTATTTCCACCAAACTGATTCCATATCACGACCTATTGCACTTATATCACTACCCACAACCTTCCTTTATTAACAAAGCTACCCCACCTCCTTTTCCTTTTCCTTTTTTGCCTTTTTTTTGGAATGTCAAAAACTTTTGAATACTGAGTTCCCAATCTTGGTCACCCTGCAACCATGTCTCTATGATAGCTATAAAATCATTTTCATTTATTTCTATTTGTGCCATCAACTCACCTATCTTGTTACAAATGTTGCATGCATTCAGATAAAGAAACTTAAGCTTTGACTTTTTACCATTTTTACCAAGCCTCCTTTGGCAGCAACTTCCAAACCCACAACTTCTACCACCTAGAAGGACAAAGGCATCTGATGCATGGGAACACCATCACCTGCAAGTTCCCCTCCAAGCCAAACCCCATCCTGACTTGGAACTATATGAACATATGAACAAGAAGCAGGAATAGGCCATTCAGGCCCTCAAGCCTGCTTTGCTATTTAATAAGATCATGGCTGATCTAATAATAATCTGAAATCTGCATCCCGCCAACCATCTATTACCCCCTTCCTTAGCAGGAATCTATCTACCGCTGCCTTAAAAATATTCAAAGACTCTGCTTCCACTACATTTTCAGGAAGAGAGTTCCAAAGACTCTCAACCCTCTGAGTGAAAAAAATTTTGCCTCATCTCTGTTTTAAATGGCAACCTCTTATTTTTAAACAGTGACCCCTAGAGGAAACATCCTCTCTATGTCCACCCTGTCAAGACCCCTCTTGATCATATATGTTTCAATCAAGTCACCTCTTACTCTTCTAAACTTCAGCGGAATACAAGTCTAGCCTGTTCAACCTTTTCTCATGAGACAACCCACTCATTCCAGGTGTTAGTTTGTTAAGCTTTCTCTGAACTGCTTCCAATGCATTTCCAATACATCCTTCCTTAAAGAAGATGACCAATACTGTACACAATACCCCAAATGTGGTCTCACTAGTGCCCTGTATAACTGAAGCATAACCTCGCTACTTTTGTCTTAAATTCCCTTTGCAATAAATGATAACATTCTATTAGCTTTCCTAATTACTTGCTGTACCTGCATACTAGCCTTTTGTGATTCATGCATTAGGACACCTTTGCAACTCAGAGCTCTGCAATATCTCACCATTTGGCTAATATGCTTCTCTTTTATTCTTCCAGCCAAAATAGACAATTAGAGATTTTCTTACATTATATTCCACTTGCCAGATCTTTGTCCACTCACTTAATCTATCTATATCTTTTGTAGCCTCCTTATGTCCTCTTCACATCGGAAAATTTGGCAGCCTCCCATCCATCCCTTCACCCAAGTCATTTATATAAATTGTAAACAGTTGATGTCCCAGAACTGATCTCTGTGGCATACCACTCATTACATCTTGCCAACCTGAAAAAGACCCATTTATGCTTTCTGCTTCCTATTAGCCAGCCAATCTTCTACCCATGCCAATATGTTACTCCCATACGATATGCTTTTATTTTCCACAATAATCTTTGATGTGGTATTTTATCAACTGCCTTCTGGAAATCTTAAATACCAGTTCTCCCTTTATCCACAGCACATGAGGTTACTTCCTCAAAGAACTCCAATAAGTTGGTTAAACACGATTTCCCTTTCACAAACCATATTGACTCTGCCTGATGACCTTGTGCTTATCCAAGTGCCCTGCTATAACATCTTTAATAATGGTTTCTAACATTTTCCCTATGACAGATGTTAAGCTAGCTGGCCTGTAGTTTCCCACTTTCTGTCTTCCTCCCTTTCTGGATAATGGAGTTACATTTGCTATCTTCCAATCTAATGGAACCTTCCCAGAATCCAGGGAGTTTTGGAAAAATAAAACCAATGCATCACCAATCTCACTAGCCACTTCTTTTAAGACTCTAGGATGAAGTCCATCAGGACCTGGGCTCTTGTCAGCCGCAGCTCCAAAAATTTACTCAGTACCACTTCTCTAGTGACTGTAATTTTCCAATATCACCATTCCTTCACTGTCGCTGGGTCAAAATCCTGAAACCTCCCTCCCTAACAGCACTGTGGGTGTACCGACACCACATGGACTGCAGCGATTAAAGAAGGCAGCTCAACACTACTTTCTCAAGGGTAATTGGTGTTGGCTAATAAATGCTGGTCTAGCCAGTGATGCCCACATCCTGTGAAAGAACAAAAAAAAGCACTCGGGACAGCCTGAGTTTGTGAAAAGTCCTTTGTTTCTCCTGCAGCACTTTCAAATTGTACCAGTTAGTTTATATTACCTCTCATCATACTTCCTTCTAAAATAAAAAAAAATCACACATCTTTGTGTTAAATTTCATCTGCCACATGTCTGTCCTTTTCACCAGTGTGTTTATGTCTTCCTGAAGTTTGTTTCTTTTCTTTTCACTATTTGTTTAAATTCCAGGTTTTGGGTCATTTTAATTTTTGAAATGATGTCCTGCCTACCCAACTCCAGATTATTTAACAAATATAAAAACTAATGGTTGGTATTATGAACTAATGAAACAGGAGTTCATCTCAGGAATGAATGAAAAAAATAACTCCTCGGAGTTGAGGGAACACATTGCCAGCTCAGTGAGAATTCCTTTCCGGTCCATCAGGAAGCTGGCATATTAGAATTGCAGGAGCACAGTAGTCAACGTAAGTGCTTATGGATGATGGATGAAGCAAAGTGATGGTTTGATGCGATCTTGACAAAAAAAATTGAGTTAAATTACTGGGTTTGTCAAGTGGCATAGGGGGGTTACAATTCAACATTTGAATGAGGAGAAGATAGCAAAGGGCAAACAATTGGGAAAATGGCCTCGCTGTGTCCATGGTATTTCCCTGTGATTGGGATAAAATGTTAACTGTGAATGTCAAATTGAGATGTTTGGATAGCCCTTGGTAAAACAGGTAGGTATTTACCATGAATGTTGACTGATAATACAACTTCTGGTCTTGTTTTTGCATAGATGCACTTGATGAGGAAAGACATGAAAACAGTCCAAGATAGACTTCTGAAGGAAATGGCAAGTAGACACCCTGTGTACCATATGGCCAGTATACCATGCAGCATACCATTGATTCTAATTCAGCACTTGCAATCAGGTGCTATATTTAGTACGGCTGCCAAATGTTTACTAAAATACAAATGGATCCAATATTAAATCAAAAGCAAAATACAGCAGATGCTGGACATCTAAAACCATTTATTTATTTAAATTATTTATTAAATAATTAATGTTCAATTATTAGGTATCTGATTTGAGATATTGAGCAAAATGTTATTTTTTTCCACACAATACTGCAATCTCTCTTGAAGTGGGTCTAACTTCCAAGATAAAAGCTGGAAAAACTCAGCTAATCTGTCAGCATCATTGGAGACAGAAACAGAGTTTTTTCCAATCCAATATGACTCTTCTTCGGAACTCGAACTTCCAAAATAATGGCCAAGATCTTAGGCCCCAATATTGAGGGTCACAATGGCATGCATGTTCTGGGGAGCTGGCTTTTGCTGGAATCCAGAACTTGTGGTTCACCAGAAATGGCTCTGTGAGAGCTCACATTGATGATCCCATCATGTCAGTGTGTAAAGTTAGGCTGTTAGCCTGGTCCTTACCCTGTTGTATACACCGATTTATTTATGGCTGCTTCTTGCTGGTATAAAGCCTGCTCCGAAAGCACAGCCTTTTTAATCAGGAGTAGAATCAAAACACTCTAGCCTCCCCCAGGTCTGTTCACCCCACCTCCCCCAGCACTGCAAAACACCCCTCCTCCTGGGCTGTACTCACAACCTGTGTCCCCCACCCCAGCAACCCCAAGTCTGCTCACCCACCACCTCCCCACCTTCCCTTGGCACCCTCGGCTCTGCTCATAACCATCCCTCTTCACCCCCACCCCTGGGCTCTGCTGAACACCCCTTCCAACCCTTCAGTTTTGACATCAGCGGGATTGAAGTGCCGGGGTTGCCATAGTGCTGCCGTGCTTTGACACTCCTCCTGATTTAAAGGGATGTGCTCCTGGAGCAGGCTCCATCCCTGCTAGGAGCAACCCTAAATAAATTAGTGCAAATACTATTTAAGTACCAGGCTAACAAGCCAATTTTATACACTGACAGGTTGGGGCCATTAACATGGACTCCCATGGAACTATTTTTGGCGAACCACAAGTTCTGGGTATTGAGGAATGACAGTTCAAAATATAACACGTGGTCAGAATAGACTTAGTTGACATACGACTTGTAACAGGTGAGAAGGTTAACCAATTATTGTTTGGACAAACGAATGATGAGGTGGAACAGTTTGATCTTCGTAGCGTATGTTCTTTTCATTCTCTCTCAACTGGCTGATGTGTTAGATCAAAGCCAGCATGGATCCACTTTGGGAATCCCTTCCTCATCTTTCCTTCTCAACTGTCTGTTTATATACCTTACTTTAGGGGCCAATTGATACCTCACATCAATCATTCACCCACTCAATTGTCCAATTACCAGGGATTGGCTACCCAAGCTGGACCCCTCCTAATTTAGGATCCAGAGCCATGAGATCATTCCTTCAATTGTCTCACAAACAGTTTGTTTAGATATGCAGAATATGAAACTTCTTTCCCAACTTTTTATCAGGTTTAGCTATGACTACACAAAGGCCTCTATCTATACTATGTCCTTGGTCAAGAGCTTCACCACTTCTGAAAAACCTTATCCATCATGATCAACGCTGCTCTGTGTCAACACAGAAAAACTGCTGAAGAATTTCCCTTAGCTGGAGAAACCCACTTGTTATGACTGTAAGATCAGTATTCCTTACAGGGGCCAGATGTATTAAGGAGATTACTGATGCACTGCTGGTGCACAGGCAGAGTGTCATATGTGTCCCAGTGGGTAGACATAAAACTACAACATCTCCCACATTTCATCATTGTCCCCGCTGTCACAATCACTTCCTTCGATAAACTTGTATAGGTGATCCCTCATTCTCCTGCTGTAACCTTGGAAATCCCGATGGAATCTGGTGGGACCCACAACTAAGTGAGGCCAAGATCAGTGCTGGGATTTAGGAATAGGGCCAGGAATTAAGCCAAGGTTTGGGATCACGGCTGAAAATTGGAATTGGAGGTGAGAGTCAGGGCCAGGGACTGGAATCAGGGGTTGAAGCTCAGATTTGGAGATTGCAATTAGGGATCAGGATCAAGGCTTGAGATTTGAATTGGGCTGGAGACTGGGATTGGAACCAGGAATAGTATAGGGCCGGAACTGGTGGAGGAGTTGGGGAGTGGAGTTGCAAGTGCAAGTGAGATGGCTGTTTCCTGTTTGGCATTTTAGGAACATAGGAAATGCGAGCAGATGGAAGCCATACATCCCCTCAAGCCTGCTCCAGCATTCAATAAGACCATGCCTGATCTTCTACATCAACCACTTTCCCATCCAAACCCCATTTCCTATGGTGGGTGGACTGGGCGGGAGCTCAGCGCTACCTGTGTGGGCGGGAGAGGAGGGAGAGTCGGGGCCAGCGCTCTTCCACGCGTGCACACAAATGAGCTCAGCAATCTCCCTGAGGCACAGAGCTGCCTCAGGCAGATTGAATGGGTATTAAAATAATTAAAGAAATGATTTAAAAATGTATTTAAACATGTTCCCTCATGTGACTGTGTCACATGAGTGGGGACAAGTTTGTATATTTATGAAAATTTATTTAATTAAAACTTCAGGAAACCTCACCCCACTCGTGGATGAGGTTTCCTGAAAAACGCGAAGGCCGCTTGGGCTTTTCACCTGCCGCCAACCTTAAGGTTGGATGGGCAGTGTTCACAAGTGGTTCAATTAATTCCTTAATGGCCTTAATAGGCTGTTTACATTTCAGCGGGCACGCAGCCGACTCTGGCACACACCCGTCAAATGAAATATCACGATGGCGTGTGATGATGTCAGGATGCACGCCCGATGTCATCGCGCTTCATTTTAGGCATTGGTGTGTCGGGCCTGCCACTGTATGCCGACCGGAAAATTCTGCCCCTTGATTGCCTTTTCAAAAAATCTGTTGATCTCTGCCTTGATTATACTCAATGACTGAGCATTCATGGCTCTCTGGGCAAGAGAATTCCAAAGATTCACAACATTTTGAAAAAAATTCTCTTCATCTCAGCCCTAAATAGTTCACCGCTTATCCTAATTAAAGTCCCCCAGTATCACCACTCTAAATTTCTTGCACATCTCACTGATTTCCTGGCAGATTTGCTCTCTATCCCTCTCTCTGTCTCTCACTATTTGGAGACTGACAGAATAGCATGATCATCCCCATTTAGCTTCTAAACTAACCAAATGGATTCCATTCTTGCCTCTCAAGAGCATCCCCTCTTTCCTTCACCACCTTGTTTTCCCTAATGCAGCATTGTCTCCATACCTCTTTTTACTTCCTGTCTTTTCTTTATACCCATGAATATTATCTCACCATTTTTAAGCCACATTTCTGTTATTGCCAATGCTTCATATTCTGACACAGCTATTTGTGCTTGTAGCTCACCAGCCTTATTCACCACACTTTGTGCATTGACATTCATGTATTCTAAAACTGTCTTTGTATTTCTCACAGTCCTTGTTGTGGTAAAAGCAACCACTCTGAATCTGTGGGCTTTCAAGTAAATAAAGGCTTTACTTAAAGCATATGCTGGAGAGAGAGACCCAGAGCCTGCTATAGTGCCTCTCTCTATGATACATGCTTTGTAGCAAATTTTTATAATTCTTATCTTCCTTGTTTTCATCATAATGTTTCTCATTAATTTCTACACTAACCAAACTATTCTATCAGCAGATGTTACCACTATCTCACCCCTCAGCCTTGGGTACCTCCTTCCTTTCCCCCTTATCTCCTCCTTGTTCTGTTCAGCAATGACTGTCTGTGAACATTGTTATTGTTACAACTGCTGGGCTAGCCACCTCTGGAACTATCCTTTACCAAGGATCCCATCGTGCCTATAGTATTGGCTAAATTTTCCATCATGCCTAGAAGGACCGCTCATAACTACATTTGTCTATTCTAAAGCTATTAATGCATGTTTTAATATCAATCTTTATAAAATCAATTCATTTACCCCACTTCAGTCCTTCCTTTTGGACCCCTGCTCAGGCACTACCTGGCCCAGGTGGGACATTCCCAAGATCTTCTACCCACCAGTTGTTTTAGGGATCCTACTGGAGTTCGGTGGGCTTTGAATCTGTTAGCCAACTGTTCTCTTACAACTGTGCCTAAGTCCTAATGACCTAAGCTTGGCCCAGAGCCATCATTTTATTAAATTGCAAAATCTTCATAAATGTTGCCAACTTTTCTAATCCTTGGGAAGGGAGCTTTGGTTGCGGCGGATATTGGGGTGTATCCTTTATTAGCCAACATAGATCTCTGAAGGCAGAGGGGCGTGTTAGTGGGGTGGTGAAAAAGGCATATGAGACACTTGCCTTTATCAGTCGAGGCATAGATTACAAAAGTAGGGAGGTCATATTGGAGTTGTATAGAACCTTAGTGAAGCCACAGCTGGAGTACTGTGTGCAATTCTGGTCACCACATTATGGGAAGGATGTGATTGCGTTGGAGGGGGTGCAGAGGAGATTCACCAGGATGTTGCCTGGGATGAAACATTTAAGTTATGAAGAGAGGTTGGATAGACTTGGGTTGTTTTCGTTGGAGCTGAGAAGACTGAGGGGCCACGTGATCGAATTGTACAAGATTATGAGGGGCATGGACAGGGTGGATAGGGAGCAGCTGTTACCCTTAGTTGAAGGGTCAGTCACAAGGGGACATAGGTACAAACTGAGGGGCAGGAGGTTTAGGGGGGATGTGAGGAAAAACTTTTTTACTCAGAGGGTGGTGACGGTCTGGAATGCACTGCCTGGTAGGGTGGTGGAGGCGGGTTGCCTCACATCCTTTAAAATGTACCTGGATTAGCACTTGGCATGTCATAACATTCAAGGCTATGGGCCATGTGCTGATAAATGGGATTAGGTAGGTAGGTCAGGTGTTTCTCACACGTTGGTGCAGACTCGATGGGCTGAAGGGCCTCTTCTGCATTCTGTGATTCTGTGATTCCGGTGACAGCAAATACAGATACTAAGCAACAGAATCACAATATGCACAATGGCCGCTGCCATCCTCCCTACTTCCCACCAGTTTTACTGCATTCTCTGCATCTTGATTGGTCTTCTAGCTGGGCCTTCCAGATTCCAAGCTGTCCCTGTGGCTAGGTTAACCCGCACCCTTCCCCTCATGATTGCTTGACGGCTTTGTTCTATAAACCTCCTTGTAGTGGTTAGAGCCCTCTGCACCGCTACCCAACTGTCTGCACAGGCATTGTTGATAGTTAACATAATGTCCCACCATGGACAGAATACATAACCAGTGAGAGCCCTACCCATAAGATGAAGTCCTCCATCGTAAAGGAGTGGTGATCTATAAGCTGAACGTGTGGTTATTATCACACTCTAATCCTCCATATATGAATCTTGCCCAGTGTGTCTGAAAACACCACTGTGTAGGGAATGGGTGATCATCAGGAACAGTAAAAGACACAGGAAGGTAGTGCAGGAGTCCCCTGTGGTCATTCCTTTCTCTAACAGATATACTGCTTTGGATACTGTTGGGGGGGAAAGCAGCAACAGCCAAGTTCATGGCACCGTGGGTGGCTCTGCTGCTCAGAGGGGCGGAAGGAAAACAAATGGCAGGGCTATAGTGATAGGGGTTTCAATAGTTAGGGGCACAGACAGACACTTCTGTGGCCACAAATGTGAATCAAGGATGGTATGTTGCCTCCATGGTGCTAGGGTCTAGGATGTCACAGAGCGGCTGCAGAACATTCTGGGGAGGGAAGGTAAACAGCCAATGGTAGTCGTGCACATTGGTACCAACGACATAGGTAAACTAAGGGATGAGGACCTGCAAGCTCAGTACAGGAAGTTAGGAGATAAATTAAAATGCAGGACCTCAAATGTAGTAATCTCAGGATTACTTCCAGTTCCATGTGCTAGCGAGAGCAGGAATAAGAGGATAGACCAAATGAACACATGGCTGGAGAGATGGTGTAGCCAGGAGGGATTCAGATTTTTGAGGCACTGGGACCAGTTCTGGGTAAGGTGGGACCTGTACAAACCAGATGGGCTGCACCCAGGCAGAGCTGGGACCAGTGAACTTGCGGGGTTGTTTTGCTAGTTCTGTTGGGGAGTATTTAAACTAGTGTGGCGGGGGAATGGGATCCCAGGAATAGGATCAGATAGGTCGGATTCAGATCAGAAAAATGGAGGTAGAACATTAGCTAGGGACATTGTGATAGACATGGAGCTACAGGAGAAGCAAGGTTTACAAAGTGTCCAGCAAGGGAAATTGACGGGATTAAATGCAAGAAGTATTACAAACAAGGTAGATGAGTTAAGGGCACAGGCAGACACATGGCAGCAGGACGTCATTGTTATAACGGAGACCTGGCTAAATGAGAGACAAGACTGGCAGCTTAATATCTCTGGTTATAGAGTCTTCAGGCATGATAGAGTAGGAGATAAAAAAGGAGGGGGGTAGCACTAATGGTTAAAGAATCAATTCCAGTTGTGAGAAGGAATGATATACTAAATGGGTCAACAAATGAGGCTTTATGGATTGAGCTTAGAAATAACATGTCACATAGACTGTGAATCTGGAGCATTAATAATAATTGGATAGTAGTTTTAATCCTTCTATTATACCTTCTCCCTGGACCTGAACAACAGTAAGCACGTATTCAGCTCCCCTTGCCATGAACTGCAGTCCTCCTGCTGTCTCCTTGGCTAATCATTTATATTGGAAATTTGCAGTGAATTCAGGGCTGAGTTGGCACTTCCGAGAAAGTACCCCCACATCCCTCAAGAAACTCCACCTCTTTTCTCTCTCTTTCATGATATCCGGAATTCCCGGGGCTATCTGGGCCAGGTAATCCCATGTCAAACACTGCAATTTTTGTCTCGCTCAGCTGGCGGATTCTGCATGATCGCCACAAGTCATTAGTAGGGTTGGGGTGAGCCCGGCAAAATTGTAGGTCACTTCTAAGGTCACCATCATGACATCATGCAATACCACTTTGTGTTTCCCAAGTTTTGACTATCTCTTACGGGGTGGGTGACATGATAGCTGGGCACTTAGTGGGTTTCTCATATCCACAAGTTGACAAATTAAAACACTGCATATTACTACAACCAAGCCGATTAACAACATTTATACATTGCTCTTGACAATATTGACCCTCCAATCCTGGTTCCCAGACAAATGGGGGGATAATTATGTCCACATTTCCAGCCATGTCATCAGTCCAAAAGACTGGGGCAATGTTACCTGAGTCAAACCCTATGTGTGCATTTAATCTGAATGACACGATGAGTACCAGTCGTGACTCCATGAAAAATCCAAACACTCTGTTTCCTTATCCATTCTCTGCTCCTTCCTTTAGGTAGCTGCGCATGCTGCCCTGGATACACACAGGTGGCTTTATTGATGTTCACAGTGGGCACCTCCCATGCTACTGTTATTTTTAAGAGGCTGATCACTGCTGCTGCTGTCTTCCAGATTACCATTATTCTGAGGATTTGTCTGAAGCAAAGTAGTTTAACTGCTGATTGATTTCCTGCTGACCAAAACAGACTATGACATATATGGTTTCACCTGTGACAAATGCTTCCAAACATGTATCACTAGTCTTCATTATCCAGGAAGGTTCTTGACACTGCGGGGTAGATTCAGGTTGTTCCAGTGCTTCCTTAACCATTACCTTATCCCTTACTTCTGGCATGTCTTGGGGGAGCCGATCCGCCTCACTTCTTTCCCTTTCTGCTACCTCCTGCTGCTGTCCCACTTCGAACCTCAATTCCTCAGCTGCCTACTCAACTCTACAATGCGACCTTCTTATCCTATCTTTCAATGGCCCAGTTACAGTGGCAGTTCCTTCTGGGAGCTGCATAACTCTGCCTGCTGTAAAAAGGGGTTTGCTCATCTTTTTATGACTCCAATGTCCCTGGAGATGGCCAGATTATTGAATTCAGTTCTCTTAAAAAGTTTGTATGTTGTGTCCTCTTTCCCTAACTCTATCTCCTCCCCTTAATCATTTCCTTTTTACACATGCAGTAGTTACCATCTTATCTAGTTCAGGTTGCCTGGAGAGACTTTACAGTCTAATGAAGTATTCTCAATATTTTTAAAACAGAAATCAAACATTTCTATTTGATTCCAGGCATTTACATATTTTGCTTCTTTATCTTCTTCCCCTTAAACAGCATTTTATTTTCTCAAAGGTAACCCTTGAGATTATGTCTGCCTTTTTTTTTTCCAATTTAAGATTATCCCAGATTCAAATAGCAGTATTGTTGAGCTGCATTCTTTACCTCTGCCAAAAATTGAATTTCTGCCATACTTCTTCAAGGCTTCGGGCTATTCTTTATATTTTTGGGAACAGACTTACAAATACACTTTAGATTCCTTTTTTTTAGCACAGATGCTCGCAGTATTTGAATTAGTGTCAATTGTCATCAAACTTTTTAAAATAAAAAATCCCTTTCCTTTTTGAGAATTTTATCGGGAACCAAACTTCAAATCTTTAAGCTTTGTAAGAAATGTAATCTACACTATCAAAATTGAAACTTTCTCTTTCTCATGTGTGTGAATTTGTATCCAGATTAAAAGTCCCAGATGTTTATCAACACATATTCTTTGTCTTAGAATCTTAGATTGCATTGCATCATAATTTTTCAGAAGTAAATTACTAAAAGGTCTGTGTGTTTGAATCAGATCACCTGGCCTGGATGAAATCATTTTTTTTTAGATAAAGAAAAGCCTCTAAACCATGATTATGATGTGGCATTGAAAATGTACGTATAAATTCTTAGATTCTTAAAGCTGCTACAAATCTTGTTATATTTGCATTTATCTCTAAATAAAAGCACAAAGGTCCATTCTGCTCAAGTGGAATGAATTAATTCAGCAGCCTGAAAACTGAAGCTGCTAGTGGAAAGAGTTAACTCCCTGTTAGTCTAAAACTCACTGTATCTCCTTTAAATTTTTTTGGCCAGAAATCTCAACCCGGACCTTAAAACTTAACATTGGTTTGTTTAATTATACTTTCCATTGCTCTAACTCACAATCCATGTTGTGAGGCTTTTAACTCAAAGTGCTGGCACTCCACACACAAATGACAATTGAGGTGTCAATTTAAGTAGAAACACATTAAAAGTTCACACAAATGCTTCAATGCTCATGAACACACACATATATAAAGATATGTATGCTTCCATTCTTATAACATTTACCTTAATTTAAAACTTTCATATTCTAAATGAAACTTTCAAATAAGGGGGGAGAAAGGGATCTTTGAGACTTCCACCTATAGGGACAATAAAATGAGTGAAGCTCACATTTCCTCTGCCCCTCCCTGTCACTGCTTATTAACCACCATGACGGGTACCCCTCTATCTCCCTCTAACTATCTTTCTCTCCCCAGAGCAAAAGCTTTAGTGACTTACATCAATTTTTTTTCACCCTTTAAGTTACTTGCCAAAAATTCAGTGGGGGATCTTCCGTTTCCTATTCTAAATTTTTGTCTGCCATGGCTGATGTTACGTTTATAGTCCAGCTACTACTATACACCAGATATTAGAAAACAGTCTACCCCGTTTTACCATACTGGTTCTCTCAGTACAGACACTAGGGCCAGGATTTTGCTCTCGTCGGGCAGACTCGGCAGGGGCAAGTGGGAGCGGTCGGGAAGCCGATCGCCACCTGCGATCCAGCCATGACACACATGTGTGGGTGGGGCGGGGGAGAAGGCCGAGCAGGGAACTGCATGCAGGAAAAGCTGCCTCAGGGAGACGAAGACTTTTGAACATTAAAAATAAAAATTTTAAATTGTTAAAAAACATGTCCCCTCATGTGACTCTGTCACATGAGCAGGGACATATTATTAATGAAATGTAATCCAAAGGCCTGCTTTGCCTTTTTGCCTGCTGGCCAACTGTAAGGGAAAAACTTCTTTTACTTACGACTTGAATGGCTTTAATAGGCTTTTTAATTGTCAGTGGGCGGGCTGCCGACTCCTGTGTGCGCCCGCCAACTGAGATATTGTGCAAGTGCACAATGACATCAGGATGCTCATCTGACGTCACCATGCGTCATTTTACGCTCGTTCGGGTCAGGTGGTCTATCCCGTTTTTTTCCTCATCAATTCTCACACTGCAACAGGCACTGGGAAATGATCTATCCTGTTTTATCCCACCAGTTCTCTCACTACACCGGACAGTAGGAAATGGTTATCATGTTTTAGACTCATAGATGTCTACAGCGCAGAAGGAGGTCATTCGGCCTATTGTGTCCGCACTGGTGAACAAAGATCTGACTGCACTAATGCCATAGCTTGACCCATAGCCCTGGAGGCTATGGCAACGCAATTGAATAACTAAATAATTCTTAAATGTTACAAGAATTTCTGACTCAACCGGCCTTTCAGGCAGTGAGTTCCAGACACCCACCACCCTCTGGACGAAAAAATTTCTCCTCAACTCCCCTCTTATCCTTACACCTGTTGCCTTAAAACTTAAAACCCCCTGGTTACTGACCCCTCTACTAATGGAAATGTGCCTTCCTATCCACCCTATCTATGCCCCTCATAATCTTATGCCCCTCCATCAGGTCCCTTCCCAACCTTCGCTGCCCCAAGGAAAACAACCTCAGCCTATCCAACCTTTCCTCATAGCTCAGATCTTCCAGCCCAGGCAGCATCCTGGTAAATCTCCTCTGCACCCTCTCCAGTACAATTAAATCCTTCCTATAATGTGGTGACCAGAACTTCACGCAGCACACCAGTTGCTGCCTAGTCAGTATTTTATACAGTTCCAGCATAACCTCCCTGCTCTTGTATTCTATGCCTCAGCTAATAAAGGCAAGTATCCCATATGCCTACTTAACCACCTTATCTACCTGCCCTGCTACCTTCAGGGATCAGTGAATATACACACAAAGGTCCCTCTGATCTTCAGTACTTTCCAGGGTTCTACCATTCATAGTGTAATCCCTTGCCTTGTTAGCCCTCCGCTACTGGATTACCTCACACTTTCTGGGTTACATTCCGTTTGCCACTGCTCTGCCCACCTGACCAGCCCATTGATATCCTCCTGCAGTTTACAGTCATCCTCCTCACTATTTACCACCCTACCAATTTTCATGTCATCCGTGAACTTCTTGATCATACCCCTACATTTAAGTCCAAATCATTTATGTACACCACAAACAGCAAGGGCCCCAGCACCAAGCCCTGTGGAGCCCCACTGGAAACAGACTTCCAGTCACAGAAATTCCCTCTACCCTCATCCTCTGCTTCCTGCCTCTCAGCCAATTTTGGATCAAATGTGCCACTTTGCCTTTGGTCCCATGGGCTCTTACTTTCTTGACCAGTCTGCCATGATGGACCTTATCAAAAGCCTTGCTAAAGCCCATGTAGACCATATCAGATGCATTACCCTCATCAACACTCCTGTTTACCTCCTCAAAAAAATTTGATCAAATTCGTCAAACACGACCTTCCCTTAACAAATCCATGTTGACTACCCTTGATCACTACATGTCCCTCCAAGTGCAGATATATTATGCTCTTCAGAATTCTTTCTAATAGCTTCCCCATCACCAAAGTTAGACTTACTGGCCTGTAATTTCTTGGTCTATCCCTTCCTTTTTTAATAATGGAACAACATTAGCACTCTTCCAGTCCTCTGGCACCTCACCAGGGAGGATTTGAAAGTTACTGACAGGGCACCTGATATCTCATCTGTTGCTTCCCTCAACAGCCTGGGGTACATCTGAAAGGTGGATTTTTCCACCTTTAAGGCCACTAAATTGCTAGTACCACCCCTCTCTCTCCCTCTGTTAATTTCCTCTAATATTTCACAGTCCTCCACCCTGATATCTATACCTGCGTTGTCCTTTTGCATTGTGAAGGCCAATGCAAAGTATTTATTGAGGACTTCTGGGTCCACACACAAATTACCTCCATGGTCTCTAATTTTACCCCACTGATTCTCTCACTACACCAGACACTAGGGCCTGGATTTTTCCTATGGTGGGCAGGCTGGGCAGGAGCAGGCACAGGCGGGTGCGGAGCTGATCGCTGTTCGCGATCGACTGTGCACCAGCATTTTACACAGGTAGGCCAATTAAGGCCCGATCAGCATGACACGTGGTCAGTAGCTCGCAGCACTACCTGTGCGAGTGGGGGAAGGAGGGAGAGTCGGGGCCTGTGCTCTTTCACGCAGCAATCTCCCTGAGGCATGGAGCTGCCTCAGGGAGATTGAATAAATAATAAAACAGTTCACTAAATGATGTAAAAATTTATTTAAACATGCGCCCTCTTGGGATAATGTCGCGTGAGTTGGGACATGTTTGTAAAGGTCGGAAAATCTATTTATTTCTTTTATAAAGACTTCACAGAACCTCATCTCGCCCATGGATGAGGTTTCCTGAAAAAACGCGAAGGCCGCTTCGGCTTTTCACCTGCCCACCAACCTTAAGGTTTGACGGGCAGCATTCTTACATACTTTAATTAAATCCTTAATTGCCTTAATAGGCCCTTAACATTTCGGCGGGCACGCAGTCAACTCTGATGCATGGCTGCTGAACAAAATATCGCAATGACATTCAATGACTTCAGGACGCACGCCTGACATCATCGCATGTCATTTTATGCATCGGCGCGTCATGCCTGCCACACATGCTGACCAGAAGATTCTGCCCTAGGAAACGGTCTATCCCGTTTTACCCCACTGGTTCTCTCACTACAGCAGGCACCAGGAAACGGTCTATCCCATTTTATCCCACAGCCGTTAGTTAATTGGCACCACACAGCCCTCAGTTACTCCACTCACAGATCTGTACTCTGGTTTGGATCGTCAAAACAGCCCACCAGCTTCCTGTTTTGAATGCCAACTGCCCTATTTAATGGGTGGTAAATGAACATACTCACCCATCCTCTGTTGCCAATGTTCATAGAAACATAGAAAATAGGAGCAGGAGTAGGCCATTCAGCCCTTTAAGCCTGCTCTGCCATTCATTATGATCATGGTTGATCATCCAACTCAATAGCCTGCTCCAACTTTCCCCCCATATTCTTTGATCCCTTTTGCCCCAAGAACTATATCTAACTCCTTCTTGAAAACATACAATGTTTTGACCTCAACTACTTTTTGTGGTAGCGAATTCCACGGGCTCACCACTCTCTGGGCAAAGAAATTTCTCCTCATCTCAGTCTTAAATGGTCTACTCTGTATCCTCAGACTGTAACCCCTGGTTCTGGACTCCCCCACCATTGGAAACATCCTTCCTGCATCTACTCTGTCTAGTCCTGTTAGAATTTTATAGGTTTCTATGAGATCCCCCCTCATTCTTCCGAACTCCGGCGAATATAATCCTAACCGACTCAATCTCTCCTCATATGTCAGTCCCGCCATCCCAGGATTCAGTCTGGTAAACCTTCGCTGCACTCCCTCCATAGCAAGAACATCCTTCTTCAGATAAGGAGACCAAAACTGCGCACAATATTTGAGGTGTGGTCTCCGCAAGGCCCTGCATAGTTGTAGCAAAACATCCCTGGCTCCTGTACTCGATTCCTTTGGCTATGAAGGCCAACATACCATTTGCCTTCTTTACTGCCTGCTTACCTTCAGCGACTGGTGTACGAAGACACTCTGGTCTTGTTGCACATTTGCCTCTCTCAATTTATAGCCATTCAGATAATATTCCTTCCTGTTTTTGCTACCAATGTGGATAACCTTACATTTATCCACATTATACTGCATCTGCCATGCATTTGCCCACTCACTCAGCTTGTCCAAATCACACTGAAGCATCTCTGCATCCTCCTCACAGCTCACTCTCCCACCCAGCTTTGTGTCATCTGCAAATTTGGAGGTATTACATTTAGTTCCTTCATCTAAATCATTAATATATATTGTGAATAGCTGGGGTCCCAGCACCGATCCCTGAGGTACTCCATTGCCTGCCATTTGGAAAAAGGCCTGTTTATTCCTACTCTTTGTTTCCTGTCTGCCAACCTGTCTTCTATCCATCTCAATACACTATCGCCAATCCCATGTGCTTTAATTTTACTTGCTAATCCCATATGCGGGACTTTGTCGAAAGCCTTCTTTCTCACTGGGACATAACTTTGATGTGAATCATGAACTATTTTCTTAAATGTCTGCCATTGTTCTTCAAACGTCTTTCCTGATTAGTTCCTTTACCAGTCCACTCCATCTAACTCTGTCCTCTTTCCTTTGTAATTACCCTTATTTAAGTTTAACACTGTTATTTCTCACCCAAGTTTCTCACTCTCAAACTGTATGCTAAATTCAACCATGTTATGGTCACTGTTTCCGAGGAGATCTTTTACTCTTGAGATCATTTATTAAACCTGCCTCATTACACATTACCAGATCCAAAATAGTCTGATCCCTGGTTGGATCCACGATATATTGTTCTAGGAAACTGTCCCAAATGCACTTTATGAATTCTTGCTCTGTCAATTTGATTTTCCCTATCTACATGAAGATTAAAGTCACCCATGATTAATGTGCTGCATTTTTTACATGCCCTCATTATCTCCTGATTTACTCTCTGTCCTACAGTATAGCTAGTGTTAGAGGCCTATAGACCACGCCTACCAGTGTCTTCTTCCCCTTGTTATTTCTTACCTCCCCATGTGGATTCTACACCTTCCGATCCAAGATCATTTCTTGCTACCGTAGTTTTTCCATCTTGTACTAACAAAGCTACCCCACCACCCTTTCCTTCCTGCCTGTCCTTCCCAAAAGTTGCATAACCCTGAATATTTAGTACGCAGCTTTGATCTCCTCGTGAAGGATGTGAAGGCTTTAGAGAGAGTGCAAAAAAGATTCACGAGAATGGCCCCTGGGATGAGGAACTTCAGTTATGAAAATAGATTGGAGAAGTTGGAACTGTTTTCCTTGGAGAAGAGAAGGCTGGGAGTAGATCTGTTAGAGGTATTCAAAATCATGACGGGTCTGGACAGGGTAGATAGGGAGAAACTGTTCCCACTCGTGAAATGATCGAGGACGGGAGCGAACAGAATTTAAAACAATTGGCAAAAGAAGCAAAAGCAATATGAGAAAAAAGCTTTTTCACGGAGAGGGTCTGGAATGCACTGCCTGAGAGTTTAGTGGAGGCAGGGTCAATCGATGCATTCAAAAGGGAATTAGACTATTATTTGAAAAGAAAAAGTGGTTACTGGGAGAAGGCAGGAAAATTACACTAAGTGAAACGCTACCTGGAAAGTCAGTGCAGACATGATGGGCTGAATGGCCTCTTTCTGCACTGTAACAATTCTATGATTCTGTGTTATGTTGGTTCTCCTTGATTCAGTTATGGTTTTCTAAATAACCTGCTACTACGTCCTTAATAATGCATTCTAGCATTTTCCCAGTGACAGTTGGGAGGCCTGGAGCTTCCTGCTTTCTGTTTCCCTCTTTTCTTGAATAGAGGTGTTAAATTTGCAGTTTTCCAACCTTCAAGGGAATTTTGAAAGATTACCAATGCATCCATTATCTCTAATGCCACTTCTTCTAAGACCCTACAGGGGTCCAGGGGACCTGTCAGCCTTTAGTACTGTTCTTTTTCCCAGTACTTTTTCTCCAGTGATTGTGATTGTTTTAAGTACATTCCTCCCTTTTGCCTCTTTTTATGTCTTCTCCTGTGAAGACAGATACAAAATACCTGCTTCAACGTTGCTGCTATTTCCTTGTTTCCCATTATTAATTCCACAGTCTCATCCTCAAAGGGACCAACACTTTACTCTTTTTCTTGCTAGTTTTCTCTCATACTCTAATTTCTCCCCCTTTTTTATTTTTAGTCATCCTTTGCTGGTTTCTAAAAATTTCTTAATCTTATGGCCATAATCACTAAGCTTCACAGCACTGTACACCTTTTCTTTCAATTTGGTACCGTCCTTAACTTCCTTAGTTAGTGACAGATGGTGCATCCTTCTCATAGGGTCTTCCTTTTGCAATGGAATATATCCTTGTTGAGAGTTATGAATTATCTCCTTAAATGTCTGCTGCTGCTTCTCTACCATTTTACTTTTTAACCAATTTTCCTATTCCACTTTAGCCAACTCTGTCTTCATGCTGTTTTAATTGTCTTTATTTAAGTTTAAGACGCTGGTTACATACCCACATTTCTCAAACTGAATCTGAAATTCTATCATGTTATCCCTGTAGCCTAGAATCTGCTTTACTGTGAGGTCATTAATTAATCCTGCCTCATTACACATTACCAGGTCTAAATTAGCCTGCTCCCTGCTTTGTTCCAGAACGTTCTAAGAAACTAACCCAAATGCACTCTATGATCCTACATAATTATTGTAGCACCTTTCCCAAAAAGCCCTCGTTATTTCCTGATTTATAATCTGAACTACAGTGTACTTACTATCAGGGGGCCTATAAAGTACTCCTATAAAGTGACTTCTTTCCTTTGCTATGTTTTATCTTCACTGAAACTTATTCTATATCTTGATCTTCTGATGCAAGACCATTTCTCACCACTGTACAGTATTGACAGAGCTACCTCACCTCCTTTCCCTTTCTTTCTATTTTTCCGAAATGTCAATTACCTTTGACTACTCAGGTCCAAGCCTTGGTCACCTTGTGACCATGTCACTGTAATGTCTGTGATAATACACTAATTTTTTTTCAATATTGTATGTTACTCATTGCATTTACAATTACTGTTAATATTTACAGTATTCATTACATGTCAAACATACAACCCAAAACAGTTTCCAGCCTTAGAAAGTGGCCTTTCCCCAGTGTGTCTTTGCAGCAGCTGCCCCAAGCTTTAGTGCATCCCTCAGCACATAGTTCTGGACCTTTAAATGCGTCAGTCTGCACAAGAACATAAAAGATAGGAGGCAGTTGACCATATGACCCTGCTTTGCCAATCAATATGATCATGGCTTATCTTGGGCTTCAAGTACATTTTTCCGCCCTCTCCACAAATTCCTTAATTCCCTGAGATACCAAAAGTCCAAAAAAATCTGTCTATCCCAGCCTTATATGTATTTGACAATGGAGCACCCACAACATCCTGGGATAGATAATTCCAAAGATTC
The DNA here is from genome assembly GCF_017639515.1 of Carcharodon carcharias. Lineage (NCBI taxonomy): Eukaryota > Metazoa > Chordata > Chondrichthyes > Lamniformes > Lamnidae > Carcharodon > Carcharodon carcharias. The sequence continues at coordinate 86,130,720 of NC_054480.1, read as the reverse complement.
AAAACTCTGTGTGAAGTAAGTTCTCCTCACCTCACTAAAAGAGCCCCCAACCAGCAGAAACAATCTCTCAGTGTCTATCCTATCAATCCCCTTCAGATTTTTGTAGTTTCAATGAGATTGCCTCTTATTTTTCTAAACTCAGGAGAATATAAGCCCAATTTTCTCAACCTCTCATCATAGGACACCTTACCAAATCCTCAAAACACTTGAATAAATTTGTTGAACAGGATTACCCTTTAGTAAAACCATGTTGGACTTGTCCTAATCATACAATGCTTTTCTATGTGCATTAAGATTTCCTGTAAAACTCGACAGCCCTTTACAGTAGTAGGCTAGCAAGTTTCAGGCAGAACAAAAAACATCTCTCACGGAGTTGATAGTCCTCTGGCAGCAATTGATGTTTATTTCAGTTTGCATCCCTGGGAACAGCCCGTAGAGCACAGAGTCCTACTTACTTGGAATGGACCTTGGAAAAAACATCTTTTTCCAAACCTGCTTTGCAAAGGCACATTTGAGAAGGAGATGGGAAATGGTCTTTTCCCCACCATTGCCACCTCAAGGGCAATATGCAGAGCGGATGAGATTTTGGGCTTACAGGGAGGATCTGACAGGGATCACCACCAGCCAGGCTACATCTTGGTGCTGTTTGAAAGTTCTGGTGATGAGGCATTCTGCCAAATGACTTTGATTGTATGCTCAGGGAACCATCTGACAGGATCCACTATCTCCTTTTTGCACAGTGCTTTGAAGACATTATGTGCAAACCACTGCCTGATGGACCTGTGGTCAAATATGTTTTTCTGCATTAACTTTTTCATGCGGGACTGGTGGTACGGCACTGTCCAACTTTGCATACTGAGGGTTTATGCACAGAGCCAAATCTGAAGACCTGGTTGTTACCCGAAAATATTGAGAAGTGGAAAGGAGATTTGATAAAGTGTCGCACACCAGACACGTGAGCCAAGTCATGGATAAAAAAGGGACAGTAGCAACATGGATGCAAAATTGACTGAGTGACAGGAAACAGAGAGTAGTGGCCAATGGGTGTTTCTGGGACTGGAGAATGGTTTATAGTGAGTTCCTCAGTTGTTGGGACCCTTGGCCTTCCTGATACCTATAAATGACATAGACCCTGGTGTACAGGACACAATTTCAAAATTTCAGCTGATACAAAACTTGGAAGTATTGTGAACTGTGAGGAGGATGTGTAGAACTTCAAAAAGACATAGACATGTTGGTGAAATGTGTAGTATAAAGGGTTACCAGATGGGATGTGCTAATGGATGATATAGATGATCAGTCAGTCATCTATTAGACTCTTGATAGAGAGGTTGGAAAACCATGCTCAGGAGCAACATGCCAACTCCTTAACCTGTTTAGACAGAGTACTAATAAACAAGTGATAAGAAAGTACTAGAGAATGATTATAGCTGCCCGGTAAACAAGTACCAAACCTATAGTCCACAGATACAAAGGTTCATCTCAGAACACGGTGGCAGCAATAGAGACATCAATGCAAAAAATACGTTAGTGTTATCGAAGGAACCACAGATGAAAGAAAACGTTGATAGCAGATCATACTTTCAACTGCTCAGGAGCTGGTACCTTCCAGGGTGAAAGTCAGTAGGCACCCATACCTCAGTCCCAGCTGAAAGTCTTCTTCTCTCCAGAGCTGGAGGTGAGCACAGAAGCTGTGACAGAATCTTTAGCAGTTCTAAAGCAATCTTGTCCCTGAGGCTACTGTCTATAGGGAACTTATCTCATTACAGAAGATGGTGCTGTCTTATCTCCATATCCTCAGCAATTCTTCCCATTGCCCAGAGTGAAGCAGCCTCACACAGAGAGAAGTGTGGCTCTCTTGCCACTGCCCACAGAAAGTAGACAGCCCTTCTGAAATAACATTGGGAAATCACCTTTTCCTGAAAGGCTTACGAGAATGTTGTCATTTTTTTCCTTTATTCATTGAAATCTCAGATCCTCAATACCTTTTCAGTCTTCGGTGCAGCAGTGAATGATATGGCTGTGACAATCTCCCTTGGAGTTGAAGATTATTGCTTTTCTGAAAGTCTTTCCCTGTGTTCGTTGAGGAAGTTCCTCAGGAAATCCTGGTTTTATCACTTCTAGTCCCAGAAGTCGAAAGATTGATGACCTTTAGTCTTCTCTCTTGGCTCAGTCTTGCGTTGAAAAATCTTCATTGTCCTTGTAGATCAGTCATCCTGAATCCTACGCTCTGCTTCCCAGCAATGCTGCTAAAGTGCTGTCGCATTCTGCTGATGATAATGTCCTCTAAGAAACCCCACATCTTCCCTAAGGGCTGAGAATACAGTGAGAGATTAAATCCCTCAGGGCTGTGGCATGGGGAGAGGAAAGACTAGGAGTTAGAAATGAGTAGAATCTGCAATTGTAAAAAGGGAGTTACAGAAATGCAATGTAAACATTTAAAGATATAAGGCGGAATCTTCCGCTCTCATTGGCAGTGGGTGTCATGGTCGGTGTGAGCAGATCAATATGGTGGGAAGGGCAAAGATCAGTTTCACACCATCATGAAACACGTTTGCAATTATCCACTCTGCCCATCAATTGTGGGCCGCGTTTGCCTCCACCAGACGTCAGGAACTTCATTGTAATACATCTGTATATCAATATAAGCCCAGCTCACCAGAATCATCCCCTCCATGCTGAATCATCCGAGCACATCGGTTTGCAATTAGCCAACGTATTTCACAACACCATTTATAAGATGTGCACCTGGTGAGCTGCACTTTGAGGGGAACTCGGAGGTGAGTGCACAGTAACGTTGTGCAGCACTTGGGAGGGTTACCTGTTGGACCTCAAGGTTGAGGCACCCCCCATTCAGGCGAGGGCACAGGAAAGTTGCTTTTTCCTAGCTGGCTGACAGTGGGGTAAGGGTTACATTCTGGTTCAGGCGAGTTGGGGCTGGGGGAGGGGGTGGGGTGGAGGGTGGTGTGGTGGGTGAGTGCTGCACCATGGTTAATGGTAATGTACAAGCAAGTGTGGGGATAGTGGGGAGGGAAGTGGCTACGCATTAAAGAAACCTTATCTAAAGTGACCACTCCTCTTCAGCTGAGACAGTTCAGGTGCAGCCGCATTGGCATGCATGGGGTCTGGCCTCTAGCTTATCTGCCCATGAAGCAAAGCAGAGGCCTGAGAGTGCCACCAAGTGCTCCAGAGCTTTTCACCCCTCAGACACAGACTACAAACTAATGAACATTTGAGAGGACTGCAGAACCATTGGACGACTGGACACATTGTACAATCTCCTTGCAAAAGTTGGCCATGGAGCAGTTACTGTTGGAGGCGCTCACAGCCCCGGCAATGTCATTATTCAGGATTGGACCAGTTTCCCCATAGTTCAAGCTAACAGCGGCATCTTGCAGTATGGGTTAGGAGAATGCTTGTACCTGAGTTGAGAGCACAGCACGCAGTCCAGGAGGCAAAGCTGCCATCAATCGGACAGGTAGAGTGCGGCGGAGATGGGCGGGGTTTCGGGCTGCCATGTAAACTATTGCCATCCAAATGGTTGCCAGCACTCTCCAGGATGTGTTAAGGGGCCTTCAGACTTAACCAAGAGAGGTTCTGAGAATACCCAAGCTAACCCATGTGTCTCTCTCTCTCTTTCACCCTGCAGGAGGAGTATATCAGGAGCATGCAGCTGGTGACCTAGCTGTATGCCTCATGGCTTACAGAGAGCAGAGCTGAAGGATACGATAGTGACAGAGGTGCCTGGCTGGGCAAATGGAGGAGCAGCACCCGCAGGAAGAATGGGTGGCTGGAGATCCCTCACACACAGCTGAAGAGCCATAGCGAGCTGTTGGTGGTCAACACCTAGCTAGGCCCAGGGTCAATAGACACCGCCTTTCATTCCTGCAGATGAACAAGAACCAATGTCGCCGAAGAATGCGCATGTCTAGGGAACTGGTTGGTCACATCTGCCAGCTGCTGCAGGATTTGGTGCTACGGAAACATGGGGGGCATCCACTGACAGTGGCTGTGAAAGTGACACAGTGCTCAATTTTTAAGCCAGTGGCTCTTTTCATGGCTCCACAGGTGACCTCTGTGGTATATTGTGAGCCTTCACCTACAAATACATCCAGGAGGTCCTGGACACCATCTTCGCGAAGACACACAACTTTGTGCATTTTACCCCAGATCAAGAAAGTCAGGAGACAAGAGTGCTGGAATTTGCCCAGATCTTGGGTTTCTCACAGGCGCAGGGTGCCATTGACTGCACTTATGTGGCACTCAGATCTCCGTGGCAACGCGGTCAACTGTGTCAACCACAAGGGCTTCCACTCACTGAATGTTCAGTTGGTGTGTGGCCACCACAAAGCATCCTGCAGGTCTGCGCACAATTCCCAAGCGCAGGAGTCCTATATCATTAGCAGATCCCTGATGTCTTCCAGGGTCCACAGAGACTGCAGGGTTGGCTCCTCGAGGACAAGGGCTACCCACAGAGTGCAGCAGAGAGAAGGTACAACACAGGTTATGCTGCAACTTGCACCTTGGTGGAGCAAACTATCAGGATGTTGAAAATGAGGTCCCGGTGCCTGGACTAGTCTGGTGGAGGCCTGCAATACAGTCCACAGAGGGTGTCATGCATCGTCGTCACTGCTCCCTTTACAAACTGGCGCTGCAATGGGAAGAGGAGTTGGCTGAGGAGGAGATGGAGGAGCTGCAGATCGCCTCCAATGAGGAGGACACCGACAGGGATGAGGGTGAGGAGGTCTTCGAAGGTGAGGATAATGGCAATGATGCCACTGCATTGACTATATGAGGTAGGCGTGCTCGGAAGGCCTTCGTAGCTGCTAGAATCATGGAGGATGATGACAACATGCAGTGAGGAGACACTGTAGGTCTTCACATTGCATCTGTAAACATTTGAATCCTGTCTGGCTGACGGCAGCTCACTTGTGGTCTTTGAACAGGGTCATATCATGGAGATGCAGCAGGGAAACTTTAACTTGCCCTGCTCCTTAGCATTCTTTGTGACCTGAACCCTCCAGGACCACACTGTTACTGGACACAGGTGCTGAACAGCTGGAGGGGGGGGGGAACCTGCATCTCAAAGGTGTTAGGGGCACACAGAGAGAATGATGGAACTCTGTGCCCCCCACCCAGGACACTCTGACAGCAATGATAAGCCCCATCAAGGTGCAGAAATGACTGATGTGACCAGTGACTATGAAAGCACACCATCAGCGTGCTGAGAAAGTTGCACAAAGCACAGGGAAGAGGCCCTGGACTGAGACACCAGCCTTTTTGTTGTGTAGGAACCAAGGTTTCACATCTGAGTGCCACAAACAACGCTCATCATAACAAGGAGCCATAGGCAGGGAGAAATTCTTGGAAATTTATTGACAATAGTGAACATTATCTACAAGTGATTAACACCTGTGCCCAGGCTGTGCAACCACATTTTATGAACCTTCATAACCCTGCCATTATGCCTTGGTGCTCTCCTGACATCCACAGCGGAGGTGGAGGCAGCCTTCTGTTAGCTACACCATGTCTGTGATTAACTTGACGGGTGGTCTCTAGAAGGTCCTGGCCGGCTTTCGGGGTTCATGGAGGATGAAGACGATTTGCAGTAAGGAGACATCATGGATCAACATAGATCAAGGTGATAAAAACAAAAAACTGCAGATGCTGGAAATTCAAAACAAAAACAGAATTACCTGGAAAAACTCAGCAGGTCTGGCAGCATCGGCAGAGAAGAAAGGAGTTGACGTTTTGAGTCCTCATGACCCTTCAACAGAACAGTTCTGAGGAACAAAGGGACCTTGGCGTGTGTGTCCATAGATCTCTGAAGGCAGGGGGGCATGATGGTGGGGTGGTGAAAAAGGCATCTGGGACACTTGCCTTTATCAATCAAGCCATAGATTACAAAAGTAGAGAAGTCATGTTGGAGTTGTATAGAACCTTGGTGAGGCCACAGCTGGAGTACAGCGTGACAGTAACGAGGATCAGGAAAGAAGGGTCCGAGAGTAATTGACGTAAAAGGTTTAATTTAAAGGGATAAGTCATGACAGGAGTGCTCAAAGCCATGGTGTGCTCCTCGTACTCCATGTGGGAGGCCGGAGACAATTCCAGTGCCCAGGACCAGCATGTGTGCAGGAAGTGTGTCCAGCTGCAGCTCCTGGAAGCTCGGGTTTCAGAGCTGGAACGGTGGCTGGGGAAACTGTGGAGCATCCACAAGTCTGAGAGCATCGTGGATGTCACATTTAGAGAGGTGGTCACACCGAAGATGAAGGGACTTGAGAAAGGAAGGGAATAGGTGACCACCAGGCAGTCCAAGAGAAACAGGCAGGTAGTTCAGGAGTCCCCTGGGGTCTCGCTCACAAATCGGTATTCCATTTTTGAAGCTGATGAGGGCGTTGGTTCCTTCAGTGAGTTTAGACAGAGCCAAGCTTCTGGCACCACAAGCAGCCTGTCTGTACAGGAGGGGAGGAAGATCAGTAGTAATAGGGGATTCTATAGTCAGGGGAACAGATAGGCGCTACTGTGACTGTCAATGTGACTCCAGGATGATATGTTGCCTCCCTGGTGCCAGGGTCTGGGGCATCCTGAAGGGAGAGGGTGATAAGTCAGAGGCCATGGTACATGGTGGTACCAATGACATAGATAGAAAGAGGGATGAGGTCTTGCATCAAGAATTCAGGGAGTTAGGCAGTAGACTAAAAAGCAAGACCTCTCGGGTTATAATCTCTGGATTACTTCCATGCCACGTGCTAGCGAGCTCAGAAATAGGAGAATAGCACAGATGAATATGTAGCTTAAGAGCAGGAGGGAGAGTTTTAGGTTCCTGGATCACTGAGTCTGTTTCTGGGGAAGGTGGGACCTGTACAAGTGGGACGGTCTATATCTGAACCAGAGCAGGACTAACATCCTTGCGGGCGGGTTTGCTAGTGCTGTTGGGAGGAGTTTAAACTAATTCTCCAGGGGGAGGGGACACAGAATGTTAGCATGATGGGGACACATCATAATACAGTAAAATAATCAAGTCAGAGGGAGTACAGCTGCATTAAGCTTCAAGGGAGTAAGGCAAGGCTGGATGGCCTCTACTTTAATGCCAGGAGTATTACAGGTAAAAGGGATGAGTTAAGGGTGAGGATTGATATGTGGAATTATGATATAGTAGTCATCACTGAGACGTGGCCAAGGGAGGGGCAAGATTGGCGGTTCATCATTCCGGGATATAGAATCTTCAGGTGAGAGAGGGGAGGGGGTAAAGGAGGAGGAGGCATTGCATTATTAGTTAAGGAGTCAGTTACTGCAGTAAGGAGAGATGCTATCTTGCAGGGGGCATCGAATGAAGCTTTGTGGGTAGAGTTTAGGAATAAAAAAGGGGCAGCCACATTGTTATGTGTTTGTTATAGACCCCCAGATGGTCAGCGGGAAATTAAGGAGCAAATATGTGCACAATTTGTGGAGGTGTGTAAAAACAATAACAATAGGGTAATTATATTAGGTGATTTCAACTTTCCCAACATTAATTGGGATAGACATAGTGTTAAGGGCTTGGATGGAGTGCATTTCTTGAAATGTGTGCAGAAGAACTTTTTAGGTCAATATGTGGAGGGTGCAACAAGGGATGGCGCAGTGCTGGACCTAATTCTGGGGAATGAAGCCTGAGTAGTGGCTGAGGTGATGGTGGGCGAGCATTTTAGCGATAGTGACCACAACATGGTACAGTTCAAGTCTTTTATGGACAAAGAAATCGATAAGTTGCAAAAAAAATGTTTTGGATTGGGGGAGAGTGGATTTTAGTAAAATAAGGCAGGATCTGGCCAAGGTAGACTGGGAACAGTTACTTGTGGGGAAATCTACAGAGGAACAGTGGGGAGTGTTAAAAAGGAAATGGGGAGGGTACAGGCTCAACATGTTCCCTCTAGCGTGATAGGAAGGAGTAACCCGCCCAGAGAATCATGGATGACCAGATGTATTCAGGTTACGATGAGAAGGAAAAGAGAGGCTTTTAGCAGGTACAAAGGAAGCAAATCAGCTGAGGCATTAGTGGAGTACAGAAAATGCAGGGTGGAGCTTAAGAAAGCAATTAGGAGAGCAAAGAGGGGATATGAGAAAGCTCTGGCTGGTAAAGGTAGGGAAAACTCCAAGATATTCTATAAGTATATCAATGGGAAGAGGATAACCAGAGGAAGAGCAGGGCCCATAAGGGACCAAGGCAGCAATCTATGGGTGGAGCCAGAGGACATCGCTAGAGAGTTGAATGAATACTTCACATCCGTCTTTACCCAAGAGCATGAGGATGAAGGTATCAAACTCGGGGAGAGACTGCAAGGTTCATTAGAAAATTGAGATAGGGAGAGACAAGGTATTGGAGGTGTTGGCAGGCTTAAAAGTATACAAATCTCCAGGTCCAGATGATTTATGTTCCAGACTGCTGAGGGAGGCAAGGGAGGAGATTGCAGGGGCTCTGACCCAAATTTTTAATTCCTCTCTGGCCACGGGGCAGGTGCCAGAGGACTGGAGAACAGCTAATGTGGTTCTGCTATTTGAGAAGGGTTGTAGAGATAAGCCAGGGAACTACAGGCCAATGAGTCTCATGTCAGTGGTAGGGAAACTATTGGAGAAAGTTCTGAAGTAGAGAATCTATCTCCACTTGGAGAGGCAAGGTTTGATCAGGGATAGTCAGCATGGCTTTGTCAGAGGGAGGTCATGCCTAACTAATTAGATTGAATTTTTTGAGGAGGTGACCAGGTGTGTAGAAGAGGGTAGTGCAGTTGATGTAATTTATATGGATTTCAACAAAGCCTTTGACAAGGTCCCACATGGGAGACTTATAAAGAAGGCAAATGCACATGGGATGCAGGGTAATTTGATAAGGTGGATTCAAAATCGGCTTAGTTGTAGGAGACAGAGGGTGATGACAGAAGGCTGCTTTAGTGACTGGAATCTAGTGTCCAGAGGCGTCCAACAGGGATCTGTGCTTGGCCCCCTATTATTTGTCATTTATATAAACGACATAGATGACAATGTGGGGGGCAGGATTAGTAAGTTTGTGGATAACACAAAGATTGGCTGGGTGGTTAACAGTGAGGTTGAGTGTTTTGGGCTACAGGGAGATATAGATGGGATGGTCAAATGGGCAGGTAAGTGGCAGATGGAATTTAACCCTGAAAAGTGTGAAGTGATACACTTTGGAAGGAGTAATTTGACAAGGAAGTATTCAATGAACGGCATGACACTAGGAAGCTCTGAGGAACAACAAGATCTTGGCGTGTGTCTCTGTAGGTCTCTGAATGCAGAGGGGCACGTTAGTTGGGTGGTGAAAAAGGCATATGGGACACTTGCCTTTATCAATCGAGGCATAGATTATAAAAGTAGGGAGGTCATGTTGGAATTGTATAGAATCTTAGTGAGGCCACAGCTGGAGTACTGTGTGCATTTCTGGTCGCCACATTATAGGAAGGACGTGATTGCAATGGAGGAGATTCACCAGGATGTTGCCTGGGATGGAACATTTAAGTTATGAAGAGAGGTCAGATAGACTTGGGTTGTTTTTGTTGAAGTAGAGAAGACTGAAGGGCGACCTGGTCGAGGTGCACAAGATTATGAGGGGCATGGACAGGGTGGATAGGGAGCAGCTGTTCCCCTTAGTTGAAGAGTCAATCACAAGGGGGCATATGTTTAAGATGAGGGGCAGGAGGTTTAGGGGGATTGTGAGGAAAAACTTTTTTACCCAGAGGGTGGTGACGGTCTGGAACGCACTGCCTGGGAGAGTGGTGGAGGCGGGTTGCCTCACATCCTTTAAGAAGTACCTGGATGAGTACTTGGCACATTCAAGGCTATGGGCCAAGTGCTGGTAAGTGGGATTAGGTAGGTAGGTCAGGTGTTTCTCAAGTGTCGGTGCAGACTTGATGGGCCGAAGGGCTTCTTCTGCACTGTGATTCTGTGAAATATGCTAATGTATGATATAGGTGATGACAGAAGTCAGTCATGTTTTAGACTGGTGCAACATGCCTACTCTGTAACCTATTTAGATGTAGTCTGAACAAACAAGCATTAAGCAAGTACTTGAGTATGATTACAGTCCATCCAGTAACCGAGTACCATGCCTAGAATCCATAGATAAGAAGGACCATCCCAGAACAGAATGGGCAGGCAAATGACAGATGAAATTTGATGCAGAGAAGTGGGAAGTGATCATTTGGCAGAAATAATGTGGAGACACAATTTAAAATAAAAATATATTTATTATTATAATAAACAATTCTAAAGGGTTGCAGGAGCAGAGTAACCTGGGTGTTTCTGTGCATAAATCATCCTATCATACAGCATCCTAGACTATATTAACAGGGGCATTGAGTATAAAGACAAGGAAGTTACGCTGAACTTGTATAAAAAGTATTGGATGGAATCGTCCCAGATTTGCACTAAGTGCAGTAGAGGGCGGGTAAAACGACGTTATATCCACCGGCCGCAATGGCAGGTTCTCATGCCGTACTATCCCAAACTCGCTGGATTAGGTATTCATTCCTGGGAAACACGCCGTTTCGATGGAGGGCAGACTCTAATTCACCCGCCACACTGTCATCAGCCGCTTCATTAAGCCAGGCGCCATATTTAAAGTCCAGCCGTGCACACACATCTCAGGGCTTCCAGCCTACGAATACTGCAGGGAAGATGCCCTTGAAAGGCAAAAAGACTGCAGCCCCCAGGTTTAGCGACGCATCACTGGGATGCCTTTTGGACTCCATGGAGGTCTGCCGCAACGTCCTTGATGCCCACTCTGGCCGCAGGATCGGCAGTGGCATGACCAACCAGGCTTGGGAGTGGTGGCAGTGGTGATCATTGTCAATGCTGCACAGAAGAGGTTGGCCATCCAATGCAGATAGAGGGATGAATGATCTCATCTGTGCAACCATCTCATACCTCTAAACTCACACACTCAAGCCCATCACACATTCATTGGCATCTCACTGCCAACACAAGGGACATCACCATCCAGCCTCACACACACACCCTCACATGACCATCTGGCCTCATGTTCTTTGTTCTTTATTCTCATTTCCTCCAGAGACTGCCTCCTCAGCCCCCACTATCTTGAGGCCACTTGCACGGATGAACATGTGCCCCCCACACACACCCTGGATTACCTTCCTTCCCCAGTACAGCCCTTGTCCTGCAGCTTCTTCCCTTGCCTGAGGCCACTTCTCCCCCTTTTCCAAGCAAGCCCTAGCCTTGCAGCCATTAAAAAATGACCCACAAATGGCTGATCTGGTAGGTAGAGATCTGCCTGTGAGCACCCCTAAGAGTGATGTAGTGCTATGAAGCCTGGCGCTGATGATTGCAAGTGCTGACTGAAGCAAGGTAGGCAAACAAACCTACAAACAAAGTCCTGAGTGAAGTGCAGCCCACCAGGTGCACATTTTTTATGTGCTGTTGTGAAACATGTTGGCGTGTGTTCCCGCCAGCGCGGGCGGATGATCCAGTGTGGGGAACAATTCCGGCGGGCATGCCTAATAATGATATGCTGATGTATTACAATGAAGTTCCCGACATCCGATGGCAGAGAACAGGGCCTGCCATTGGCGGGCTGAGTGGATGATCACAAACTGGTTTCGTACTATCATGAAACCGATTGAGCCATATTGTCTGCTTACGCCACCGAACACGCCTGTCACCAGAAGGCATGGAAAATCCCGGCCATTGTGCCCATTTCTGGGCACCATACTTTAGGAAGGATGTGAAGGCTTTAGAGAAAGTTCAGAATGGATTCACGAGAAAGGTTCCAGGAATGACCAACTTCAGTTATGTAGATGGAGCCGTTGGAGAAGAGAAGATTGAGAGGGGATTTGATACAGGTATTCCAAATCATTGGGGTCTGGACAGAGTAGATAGGAGAAACTGTTCCATATGTAGAAGGATCAAGAACCAGAAACATAGACGCAAAAAAGCAGTGGAAGCATGAGGAAAAACGTTTTGACGCTGTGAGTGGCTAGGATCTTCAATGTACAGCCTGAGAGTGTGATGAGGAGGGTTCAATTGAGGTATTCAGGAGGGAATGGATTATTATCCAAAAAGAAAGAATGTGCAGGGCTACGGAATGAAGGCAGGGGAATGGCACGGGGTGAATTGATCCTTCACAGAGCCAGAACAGACACAACAGGCTGAATGGCCCCTTCCTGAACTGCAACCATTCTGTGAATCTTGGACCATTGTGCTCAGCTTTTATTTTGCCGTGGCTACATGCTCATTCCAGTTTTTAGCATAAGCCCCCATCCCTCCTATGATCGTACCCATTTGACAAAAGATGAGGCTCTTCCATCTGTGCATTTTAGATCCCTATTCCTGCTTCATTCATATTCACATCCTCCTGTCCCTGACCACTCACCAAATCTAAACTACACTTGATCCAGGAGGCTGTCACACTCCTTATGTTAAACGTTCAGCTAACTCTCCCCTTCAGTAAAGCAATCCCAATATCTGCAGCTTGGCTGCCATGATTTCAGCAGATATGTAACCTTGTAAATTATGTCCCATTCTGCTCTCAGCTTTTCAGCATACTTCCTTCTTCCTGTCGCAGCAGGGCGAATCTTGAAGTGACTTTGGAATGTTTCTTCGCTCTGCCGTCAGATTATCCCCAAACTGACCTCCTACTCTCAGAGTAGGCAAGGCCTACTCTGGCAACTCCATGGACCATAAGTCTCTATAAGTCCTGTATTTTTGAACAGATAATCAGTTCCCCTGACATCCTACTAAGTGGCTAACGCAAAACAGTCCTTTCCTCTGCTTTGCACAATAGGAGCTGTTTTCGGTCTCCCTCTCAGGGTCTCTGAGACAGAGGGTGGAACTTGATGGCCCCATCGCGGCAGGGGCCGGCCAGAAAATGCAGAGAGCCATTTAAAAGTCCATTGACTTCAGCAGGACTGGAAAATACTGCCAGTGGGAGGGGCCATAAAATTCCACCCTGAGAGTCTGTATCCAGAAACGTTAGCTCTTTTGTGTCAAGGTGTGAAACTGGCATTTGATTTTCTATAGGTTTCAGCCTGGGCTTCTTTCCCCATGCAACCAAATCACATGGGTGTATCTCCAAGCAGAGTTTAGTATGATTTCAACATCACCCATTATAAGGCATGTTTTCAACTGTCTCCTTTAAAGTCCCACATTTGTCACAAAATAAAATAATGGATTTTTTTATATATTCATTCACAGGATGTGGGTTTCACTTGCTGGGCCAGCATTCATTGCCCATCCCTAATTGCCCTTAAGAAGGTGGTAAGCTGCCTTCTTGAACCACTGTAGTCCATGTGGTGTAGGTACATCCACAGTGTTGTTAGGAAGGGAGTTCCAGGTTTTGATCCATCCAGTGATGGAACGGAGATATATTTCCAAGTCAGGATGGTGAGTTGGAGGGAAACTTCCAGGTGGTGGTGTTCCCATCTATCTGCTGCCTTTGTCCTTCTAGCTAGTACAGGTTTTGTGTTTGGAAGGTGCTGTGCATCTTGTAGATGGTACACACTTCTGCTACTGTATGTCAATGGTGGAGAACGTTTTTGGATGTGGTATCAATCAAGCGGGCTGTGCCGTGAACAGTGTCAAGCTTCTTGAGTGTTGTGGGAGCTGCAGTCATCCAGGCAAGTGGGGAGTATTCCATCACACTCCTGACTTGTGCCATGTAGATGGTGGACAGGCTTTGGCGAATTAGGAGGCTAGTTACTCATTGCAGAATTGCTAGCCTCTGACCTGCTCTAGTAGCCATAGTATTTATCTGCTAGCCCAGTTCTGTTTCTGGTCAATGGTAACTCCAAGAATGTTGATAGTGCGGGATTCAGTGATGACAATGCCAATGAATGTCATGGGGTGATGGTTAGATTCTCTCTTGTTGGAGATGGTCATTGCCTGGCACGTGTGTGGTGCAAATGTTACTTGCCACTTGTCAGCCCAGGCCTGGATATAGTCCAGGTTTTGCTGCATTTGGACATGGACTGCTTCAGTATCTGAGGAGTTACAAATGGTGCTGAACATTGTGCAACCTACTTTAGACCTCATGATGAAAGGAAGGTCATTGATGAAGCAGCTGAAGACTGTTTGGCCGAGGATACTACCCTGAGGAACTCCTGCAGTGATGTCCTGGAGCTGAGATGACTGACCTCCAACAACCACAACCATCTTCCTTTGTGCTAGGTATGACTCTAAAGAGTGGAGAGTTTTCCTCCTGTTCCTGTTGACTCCAGTTTTGCTAGGATTCCTTGATGCCATACTTGGTCACGTGCTGTCCTGATGTCAAGATGTCCATCTCTTAGTTTAAACCATTCTGCTAGTATAAAGAACAAAGAAACAGTAATACTCACCAACCAGCCACTTGCCATTTTTTGGTATCATTCCTTGATTATATTTTCACACTCAGTTTTCTGCTCTGCTCCTTTTATCCCCACTGCTCTCAGTATCCCCTGTACTCGCTCAGTTCTTTTTCTGCAGTTGTCACTATTAGCCTCTTCTGTGCTGTTGACACAGCCCCATGTCACATCTGTGATGTAAACAATCTTTATCAGTAAGTGCCAGAAGGAACTGTTTTTTGTTTTTAAAGAATGCACATGTTGAACGTTTATTTCTTGAATGCTTGTCAAGAATGTGTTCTTAGCTGACATTAAATTAGTTCTATGTGTACAACATTGTTAGCTAACGACCCATCTGCTGCCAAAAGAAAATAATACATGGTTTTTCTTTCAGCATGAAGAGGAGCTGGTGACAGTGCGCAGGGGATTGCAGTCCTTCTTTCTGTCTGAAGCCACACCATTTTGAAGAGCATAATTTACAGGCACATTTTTAAAAGTGCAAGTTTAGGACGTGTGTCATGCCAAGTTATGATATTCAGTGTTTCTTTGTTTTGTTAAATATTAATTCACGAGTAGGCTAATCCATTACATTGGGCCAAGTACCACTCCACATGTACAATGTGCCCCATTCAGACCAGGGCTGATTTAGTCATTTTGTCATTCAACCACATGTCCTGACTATTTTTGATATTTTTATTGTTGAAGAAAATATTGCATACTTTATTGACAAATTCATTTTTCCAGTTTCAGAGTACTTAAATGTGATATCATTCTGACCTCACCTTATTTCATGTTTTGCAGGGACAATAAACAAAAAAACTTAAATATGATAAAATAATTTGTGTGAACTGGATAAAAGACACTGGTTAACACAAAATAAACTACTATCAACATTGATGTGAACACACCAAAATGTGCAACATGCGTCATCACTGCTTGGTAGCTTGTTAACAAGCTTCAGTATATAAGAAACTAGGTTAAAACATGTTACTCAATTATATGAATACTTTACTCAGTCCAGTTTAACTTCCAAAACTGTTCATTTTTGAAAATTAAATTTTTGACAGAGATCATTGATGTGTTTATTGCACCAATTCTTCACCTGAATGTGTTCTGATAATGACACCTTTCTTGCTTACCACAAAGAACTACTGTGCCATTATTAACATAAAATGCAATATGACTGTGTTCTTATTTGCAATCCAATCTATGTTGACCCAAAACCATCCAAATCTACAATGACACAAGCCACCAAGTCCACATTGTTATGACGTGGCAGATGATGTGTGCTAGGTGGACCAAATCCACAAGGGAAAACTTGTGGTTGCAAGACCACAATGGTTTTGCAATTCGTATTTATTACAAGATGTGTGCACTGAATTCAGAAGTAATGAGTCCACCAAGACCTTTAGAGATTTTAAAAATTAAAATAAATTATTTATTAACAAAATCCTCCTTTACATACACTTCTCTCTTTTTAGTATGTAAATTCTATTGTTCCATATGTCTTTGAAACTGCATCTTCCTCATAACATAAAAACTTTCATGTTGTCAATGTATTGTCAGTAACCTTTGGGAAACAGAAACTAGCCCTTCAATTCTAAATCTCTTCATTTACCTAAAAATGCAAATTCCCTTCACACCTTACATGCTAAGCCAGCATCCTGTTCACTTATTAGCATGTCAAGCACCTAGCTTCTTTTGATGATTTCAAACTTGCTGTCTACTTGATTCCAAATGTAATTAAATCTCACGCAAACCTACCTATACTTACCTCAATAAACCTACTTCACAATAAGCCAGAAAAATATTATGAAAATTATTATACTTTCATCACACCTCCATCCTTTTGAGAAAATGAACTGTCATAATTTTAAAAAACATTTTCATTTTCTTAACCCATCTTACACTACCTGCTATACTTACCTATATACCCAAATTATTACATTACTAGATGCATGTATTAATATAAAAATATATATACAAATCCTTGGTATCAACAGAGATCATTTCAGTCCAGTGTCCACAATTTAAATGTCAAATTTCCACCTGAGCTTTAAACTCTTGACAATGCATCTGCAATTAGATTTTCTCGTCCAGCCACATGTATAGTGTGTAGATTAAATAGTTGCAGTAATAAACTCCATCTGAATAGCCTGTACTTCAGTCTCAAAATCTCTCCAGAAATATATAAAGGATTGTAGTCTGTATAAACAATTGTTTCTGATGAATTGTTTACAACATAAACCTTGAAATGCTGCAACGCCCACAGTCCCCTGTTCGATCATTGAGTATTTTCTCTGTTGTACATTCAACTTTTGAGAAAAATAGCCTACCGATTTCCCAATTCCAGTTTCATTTTCTTGCAACAGTGCAGCCCCAATGCCTATATCATTGCCTCAACGGCCAACATAAATTGCTTGGCACAATTAGGTACTGCCAAAACTGGTGTTGTAGTCAATACACTGTTGTAGCCTTCTGACGCTCCTGCATTCATTGAAATTTCTTGTTCTTTCTTAATAGTTCAGTCAATGGATCAACCACACTGCTAAAATTTAGTACAATTTTCCAGTAACACTCACTCTTACCCCAAAACCTCAAAACTTTTTGTTTTGTTGTAGGCATGGGGAAATCCATGATGGCTTTGGCTTTCATATCTCTCGGAGCTACCTTACCATGTCCAATGGTATGGCTTAGATATGTAACTTGTGCTTTTGCAAATTCACTTTAGGCCAAGTTCATCACCAAATTATCATCTTGCAGTCGATTAAATAATTCTTCCAGATGTTGTAAATGCCCCTTCAACATTTCACTACAAACTCGTCAAGTCATCCATATAAACAGCACAATTGCTCAGTCCTGCCATTACTTTGTCAGTCTTTGAAATGTTGCTGGCACATTTTTCATACCAGATAGCATGATTTTAAACTGATATGGTCCATCTTGTTCGACAAAAGTCGATATGTCCTTTGCTCTCTCCGATAATGGTACTTAACAATATCCACTCAGCAAGCCAACCTTTGTGATAACCTTTGATGGTACCACTTTCCCAATGCAATCTCCCAGCCGTGGTATAGGATAGGAATCCGCTTTTGTCACTGCATTCACCTTTTGGTAGTCCACACATAGGATGGAATTTTCCAAGCCCACTGATGGTGGGTGTGATAGGTGGCAGGTGTGGAAAATATGGCGGGACCTACTTCATGATGGCATGAAGGCAGGTTGCAATCATCCCCTCAACCCGCCAATGAAAGGTCAGGTTTCCCACCATCAGTCAGAAGGGTGCTAATTGTAATACATCAGCATATAATTAAAAGGCCACCTCGCGAGGCCCTTGAAACCCTGCCATATTGTCAGTCCACATCGATGGGAAAGCACATCGATGTGTCTCACAACAGCATGCAGGCGGTGTGTACTTGCCAGCCTTCACTTTGGGGGAAGTGAGGTGAGTGAGCAGCAGCATTCTCCACAGCTCAACTGTTGTTTACAGGCCTCAGGGGTGTCTGGGGGCAAGTGCTGGCCAGGCTCGGCAGCGACCATTGTCGGTGCGTGTGTGGGGGCAGGGGTGGGGTCAAGTGCTGCCCTGGCACTGCATCCCGAGCACATGCAATCGAAGTAGGGGGCAGGGCAAGCGGAGGAAGTTTCCATGCATTAGGGATGCCTGTGTAAACTGACCATGCCTCTGCAACTGCAACAGATCAGGTGCAGCCACAGTGATATGATTAGGATTAGGCTCAGCCTGTCCGCCCATGCAAGCGATGTGGAGGCACCAAAAGGCCACCAAGTGCTCCATACCTTACCCTCGCAATCATGCCCCCCACACACCCAGCACAGACTTAGAGTCTGCCACCACTTTATTGGACTGCAGAGCAGTTGGACTGCACATGTTGTACAATCTTCTTGCCAACGCTGGCCATGTAGCAGTCACTGCTGGAGGCGCTCACAGCCCCTTGCAATCTCAGCACCCGGCTTGGACCAGTGTCCCCCATGTTGCAGGTTGACAGGGCAGCCATGCAGCTCATGGCCATCCGAGGGGTGACCAGCACTCTCTGGGAAGCATTAAGGGTCACACAGGGGCAGGAGTACAGCCATGATAATAATATCTTCCTCTCTCATGCTGCAGGATGACCAAATCAGGATCATGGATCCTGGTGACCTAGCTGTATGCCTAATGATCTCCAGAGACCGTAGAAGACTGAGGAGACAGCAACTGAGGCTCCTGATTGTACAAAAGCAGGAGCAGCAACCTCATGAAGAAGGGACAGCCGAGGCTCCCGCGCTGCCCAGGAGTTACAGTGAGCCGGTGCCTAGCAACCCCCAGGGTCTATATGCCGCCTGCCACTCCTGCAGATGACTGAGAACCAGTGTCGCCAATGACTGCGCAAGTCTAGGGACCTGGTGGCTCACATCTGCCACTTACTGCAGGACGTGGCACCAAGGGGACATGGAGGGCACCCACTGCCAGCGGCTGTGCAAGTGAACACGGCGCTCAATTTCTATGCTAGTGGCGCCTTTGTGGGGTTTTATAATACCCCACCCACAAATGCATCATGAGATCATGGATGCCATCTTCTCCATGGCACACAACTTCGTGCATTTCGCCCGGGACTGGGACAGCCAGGAAGCAAGGGCCATTGGATTCACCCAGAACTCGGGATTCCCACGGATGCAGGGTGCAATTGATTGCACTCATATGGTGCTCAGGTCTCTGTCGCTACACTCAGTGAACTTCATCAGCCACAAGGGCTTCCACTCACTGACCGTGCAACTGGTCTGCGACCACCAGAAATGCATCCTGCAGGTGTGCTCACAGTTTCCAGGGAGTGTGCACAACAAGGAGTCACTCACAGATTCCTGCAGTCTTCTAGGGTCCACAAAGGCTGCAGGGTTGGCTCCTCAGGGACAAAGGATCCCTACAAAGGCCGTAGCGGATGACACCCATGTAGCAGAGAGGCGCTATTATTGGGATCATGCAGCAGCCTGTACCTTGGCGGAGCAAACCATCGGGATGCTGAAGATGCAGTTACGGTGCCTGGACCGGTCTGGTGGAGCCCTGCAATACAGTCCGCAGAGGGTGTCATGCATCATCATCATCTGCTGCTCCCTTTACAATCTGGCGCTGCAACGGGGAGAGGAGCTGGTTGAGGAGGAGACGGACGAGCTGTATGTCTCCTCCGATAAGGAGGATGCAGATGGGGATGAGGGTGAGGGGGTCCTCGGTGGTGACGATGACGGGGTGAGGCTCTTGCACTGGCCAGATGAGGCAGGTGCACTTGGGAGGCCCTCATAGCTGCCAGATTTGTGGAGGATGATGACGACATACAGTGCGGTGTCCCCATATATCCTCACATCGCAGTTGTGAACGTTTGAATCCAGTCTGGCTTAAAGCAGCACCAATACCCTCTGTGAGAATGCTCCTATTATGGAGAGGCAGTGGAGGCCCTAACAGTCGCTCAATCGCAGGAGAATGAAGACGACATGCAATGAGGATACTCCATAGATCCTCACTTAGCCCTTGACTCTGAACGTCTGACTCCTGTCTGGCAGAGGGCAGCTCACTTGCGCTCCATGATCAGGGCCATCTCAGAGACACAGCCATGAAACTTTAGATGCATCTGATGCTGTGTCTGCCTTCAGCACCTCAGCCCTTCAGGAGCTGGTGCACAGCATCACTGGTCACAGATGCTGGTGTGATAGGGGCCAGCCCCACCTTAAAGGTGCTGATAGCACACAGAGAGTACGAGAGAACACTGTGGCACCTGCCCACTACATTCTGGCAGAAATGACCAGTGCTGCTGAGGTGCAGGCATCAGCAATTTTTCCAGAGAGTGTGAGGCTGGACCATCGCTGTGGTCTGAAGGCTGCATAGAGCACAGGGAAGAGGCCCTGGACTGAGACTCCAGTCCTTTTATCTTGTGCAGAAAGGTTTCACATCTGAGCGACATGAACACTGTTCATCTGAACAAGAAGCCATAAGCAGGGAGACATTCTTAGGAGTTTATTGACAAAAGTGAACAGTGTGTACAAGTGATTAACACCTGTGCAACTACTATTACCTAACTTTCCTAACTCTGCCACTATGTCTTGGCGCTCCCCGGACATCCACAGCGGAGGTGGAGACAGCCTGCTGACTGTGACACCCTGTCTGTGGTGACTTTGGTGGGTGTCCTCTGGATGACCGAGACTTGGTGGGCCCCGGCCTGCTTTTGGGGTCCTGCTGTGTGGCAGTGGCACCCTCCTCGACCTGTGAAGCTGGAGCTGCCGAGGTCACAGGAAGAGGGGATTCGGATGGGCCGGACACTCCCAGAGTCACCTGGGAGGATCCTCCTCCCTACAGGTGCCCGAGGGCCCCGGCTGACTCTGAGTAGAAGGGTTACTGGAGTGAGATCAAGCTGCCCAGCTCCCCTGTTGTGTATACTCTGTTGAAGGCCAAATATGGCATCAGCAATGGAGTTGAGCCCGCGCAGCAGTATAGCAGTGGCGTCCTGGACTAAGATCTTCATGGCAGCCACTATCCTGCCAGTGTTGACACTGGTGTGTTGCAATGCCAACGCTATCACCTCAGCCTGAAGACGGACAGACTCCTCCATCGTGCCTTGCAATCTGAGGAGTGCAGCAGATGTCCTTTTCTGATGTTCCTGAACTTGCCTTTGCAGGTCCAGTAACTGTGACATGACCGAGTCCAGAGGCTCGTCATCAGACTCAGCAACGTTCTGGCCTCCAGCTATCCTCCGAGTGCGGGGGACCTGGGAAGTGCCTGCCACTGCCTGCTTTGGATCGGACAGTGTGATATGCTCACCAGATTGTGATCCTGAGGCTACTCTAAAGCTAGGTCCCACTGAGGCGCGTGTCTCTGCACTGGTGGAGGGTGTGGGTGAGTGCAGTGACAGGACTTCAGGGAAGGTGCGTCCAGATTCCTCTTCAGAGGTTTCCTCGGGGCTTGAATGGAGGCCCTGGGTCTTAAACTCTGTTGGCTGTTTAATTGATGTACCTGTGAAAGCAAGAAGAGATAATTAGTGCATGGCAGTGGCCTGTGAAAGAGGACACATCACTCACAGCATGATTATCTGATGGATGTTACACTGCTGGATCCTCACTTGGTATAGCAGCGCCGACCTCACCATCAGCACAGGACCAGTCCTGGTCATTGCCAGCCAGCTGAATGACTCTGTTTTCGAATTCTGTCAGACCTTTGACCTCTGGCATCCCTCCACCTAGCTGTGCCCTTTTCCTCCTATGGTGCTCCACTTTGTCCTGCAGGGATACAGATGGGGAAAGCATATCAGGACATCTGCTGGGCCAGATGATGAGCATGCCTAGCCTGTGTGGGTGGTGAGTGGTCCCATGGATGGGTTGAGGGCAATGACGGTATGTGTGAAAGAGTGAATAGTGATATCCCTCGCTACTGGCAGTGAGAAACATAGAAAAATGGAAACTAGGAGCAGGAGTAGGCCTTTTGGCCCTTCGAGCCTGCTCTGCCATTCATTATGATCATGGCTGATCATCCAACTCAATAGCCTGCTCCCGCTTTCTCCCCATATCCTTTGATCCCTTTCACCCCAAGAGCTATGTCTAATTCCTTCTTGAAAACATACAATGTTTTGGCCTCAACTACTCTCTGTGGTAGCAAATTCCACAGGCTCACCACTGAAGTCCTAAATGGTCTACCCCATATCCTCAGACTGTGATCCCTGGTTCTGGACTCCCCCACCATCAGGAACATCCTTCCTGCATCTACCCTGTCTAGTCCTGTTAGAATTTTATAGGTTTCTATGAGATCCCTCCTTATTCTTCTGAACTCCAGCGAATATAATCCTAACCAACTCAATCTCTCTTCTTATGTCAGTCACGCCATCCCTGGAATCAGTCTGGTAAACCTTTGCTGCACTCGCTCTATAGCAAAAACATCCTTCCTCAGATAAGGAGACCAAAACTGCACACAATATTCCAGGTGTGGTCTCCACAAGGCCCTGTATAATTGCAGCAAGTCATGCCTACTCCTGTACTCGAATCCTCTGGCTATGAAAGGCAACATACCATTTGCCTTTTCAGCTCTGTTGAAGGGTTATGAGGACTCGAAACGTCAACTTTTTTCTTCTTCGCCAATGCTGCCAGACCTGCTGAGTTTTTCCAGGTAATTCTGTTTTTGTTTTTGTTTTGGATTTCCAGCATCTGCAGTTTTTTGTTTTTATACCATTTGCCTTCTTTACCGCCTGTTATACCTGCACGCTTACCTTTAGCGACTGTTGTACGAGGACTCCTAGGTCTTGATGCACATTCCCCGCTCGCAATTTATAGCCATTCAGATAATAATTGACTTCCTGTTTTTGCTACCAAATTGGATAACCTCACATTTATCCACATTATACTGCAGCTGCCATGCATTTGCCCACTCACTCAGCTTGTCCAAATCACACTCTGCGTCCTCCTCACAGCTTACCTCCCACCCAGCTTTGTGTCATCTGCAAATCTGGAGATATTACATTTAGTTCCCTCATCTAAATCATTAATATATATTGTGAATAGCTGGGGTCCCAGCACCGATCACTATGGTACCCCACTAGTCACTGCCTGCCATTTGGAAAAAGACCCATTTACTCGTACTCTTTGTTTCCTGTCTGCCAACCAGTATTTCTATCCATCTCAATATACTACCCCCAATCCCATGTGCTTTAATTTTACATGCTAATCTCTTATGTGGGACTATATCGAAAGCCTTCTGAAAGTCCAAATAAACCACGTCCCCCTCATCAACTCTACTAGCTACGTCCTCAAAAAATTCCAGTAGATTTGTCAAGCATAAGTCCTTTCATAAGTCCATGCTTGACTCTGTCCAATTCTGCCTCTGTTTTCTAAGTGCTCAACTATTAAATCTTTTATAATGGACTCCAGAATTTTCCCCACCACCAATGTCAGGCTGACTGGTTTCCCTGTTTTCTCTCTGCCTCCCTTTTTAAATAGTGGGGTTCCATTAGCTGCCCTCCATTCTGTAGGAACTATTCCAGAGTCTATAGAATCTCGGAAGGTGACCTCCAATGCATCCACAATTTCTAGGGCCACTTCCTTAAGTGCTCTGGGATGTAGATTATCAGACCCTGGGGATTTATTGGCCTTTAATCCCATCAATTTCCCCAACATCATTTCCCTACTAATACTGATTTCTTTCAGTTCCTCCCTCTACTAAACCCTGTGTTCCCCAACATTTCTGGCATGTTATTTGTGTCCTCCTTTTTGAAGACAGAATCAAAGTGTGTATTTAGTTAGTCAGCCATTTCTTTGTTCCCCATTATAAATTCCCCTGTTGCTGACTGTAAGGGACCTACATTTGTCTTCACCAATTTTTTCTCTTCACATACCTATAGAAACTTTTACAGTCAGTTTTTATGTTCCCTGCAAGCTTACTCTTGTACTCTATTTTCCTAATCAATCCCTTGGTCCTCCTTTCCTGAATTTTAAAGTGCCCCCACTCCTCAGGTCTGTTTTTTTTACCTGGCCAATTTGTATGCCTCTCCCTTGGATCTAATACTATTTCTAATTTCCCTTATTAGCCATGGTTTGACCACCTTTCCTGTTTTACTTTTGCGCCAGACAGGAATAAACAATTGTTGCAGTTTACCCATGTACTCTTTAAATGTTTGCCATTGCCTATCCACTGTCATCCCTTTAAGTAATATTTCCCAATTCATCACAGCCAACTCGCACCTCGTGCCATTGTATTTTTAAGATTCAGGACCCTAGTCTCAGAATCAACTACGTCACTCTCCATCTTGATGAAGAATTCTATCATATTATGTTTGTTCATCCCCAAGGGATGTCACACAACTAGATTGCCAATTACTCCTTTCGCATTACACACCCAGTCTAGGATGGCCTGTTTTCTAGTTGCTTTCTCAACGTATTGGTCCAGAAAAAGATCCCGTATACACTCCAGGAATTCCTCCTCTACAGTATTGTTACTAATTTGATTTGCCCAAACTATATGCAGATTAAAGTCACACATAATTACAGTTGTCCCTTTATTGCATGCATCTCTAATTTTCTGTTTAATGCCATTCCCAATATCACCACTACAGTTTGGGGGCCTATATACAACCCCTACTAACGTTTTTCTGCCCCTTAGTGTTTCTCAGCTCGACCCATAAAGATACCACATCGTTGGAGCTAATATCTTTCCTCACTACTGTGTTAATTTCCTCTTTAACCAGCAAAGCAACTCCACCAACTTTTCCTTTTTGTCTGTCCTTCCTAAATACTGAATACCCTGGATGTTCAGTTCCCATCCCTGGTCATCCTGCAGCCAGGTCTCTGTAATCCCGAATATATCATACCTGTTTACATCTATTTGCGTGGTTAATTCATCCACTTTATTGCAAATGCTCCTCACATTAAGGCACAAAGCCTTAAGGCTTGTCTTTCTAATGTTACTTGTCCCGTTCCCACTATTTTTCACTGAGGCCCTGTTTGATTCTTGTCCTTGATTTCTCTACCTATCACTTTTCTTATTCCCCTTTCTGTCTTTTGTTCTTGTCCTTGATGCCCTCTCCTCTGACTCCTTGCATAGGTTCTCACCCCCCTGCCATTTTAGTCTAAACCCTCCCCAACCACTCAAGCAAATATCCCCCCTAGGACGTCAGTCCCGGTCCTGCCCAGATGTAATCCATCCAGTTTTTACCGGTCCTACCTCCCCTAGAACTTGTCCCAATGTCCCAGGAATCTGAAACCCTCCCCCTCATACCACCTCTTCAGCCATGTCTTCATCCAATATATCCTGCTATTTCTACTCTGACTAGCACATAGCATTGGTAATCATGAGATCACCACCTTTGAGGTCCTACTTTTCAACTTACCTCGTAACTCCCTATATTCTGCTTTTAGGACCTCATCCCTTTTTTCACTTATGTCGTTTGTACCAATGTGCACCACAACCACTGGCTGTTCACCCTACCCCTTCAGAATGTCCAGTAGCCACTCTGAGACATCCTTGATGCTAGCACCAGGGAGGCAACTTACCATCCTGGAGTCTCATTTGCACCCACAGAAATGCCTATCTATTCCCTTTACAATTGAATCTCCTATAACTATTGCATTCCCACACTTTTTACTTTCCCCTGTGCAGCAGAGCCAACTGTGGTGCATTGAATTTGGCTGCTGCTGCTTTTTCCTGAGAGGCCATTCCCCTCAACGGTATCCAAAACGGTATATTTGTTTTGCAGGGGAATAGCCACAGGAGATTCCTACAATATCTGCCTAGTCCTCTTCCTCTGCCTGGTGGTCACCCATTCCCTTCCTGCCTGTAGACTCTTAGCCTGCGGTGTGACCACCTCCCTACATGTGCTATCCATGTCTCTGTCTCGTGGATGCTCCACAATGTCTCCAGCTCCGAAACCCGGGCTTCCATGAGCTGCAGCTGGAGACACTTCCCACACATATGCTGGCACCAGGCACTGGAAATATTCCCGGCTTCCCACATAGAGCAAGAGGAGCACACAATGGCTTTGAGCTCTCCTGCCATGACTTACCCCTATAAATTAAATTAAACCTTTTGGAAGATACTTAATATCAAAT
This sequence comes from Carcharodon carcharias, assembly GCF_017639515.1. Lineage (NCBI taxonomy): Eukaryota > Metazoa > Chordata > Chondrichthyes > Lamniformes > Lamnidae > Carcharodon > Carcharodon carcharias. The sequence continues at coordinate 86,104,834 of NC_054480.1, read as the reverse complement.
AATAACAATTACTCTAGGGCCCTTCTTCCCTGCTCCTTGTTATTACAGAATATAGCCCTTACAAATGATGAATCACAAAGTAAGACCTTAAAAACTATAATTAAAGTAAATACTTACCCGACCGTACCCACAGTACTCAAAGGATCATCTTGTTCCCTCCTCATCGAACTCCCTCAGTCACCAAACTCCAACTTAAGCACTCTACTGCAGCCCAAAGCAGCACTCCAGTGCAGACAAAGTCAGCACTGTAAGATGGCCTGTTTTTATACTCTCTGAGTGAGGGCTCTGTTGATGTGTAACGGGGTTGTGAGTGCAGGAGTTGGGAGTGAAGAAAAGAGTAACTTATCTTGGCGGCACAGAGGAGATCATTCACTCTTTTGCAGCACTGGTTGGCTGTCTTCCTCTGCAGGGCATTTGCGCTGACCACCGCCTCCCAAGCCAGGTTGGTGACTTTGCTGCCCATCCTGCGGCCAGAGCAAGAATGGATAAATAATGAGGCAGGTTTGGAATGATACGGCATGAAAACCCACTATTTTCATCGGCAGGTAGGACTCAATTCTACCCGCCCGCTACTACACTTAGTGCAATTCTTGGAAAATTCCACTCAAGTCTTTGTGTTCCATTTGGTTTCAGTACCATCACAATTGGTGAACTCCAGTTACTGCAACTAGACTCAATTATGTCACCTTGAAGCATGAATTCAATTTCTTTCTGTACTTGTGATAACCTTGCTGGACTTCATTTATGGGATGGTGCCTTATTAAAGATGAATCCCCTACACTTAGATCATGGCTAGCTAAATTTGAACCAAAAAGAAAAAAATGCTGGAAAAACTCAGCTGGTCTGACAGCATCCTGCTGAGTTTTTCCAGCATTTTTTTGTTTCAGATTTCCAACATCCACAGTATTTTGTCTTTATCTAGCTAAAGTTGTCCTCCCATTTGATTCCCACAAATAGCTGTGTGTGACTGCAATTGCTTCTCCAAATCACTTTGACACTTGGCTGGAAGGTAACTCAATATTGGATTTAAATTTTTAAGTACCTCCTCATTATCCAATGTGATTAGAGGAAAATCAATTTCAGAATTCTTCCTTTCTATCTCTTTCTCCTTATCTACCACCATTAAAACCTCACCTTGGTCCTCTTCCCTGTCAAAGCACTTTTTAAGCATATTTACGTACACACCCCCTGCTTCTTTCTTCTATCTGGAGTATTTATTAAATAATTTACTTGACTCAATTTATTTTCAATCCTGTAAGGCCCACTAAACCTTGCCTTTAACGATTTACCCAATACTAGTAATAAAACAAACAATTTTTCCACAGCAACAAAATTACCAGCTGTGGTTCTCCTATCTAACTTCACTTTTATCACTTGCTGTGAGATCTTTAAATGTTCCTAGGTAACTCCCATGCTCTGTTCAATCTTTCTCTGAAGTTTGATACGTAATCCAGGAGAGTAGTTTCCAAATGTTGACCGCCCAATTTCTCATGAATTAACTTTACTGGCCCCCTTACCTCATGACTATAGACTAATCAAAAGGACTAAATCCAGTCAATGCATTAGGATCATCCCCAGTAGCAAAAAACATTGGAACTCCCCCATCCAGATCCTGTGGATAGTCTTGACCATACACCCTCATCATGATTTTTAAAGTTTGATGCCATTTTTCCAAAGCCCCTTGTGAGTCAGGATGATAAGCTGTTAACTTTAAACTGTTTTATCCTCAAACCGTTCATTACTTCCTTAAACAGCTGTGATATGAAATTTGAACCCTGATCAGATTGTACTTCTTTTGGCAAACCATATCTTGTAAAAGAAAAAGTCAGTTTTCCCACAATTCTCTTTGCTGTTATATTTCGCAAAGGTGTCACTTCCAGAAACCTTGTAGGCACATCCATGATTATTAGCAAATACTGATTTCCACCTTTTAGTCATACACAATCAATCATGACCCTAGTAAAAGGTTCCTCAAATGCTTGAATTGGAACAAAAGATGCTGGCTTAATCACTGCTTGTGGTTTTCCTGTCACCTGGTGTGTTCTACAGAATTCGGCTATGTCACTCTGCGATCCAGTCTAATAAAAATGTTTTTGTATTTGTTCTGTCCCTCTAAATGTCCCTCTACTGGGACAAGAACTAAGCTTAGTATCTCACTTCTAAATCCAAATGGTATAACAATGCTGAAGCTTCATATAGTTGCCACTTCCTCATTAACACCTTACCCTTAAAGTAATAACATTCTGGAATGCATTCTGCCTCTGTTTCTGAATAAGCTGTCTGATATAAGTGCTTTATTTGTGGATCCTTTTGTTGTAGCTCTACCAACTGCCTTGAGCTGGACACTTCAGTTCATTTTCTTCCATTCCCTCTTCCTGACAATCTTATCAAAGATGGTATCAGCTGATTGAACTTCAGCACCTTTCCCCTGCCTTTTGACATCCTCTTCTTCCTGTTTCAACCTTGTGATCTTGTTACAACACAATCTGGAAACAATCCAGGATGCTCTTGCTGCTACACCCCTGTTGAATGCACCTTTCCATGCTGCTCGACTACCATAGACATCACCCACTTCTGTGATCCAGCTTTATCATTAGCTGAACTAAATTGAACCCCCACAATGGCTAATTTTTCTGCTATTCCAGCAATCACCTCACCTGTTTTCCACTTACTCTTTAAATTCACCTTCCACAATGCATCTCGAGAAACACCTGTTCCTGCAATATTCCCTTGAACAACAAATGTCACTATCCCATAACATTAAAGATTGGCTAGACCCTGTGTCTCTTAAATTTTTAATAACTTGCCCTTCACATAAACATTTCTGCAACATGCTCCTCAGAACTCCCTTGGGTAAATTTTGAGCACATTCCCACTTCTTTACCTATCACTGATTCTTCTTGCTTCACCTGTGCACAAACCACTGTTTTTTTTGCGCTGTGTCTGGACTTCAGAACCTATAGTCTTTTACTTCCAGAACTTTTCTGCATTACAATTACTGTAACAGATTTTCCCCGTAACTTCCAACACATTGACTTTGTGTGCTCAACTTTATTACAATGAAAACACCTCAAATTTTTTAAGTGTCACTTCTACCCTCAGCAGCTTACTTTTTAGTCTGAGAAAAATGCTTCCTGGGAATCTCCAAATGCTTGTTCTCTTCCCTGATTACCTACCTTCCTTTCACCTTCCCACTTTCTGTCCTTCTCTGATTTAAAAGGGTGACAAAAAAAAAAGGTTTAGCTCTCTGAACAAACTCAATCAACAGCTATCTCTGCTGCTTGCCTTACAGAATCAACCCTCTGTTCCTCTACATGAGGTCTCACTACTGACAGAATTGAATCTTTAAATTCTTCCAAAAGAATTGCTTCTCTAAGAGCTGCATATGTTGTCTCTACATTTAATGCCCATATCCAGTCAAAATTATTTTGTTTTACTCTCTCAAACTCAGTATAAGTTTTCCCAGGTGGTTCCCTTATATTCCTAAATTTCTGCCTGTATGCATGAGGAACCAACTCATATGCAGTCAAAATAATCTTTTTTACAACATCATAATCCACCAACACTTCTTCTGACAGTGAAGTATAAATCTCATTAGCTTTACCCACTAATCTAGACTGTTAAAGCAATGTCCAGTTTTCTTGTGGCCATTTCATCAGCTTAGCTGTCTTCTCAAATGAAATAAAGAAAGCCTCGACATCCCTTTATTCAAACTTCAGGAGGGTTTGCACAAATTTAAACCTCTCTCCACTGGGTTTTGGATTGAAGGGTTTTTCATCATCAGAAACTTCCTCAGCACCTGAGATCTTTCTTTTTAAGTGCAGCTTTTTAAGTTGGTATTCCCTTTCTCCTACCTTCTTTCCCTCTCCTCTCTTGCTAACTTTTCCCTCTGGAGGTCGAGTTTTTGCATTTCCATTTCTCTTTGGAATGCTTCCTCTTTTTCTCTTTCTTTCTCTGCTCTTTCTTTTTCTGTTGCCTCTAGTTCAAGTTTTTCATTTCCATTGCTTGTTCAAATTCAAGCTTCTTCATTTGTAACTGAACTCTCACTACACCAGGTGTGACTTATTAGTGTCAGGCATCACTTCCAACTTGAAATACTGTGCTATCACTTCAACTATGTCTGCTTTCTTTGCCCCTACAGGTAACCTCAACTGCAACTTTTATGCCAATTCTGTTAACTTACCCATAGATACTTTTTGTAACCCAATCAGAGCCATATCTTCTACTTCCAAAAAGGTTTTAGCCATGGATACAGCCATTTTTGCAGTCTCACCACTTTAAAATCCCTCACACCTGAATTCAGTGTGCTTCTCATACTCATAACCTTAAAATTCACCGATTGCAAACCAATCAAGGAATTTCAAATATATTCGGCAAAGATGCCCCAATTTGTTCTGACGGGGCAAATGATGTGTGTCAGGTGGATCAATTCCACAAGGCAAACTTGGTCGCTGTAACACAATGGTGTTGCAACTTGTATTTATTATTTTTAAATTCAGTGCACACGTCTCACAATAAATACAAATGCAAAACCGTTGTGATAGCGTGACCAAGTTTCCCTGGTGGATTTTGTCAGCCTGGCACACATCAAATGCCACGTCTCATAGACTCATAGGCATTTACAGCGCAGAAGGAGGCCATTTGGCCCATCATGTCTACACACGTCAACAAAGATCTGGCTACACTAATGACATTTTCCAGCGCTTGGCCCATAGCCCTGGAGACTATGACAATGCAGGTGAATATCTAAATACTTCTTAAATGTTATGAGAGTTTCTGACACAACCACCCTTTCAGGCAGTGAGTTCCAGACTCCCACCACCCTGTGGGTGAAAAGGTTTCTCCTCAACTCCCCTCTTAGTCTTCTACCTTTTACCTTATGCCCCCTGGTTATTGATCCCTCTACTAATGGAAAAAGTGCCTTCCTATCCACATTATCTTTGCCCTTCAGAATCTTATGCACCTCTATCAGTCCCCTCTCAACCTTCGCTGCTCCAAGGAAAACAACCCCAGCCTAGCCAATCTTTCCCCATAGCTCAGACCCTCCAGCCCAGGCAGCATCCTGATAAATCTCCTCTGTAGCCTCTCCAGTGTAATCACATCCTTTCTAGAATGTGGTGGCCAGAACTGCACACAGTACTCCAGTTGTGGCCTAACCAGCGTTTTAGACAGTTTCAGCATAACCTCCCTGCTCTTATATTCAATGCCTCAGCTAATAAAGGCAAGTATCCCATATACCTTCTTAACCACCTTATCCACCTGCCCTGCTATCTTCAGATATGCATGCCAAGGTCCCTCTGATCTGCAGTACTTTCCAGTGTCCTACCATTCATAGTGTAACCTCTTGCCTTGCTAGCCCTCCCTAAGTGCATTGGCTCACACTTTTTCGGACCGAATTCCATGTGCCACTGCTCTGCCCACCTGACCAGTCCATTGATAACCTCCCGCAGTTTACAATTATCCTCCTCACTATTTACCACCCTACCAATTTTCATGTCGTCCGCAAACTTCTTGATCTTACCTCCTACATTTAAGTCCAAATCATTTATGTACACCGCAAACAGCAAGGGCCCCAGCACCCCACTGGAAACAAACTTCCAGTCACAGAAACATCACTCTACCATCAGCCTCTGCTTCCTGCCTCTCAGCCAATTTTGGGTCAAATGTGCCACTTTGCCTTGGATCCCATGGGCTCTTACTTTCTTGACCAGTATGCCATGAGGGACATTATGAAAAGTCTTGCTAAATCCCATGTAGACCACATCAAATGCATTACCCTAATTAACACCCCTAGTTACCTCCTCAAAAAATTTGATCAAATTTGTCAAACAGGACCTTCCCTTAACAAATCCACGCTGACTATCCCTGATTAATCTGTGTCTCTCCAAGTACAGATATATTCTGTCCCTCAGAATTCTTTCTAGTAACCTCCCAATGTCATAACAACATGAACAGGAATATCGACCAGAATCTTACATTCTGAAGTCTAAGTTCAGTGGAGGGCATGGAAGTTAGAGTGATTTCTGCTAGAGGAACTGAGGCAGCTGACCACACGTGATCTTGCATAAGCATTCACGAGAAGCTTGGCAATTCTGGCAGCAGGGCCAGGCAGGAATCTATTGTCCCCACTGTTACCTCATGGGGTCAAAAATCCTGACATCATATTCAAAGGGAACCCAGACAGCCATTCACTTACTGCAGGCTGGGAGCTCTGGGTTCTCCACATCACAGGCAGTATGTCCCAAAGCAGGCAATGCTTTCCTGCAGGTTCTCCTCTCAGCCATCCAGGGAAGAAAGGAGGGATTATAGCAGAAGGCCTTCCTGTATGACCACGGCGGCCTGGACAGAGGTTGCAGTGGAGATTAGCACCCATGGGTCCAACAGGAGAACTACCCAACAGTGTAAATAAAATTTGAAACGTCTGCCGTGCACCTCTAGAGTAAATTGCATTGCCACTTCAAAGTGACACTCATGGGGCATCAAGCAATGTAAGTTTGTGAATACAGCAGCTTGTGTTGCAGGGCTTAGCAGCAGAAGGGACATGTGCAGTGAATGTGTGGCAGCCACTTCATGCTCTCAATGTTCCATCAGACATTGTGCATGTTAATCACTTATTGGGTGGGATCAATCGCTGACATCGGCATGCAGGCTCCTAAACTGCTCATGCAACCATTGGCCTGACAATCAATTCTTCTGTCTTTCTGCAGGACAAGAACACACACAACTGGGGGGAACTGTGCCAAGACCAAAGATGGCTTACCCAACATCAGAATCCTAACTCATTTCAAGGAGGAAGCCGCCGAGTTAGCCAGGGAGGAACAGGACCTTGCCAGTGCTGAGGCAAGATAGCACTCCCCAGGAAGCCAGTGAAGATGCCCCTAGTCTGCAGTTGTCAAATGTGTCAACTGAGTGAGGTATTGCTTTAATAGGTAGTCAGCTTGGGCATCTATTAACTCTTACTTTTCTCCATTCCAGGCACCATCAAGAAAAGGGGGAGGCCGACAAGGGAGACCAGCCACTGAACCAGTCCCAGCCCCACCTCTGAGGAGCATGCACCACATAGCATTCACCTGCACCCTTCAACAACAGAGATACATTCATCTTGGTGGGTGCACATTCAAGAGTAATCTCAGGGCCACAATCTGCTGCTGACATGGGTCCACAGCTGGTGAGGGAAGTGACTGTTGAGATCTTTGACACTCAGTGGACTGCTCAGCCTCATGCAGATAATGAAGCTCTGGACTTGGCCCTAAGATGGAGATGCAGAGACAGCCAGGGGAGCATCAGATAGAGATGCCAGAGACCATGCGCAGTCTGGACCAAAGGCTAGAAGAATCTGTCCACGTTCTGTCTGCTGGCATGCGAGTGCTTGGCTTCCTCCATTGAAAGGTTGCCTTGAGACCCAGGTCCAGCAGAACGCATAGTGTTTGTTGGATATGCGCCCAGACCTGCATTCTGTTGCTCTAGTCATGTGTGCAGTGCAGCAGTGGCCAGGCAAGAGAGGGACAGGGCAATTCGTCCTCCCTCCAGGTGCCCCTTCTACTCAAGGACTCAGGGAGGTGCCATCAGGCACCCATAGGGAGAAGGGATGCCAGCCAGGCACCCAAGAGCTTCAACCCAGGACACTCCCAGGGTGCCATTCCTTTCCCCCTCCCCTCTTCCAGTGACTCCATCACCTCCAGCAGGACAGGCCAAGGAGGGCGCACTTGCACCTGTGCAGGAGACCCTTAGGAGGCTTGGGCCTTCAAGCCCCAGGCCACCAGAGGTTGCCTGCCAAAGTCATCACAGTCAACAGGGCACAGCAGTCAAAAGGATGCCTCCACCTCAGTTGTGGATGCCAGGGCTATGCCTAGGCATAGAAATAAGAAAAGAAAGATAAAGAAGTTTTGAAGGCACAGTGTACAATGGTGTGCAACTTAACACATGTTCACTTGCACTGTTTGGAAGGGTCTTGGATTCCATCTTGTTGCTAGTGGTCAAAGGCTCCAACCAACAGTCATTAGCATTTAAGGGTGTGGAGTTTGGGCCCCCTTCAGAGTCCCATAATGAACTCCCAGAGATTCACTTCCCTCACACTATCAACATAGTGATTACTCAATAATCCCATGTGTCCATGATAAAACACAGACCATCATTTGGAGTGGGCGGCCTGGACACACATGTTCTCATCTCTGAAAATGATGTTTGTACAAAGTGATCAGTGAGCTCATTACATATCCTATTGCTGTTGCTCTATTGTGAGATGTGGGTGGATCCAAGGGGTACTCGAGGGGAGCTAAACAGGCTATGTGAGTGACAAGGAAACCTGCAGCTGTACTTTCAGGATTGAAAGAGTGAAGCTCTACCTTGTTTTCTTAATAATAGAAATCTTCCCTATATGTTTGGAGAAAGCTGGGTATGTTTGGACATACTGGTTGTCCTTTGGTGATCTGTCACTTTGGGCTAACATGCAGCTAAAAGCTGCAATAAGGAGACAATGGGAAAATTAGTTTTGACTGCAAGAGGGATTGAGTGTAGGATTTTTTTAAATTTGTTCATGGGATGTGGGCATCACTGACTAGTCCAGTATTTATTGCCTATCCCTAATTGCCTTTGTCCAGAAAGCATTTTTAAGAGTCAGCCACATTGCTGTGAGTCACATGTAGGTCAGACCAGCAGATTTCCTTTTTATGACAATCATTTGATTAGAGGGAGGGTGGTGGGGAAGGGGGAGGGAGGAAGGGTGAAGGGATTGAGGGAGGGGGAAGGGGAGGAAGGGAGGTAGGGGAAGGGGAGGGAGGAAGAGGAAGGCAAGGTGGAGAGTGGGGGAAAGAAGGGGGAGAGAGGGGGAATGGGGATGGAGGGGGCAAAGGGGTTGGGAGGGAGGGAGTTGGGGGAAGGAGGGGGAAGGGGTGGGGGAGGGAGGGAGGTGGGAAGGTGGAAGGGGGAAGGAGGGGGAGGGTGAGGAGGATGGGGCAGGAGGGAGGGAAGGGGAAGAGGAGGGAGGAATGAGGGAGTGGTGGAGGGAGTGGGGGAAGGAGGATATAGAGGAGGGAGGGGGAAGGGGAGGAGTGGGAGGGCAAAGGGGAAGGAGGGGGTGAGGGGGTAATGAGGGGAGAAGGGGGAGTGAGCAGAGGATGGGGAGTGAGGGAGGGTGGGAGTGCAGTTGGAAGGATTAGTGAGGGAGGGAGGGAGTGGGGGAAGGGGGAGGGAGGAGAGGAGAAGTGGTAGGGAGGGAGGGAATGGGGAGGGGGTGGGGTAGTGGGGGAAGACGGAGGGGTGTGGGTGGAGGGGGGAATGGGCAGTGAGGAGTGGAGGGAGTGGGAGGGAGGGATGGTGGGAGGGAAGGGGAGGGAGGCAGGAAAGGGGTAGGTAGGGAGGTGGGGAAGGGGAAGTGAGGGAGGTGGTGGGAAGGGGGAGTGGAGGGGGAAGGTGGAGGGGGAGATATGGGTAAAGGAATGAGGAGGGTGGGACAGGGCTGGACTGAGGGGGAAGGGGGAGGGGTGTGTGCAGGGATGGGAAGCGGGAGGGAGAAAGGGGGAGGGATTGAGGGAAGGTGTAGTGGAGGGTGGAAGGGGACAGCAAGGTGGAGAGTGGGGGAAGGAAGAGAGAGAGGGGGGAAGGTGGAGGGAGGGATGGAGGAAGGGGAAGGGAGGGAAGGATGTGGGAAGGAGGATGGGGAGGGAGAGAGGGAAGGAGGGAGAGGGAAGGGGAGAGAGGGAGAGGGAAAGGTAGGGAGGGAGGAGGGAGTGAGGGAAGGAGGGGAAATGTGGAGGGAGAGTGGAGGGGATGGGGAGGGAGGGAGGGAAGGGGGAAGGAGAGAGGGTGGGGATGAAGGGAAGGGAGTGATGGAGGGAATGAAGGGTGTGGGAGGGAGGGAATTGGGAGGGAGGCAGGGCAGAGACGGGGAAAGGGGTGTACGGGAAGGGAGGGAGGGAGGGGCGAACGGGGAGTGAGAGATGGAGGGTGGGCAAGAGGGAGGGTGGGAGAGAAGTGGAGGGAGGTGGGAAAGTGGTAGGGAGGTGGGGAAGGGGGAGAGAGGGAGGTGGTGGGAAGGGGAAGGAGGAAGGGGAAAGGGGAGAGGTGGTGAAAGGAATGAGGAGAGTGGGGGAATGATGGATTGAGGGGGAATGGGGAAGGGTGTGTGCGGGGACAGGAAGTGGGAAGGAGGGAGGTGGAGAAGAGGGAGAGAGAAAGGGGGAAAGATTGAAGGAGGGGGAAGGTGGAGGGAGGGACGGAGGAAGGGGAAGGGAGGGAAGGATGTGGGAAGGAGGATGGGGAGGGAGAGAGGGAAGGAGGGAGAGGGAAGGGGAGAGAGGGAGAGGGAAAGGTAGGGAGGGAAGAAGGAGTGAGGGAAGGAGGGGAAATGTAGAGGGAGAGTGGAGGGGATGGGAGGGGGTGAAGGGGAAGGAGTGATGGAGGGAGTGAAGGTATGGAAGGGAGGGCAGGGAGGTAGAAGGGGAGTGAGGGAGGGAAGGGGCAAGGAGGGACGGTGAAGGGGTGGGAGTGATGGAGGGAGTGAATGGTGAGGGAGGGAGGGGAAGCAGAGGGAAGGAGGGAGGGGGCGTGAGGTAGTTGGGGAAGGGGGAGGGAGGGTGGGAGGGAATGGTGGTGGGGGAGGGAAGGGGCTAGGAGAGGGAGGGAGTTGGGAGGAATGGAATGGGGAGCGTGGAAGTAGGGAGGGAGGGGGGAGGGAATGATGAAGGGGGATGGAGGGGGAGGGGGAAGTCGGAGGTAGGGACATGGGAATTTGGAGGGAGGGAGTGGGGAAGGTGGAGAGAGGGAGGGAGGTTTGACGGTGGAAAGAGGGAGGGAAGGGGGATGTTAGAGGGAGGGAGGGGGAAGGGGAAGGAAGGTGGGTGGAGGGAGGGAGGTGGAAGGGGAGGGAGGGAGTGAAGAGGAGGGAGGGAGAGAGTGAAGGAGGGAGAGGGATGCAAGAAGGAGGAGGGAGGTAGCAGAGCAAGGGTGGGAGGGAGAATGTGGAGGGACGGAGGAGGGGATGGGAAGGGAGGGGGTGTAGGGGAAGAGAGGGAGTGAAGTGGTTGGGAGGGGGAAGGTGAAGGGAGGATGAGAGGGGGGTTGGAGGGAGGGGAGGGGGGCTGGTAGATGGAGGAAGGGGGGCTGGTGGAGGGAGGGAGAGAAGGTGGAGGGAGGGGTGGAGGGGGTGAAGGGGAAGAGAGGGATGGACGGAGGGAATGGGAATGGAGGGACGGATAGGGAATGGTGACAGAGGTGAGGATGGGGGAAGGGTGATGGAGGTAGAGAGGGGCGTAGGGAGAGGGCTGGATGGAGGGAGGGGTTCAGTGAGTGAGGGAGTGAGCTAGGGAGGGAAAGGGAGGAGGGAGGCAGGGGAAGTGTGAGGGAGGGAAGGGGAGGGAAATGGGAGGGATGGGGAGGGAAGTGGGAGGCAGGGAAGGGGAGGGAAATGGAAGGGATGGGGAGCGAAGGGGAGGGAGGGAGGGAGGAAGTTGTAGGGAGGGGAAGGGATAGTGAGCAACGGTGGTAGTAAGGGGAAGGCAAGGGAGGGGTAAGGGGAAGGGAGAGAGGGATGGAAGGGTTGGGTGGGAGGGTGGAGGGGTAGGGAGGGAAGGGAGAAAGTAGGCAGTGGGGAAGTGAGAGGGAGTGAGGGAAGGGGAGAAGGCGGGAAAGGGGTAGTGGGGGCAAAGTTTGAAGGAGGGGAAGGGTGAGGGAGCAAGGGGGAGCTGGAGGGCGTGAAGGGGGAAGGGGAAGGGGAGGTGTAGGGAATGAGGCGGAAGGGGAGGGAGCAAAGAAGGAAGCGGGGGGTAGGGGCCAGGGGAAGGGGGTGGGAGTGACAGAGTGGGAAGGGAGTGGGAATGAGGAAGGATGATCGAGAGGGTAGGGAGTGAAGTTGGGAGTGGGGGAAAGGTGTGGGGGGAAGGGTTGGGGGGGAGGGTGAGGGAGGGGGAAGGGGGAGAGTGTGAGATGTAAGAGGGAGGGAGTGAGGGGAAACGGGAGGGAGCAAGGTGGAAGGGGGAGGGAGTGAGGTGGAATGGGGAAGGAGGGGTGGGTGAATGTGGAGGGAGGGAGGAAGGGGTGGGGAATGGCGAATGGGGAGGGAGGGAGAGAGGAAGGGGAGGGTGGAAAGGGGAGGGATGGAGGGGGTGGGGGCGATGGGGTAGTGGGAAGAGAGGTAGTGGGGGTAGGGGTAGCAAGGGGGGAAGTGTGAGGGAGCGAGGGGGAAATGGGAGGGAGCAAGGGTGGAGGGGGGGATGGGGAAGGTGGAGGGAAGGGAAAGGGGAAGGTGGAGAGAGAGGGTTGGGGGGGATGGTGGGGAAGGAGGGGGGAATGGGAAGGGAGGGAGTGGGGAAGGGGAAGGAAGTGAGGGCAGAAGGGGGAAGGTGGAGGGAGGGGGAAAGGGGAGGGAGAAATGGGGAGAAGGGGGAGGGGAAGGGAGATGGAGGGAGGGCAGAATGGGAGAGAGGGGGAGGTGGATAGAGGGGAAAGGGGAGGGAGGGGTAGGGATGAAAGGGATAGGGAGTAGAGGGGATGGTGTTGGGGCAAAGGGAAGGGAGTGAGGATGTGAAGGGAGAGGTAGTGAGGGGGTGAAGGGTGAAGGAGTGAAGGGGAAGGGGAAGGAGCAAGGGGGAAGGGGGAGGGAGCGATGTGGGAAGGGGAAGGGAGTGAGGGGGAGGGAGGGGTTGGGGAGAAGGTGGGTTGGGAGGGGGAAAGGGTGCAGGGCATGGAGGGAGGGGGAAGGGGAGGAAGCGAGGGCAGGGGAGGGAGAGAGGGGGAACAGGGAGCAAGATGGGAAGGGGAAGGGGGAAGGGGAAGGGAAGGGACAAGGGAAGGGGAGGGAGGGAGTGGAAGTATGGAGGATGGAAGGAGAAGGGAGTGATGGGTGAATGGGGAGGGGGAGCAGCGAAGGTGAAGGGAGGAATGGGGAGGGGGAGTGAGGGAGGGATGAAGGGGAAGGGGAAGGAGGGAGGGGGAAGGGTGAGGGAAGGGGTGTGGGGAAGGGGGAGGGAGGGAGGGGAAGGGGCGAAGGGGGAGTGGGAAAGGGAAGGAGGGAGAAGGGAAGGGTGAGGGAAGGGGGAAGTGGGGAAGGGGGAGGGAGGGGGGAGGGGAGGGGTGGGGAGAAGGGTGGGCAGAAGGGAGAGCGAGTGAAGCAGGAAGGGGGAAGGAGTAAAGCAGAAAGGAGGCAGGAGCGAGGGGGAGGGAGGTAGGGGTGAAGGGGTAGGGAGGGGCGAAGGGAGAGGGAGGGAGCAGGGAACGGGATGGGGAAGGGGAAGTGGGAGGGAGGGTTGGTGGTAGTGAGGGGAAGAGGAGGGAGGGGGTAGGGAGTTGAATGGGAGGGAGGGAGTGTCGAAGGGAGAGGGATGGTGTGATGGGTGTAATGGGGAATTGGTGTGAAAGGGGGTGGTAGGGGGTAGCGGGGAAGAGGTAGGGGGAAAAGGAGAAGAGGTGAAAAGTGTAGGGGGTAAAAGGGAGGGAGAGCTTTGGGGAGTGACTGAGGGGGAGGGGAGGGAATCAGGGGGAAGGGGTGGGAGCAAGGGTTGTAGGGGCACTGAGTGAGGGTGGGAAGGGGCAAGGAATGAGGGGCAGGGAAGGGGGAAGGAGCGAGTGGTGGAAGGAGGAAGGAGCGAAGGGGTGAAGGGGAGGGAGAGAGGTAGGGGAAGGGTGAATGAGGGAGGGGCAAAGGTGGAGGGAGCAAGGAGGGTTTGGGGAAGGAGCAATATAGGAAGGGGAAGGGAGTGAGGGGGAGGGAGGGAGTGGGGGGATGGTGGGTAGGGAGGGGGGAAGGGTGCAGGGGGACAGAGGGAGGGGGAAGGGCGAGGGTGCAAATGGGGAAAGCAGAGGGAGGGAGAGGGGAATGGAGCGAGGGGGAAGGGGGAAGGAGGGAGGGGGAAAGGGGGAGGTGGGGGGAATGGGCAGGGTGGTAGTGGGGTTAGGGGCAGGGAGCGAGGGTGGGAAGGGGCATGGAGCAAAAGGCGGGGAACAAGTGAGGATTGAGGGCAGGGAAGGCGGAAGTGAGGAAGGGGAGGGAGGGATGGATGATGGTAATGAGGGGAAGAGGAGGGAGGGGGTAGGGAGTTGATGAGTTGGGAGGGAGGGTTGAAGGGAGAGGGATAGTGTGATGGGTGTAATGGGGAGTCAATATGAAAGGGGGTGGTAGGGGGTAGCGGGGAACGGGTAGGGGAAAAAGGAGTAGAGGTGAAAAGCGGTGGGGAATGAAAGGGAGGGAGAGGGTTGGAGAGGGAGCGAGCGGGGAGGGGAGGGAACGAGGGGGTAGGGGCATGGACCGAGGGTGGGAAGGGGCAAGGAGGGAGGGGTGGAGAAGGGTGCGGGGGACGGGGGTAGGGGGAGGGAGTGAGGGATGAGGGTAAGGGGATGGAGGGAGGAAACAGGGAGCAAGGTGGGAAGGGATTCCTTGATCATGGGTTCCATTCTCACCCACCCTTCAGTTGGTGATTAATTCAAAAGCAGCCCTTTTCATCTGCTTGGCGCAGCAGCACTTTTCCCACCTCCTTCAGTCTGACTGATTCTGAGTCTGTGAATCTGCAGGGGTAGGGAGGGAGCGGGAAGGGGGAAGGAGTGATGGGGGAATAGGGAGGGAGGAAAGGGGAGGGGGGAGTGAGGGAGGGGCAGGGAAGTAGGAGGGATCAGGTAGGGGAGGAGTCGGTGAAGGTTGGGCAGAATGACGAGCGAGCGAGGGGGAAGGAGAGGGAGCGATGTGGGAAGGGGGAGGGAATGAGGTGGACGGAGGTGGGGGGAAGGGTTCAGGAGGGCCCAAGGGGGAAGGAGGGAGCGGGGAGCGGGATGGAGTGACGGTGGGATGGGCTTAATGGGGAGAGGGGGAGAAAGTGGGAGGTAGGGGGTAGGGGGGAAGCGGATAGTGGAGAAAAGGGGTGGGGGTGAAAAGTGATAGGGGCTGAAGGGGAGGGAGGGGGCAGGGGAAGGAGCAAGGGGGAGGGGTGGGAGCGAGGGGTGTAGGGATGCTGAGCGAGGGTGGGAAGGGGGAAGGAAAGAGAGGTGGAAGGGGGAAGGAGCGAAGGGGTGAAGGGGAGGGAGCGAGGTAGGGGAAGGGTGAATGAGGGAGGGGCAGAGGTGGAGGGAGCAAGGGGAGGGAGCAATGTGGGTAGAGGAAGGAAGCAAGGGGGGAGGTAGGGAATGGAGGGATGGTGGGTAGGGAGGGGGGAAAGGGTGCAGGGGGACAGAGGGAGGGTGAAGGGTGAGGGTGTAAAGGAGGGGGAAGGTGGAGGGAGGGTGAGGGGAATGGGGAGCGAGGTAGGAAGGGGGAATGGGAGGGAGGGAGGGGGAAAGGGGTAGGTAGGGGGAATGGAGAGGGAGGTACAGGGGTTAGGGGCAGGGAGTGAGGGTAGGAAGGGGCATGGAGCAAGGGGTGGGGAAGGAGTGAGGAGCAAGGGCGGGGAAGGGGGAAGTGAGGAAGGGGGAGGGAGGAAGGGGAAGGGAGGAAGTGTTGAAGGAGGAGGGAGGGGTTAGTGGGAAGTGGGAGGGAGGGTGTGGGGTTAGGTGCATGGAGCGAGGATGGGAAAGGGAATGGAGCAAGGGGGAGGGAGAGGGAGTGAGGTGGATGGGGCACGGAGCGAGGATTGGAATGGGCAAAGAGGGAGGGGCAGCTAAGTGTGCAGGGGACGGAGGGAGGGGGGATTGAGCAAGGGATGGGGGTAAGGGGGAGGGAAGGGGAGGGGAATGGGGGAAGGGGAGGCAGGGGTAGTGGGGGTGAAGGGAGAGGAAGGGGAATGGTGAGGCAGTGAGGGGGAGCTGGAGGGAGTGAGAGGGGAAAGGGGAGGGAGCAAGAGTTGGAAAGGGGAAGGAGCAATCGGGGGAAGGTGGTAGGAGCACAGGGGACAAGGCTGAGGGAGCGAGGGAGAAGGGGAGGGAGCAAGGTGGAAAGGAGAAGAAGTGAGGGGGAAAGTGGAGGGAGGGGCAAGGTGGATGGAGGTTGTAGGGGAAGGACAGCGGGGGAGGGTGGGAGGGGAAAGGGGGAGGGAGGGAGGGGAGGGAAGGACAGGGAAGGGGAATGGAGTGAGGGGAGAATGGGGAGAGAGGTATGAAGGGGGTGGGAGGATGTCGGGGGTGAAGTGGGTAGTGGGGAAGGGGTAGAGAGGAAGGGGTTAGGGGTAGGTGGAGGGAGGGGGAGATGAGGGGGAGGACGTGAGGGGTGGAGGCGAGGGGTAGGAGGCAAGGGGGTGTAGGTGAGGGGGAGGAGGTGAGGATTGAAGGGGAAGGGAGCCAGGGGAAGGGGAGGGATGGCTAAAGGGGAAGAGAGGGAGGGATGGGGGATGAGGAGAGAGTGAGGGGGTAGGGGCACAGAGTGAATGTGGGAAGGGGCAAGGAGCTAAGGTTGGGGAAGGGGGGAGTGAAGACTGAGGGGCAGGTAAGGGGGAAGGAGCAAGGGGGGAAGGGGAGGGAGGGGAAGGTGGGAAAGTGGTAGCAGGGGTGAAGGCTGAGGGAGGCAAAGGGTGAGGGATTGAAGGGGAGCTGGAGGAAGTGAGGGGGTAGGGGAGGGAGTGAGGGGGAGGGGTAGGCAGTGAGGGGGTAGGGAGGGGCAAGTGGGAGGGAGGGAGTGGGGGAAAGGGTGAGTGAGGGGGGAGTAGGAGAAGGGAGGGAGTGAGTGTAGGGTGATGGAGGGAGGGAAGGAGGATGGAGGGGGAGGGTGGGAAGGGGGTAGTGGGGTAAAGGTTTAGGTGGAAGGCTGAGGGAGTGGGAAGGGGGAGGGTGCAAGGTGTGAGGGGGAGGATGAGAAGGGGAATGGGAGGGCGTGAGTGGGTGAAGGGCAAAGGAGTGAGGGGGCGAAAGAGAGGGAGGGGGAAGGGAGTGGGGGAAGGGTGGGAAGGGCGAATGAGGTGGAAGGGAGGGGGAAGGGGGAGTGTGGGAAGGGGAGGGGGGAGTGAAAGTTTGGGTAGAGGGGGTAGATGGGCGGAATGGAAGGGAGTGATGAAGGGGGAGGGGGACAGAGTGGGTAGGGAAATAGGGGTAGAGGAAATGGGTAGTGGTGGTAGGGGTAGCGAAGGTGGTGGGGAGGGAGCAAGGGGGAAAGGGGAGGATTTGAGGTGGGAGGGAACGGGCAGGGGGAAGGCTGAGGGGGGAAGTGGGGGAAGGTAGAGGGAGCGGCTTGGGGAGAATGACAGAGAGGGTGGGAGGAGGAAGTGGGATGGAGAGATGGGGAGAAGAGGAGGAAAGGAGGGGGAGAAAGGGAGGGAGAGAGGGAGGGATGGGGGAATGAGGATAGAGGAAGTGGAGGGAAGAGGTAGAGGGTGAAGGGTGTAGGGGTTGAAGGGGTTGGGGAAGGGGGTAGAGGGGAAGGGGTTGTGGGGTAGGCAGAGGGAGGGTAGGGGTAGAGGTGAGGGAGAGAAGGAGAGGGGGAGTATGCGAGGCAGTGAAGGGTGAGGTAGTGAGGGGGGAAAAGGTGAAGGAGCAAGGACGGGTAGGGGGAGGGACCAATGTGGGAAGGGGAAAAGAACAAGAGGAATGGAGGTGGTGGGGGGAAGGCAGATAGAGAGGGGGGAAGTGTGGCAGGGAACGGAGGGAGGGGAAGGGTGGAAGGGGAGGGAGGGGGCAAAGTGGAGGGTGGGGGCAAGATGGAGGGAGGGGCATGAACAGGGAGGGAGGGGGAAGGCAGCTAGAGGGAGGAGGGGGAGGGATATCGGGGGTATAGAGGAAGGAGGAAAGGTGGAGGGAGAGGGAATGTGGAGGTAGGGGAAAGGGAAAGGAGGGAATGGGGAAGGTGGGAGGGATGGAAGTGGAATGGGGTAAGGTGGGTGAAGGGGGAGGGAGGGGGTAGGAGAGGGATGGGGAAGGGTATGGAAGGTAGGGATGGAGTGGGGGATGCAGGGAGTGGGAAGGGAAAGGAGGGGAGGGGAGAAGTGGGAGGGGGCTGTGGGAAGGGTGATGGAAGGGGGAGGGGGAATGGAGAGAGTGGGAAAGCGTGAGGGGGAGGGGGAAGGAGGAGGAACGGAGGGGAAAGTGGGGAAGGGCTAGTGTGGGAGGGGGCAAGGGGAGGGAAGGAGCGATTAAGTGCGGAAGGGGAAGGGTGAGGGAGCGAGGGGGAGCAAGTGGAGAAGAGGGAGAGAGCAAGGGGGAAGTGGGAGGGAGCAAGTGGGGAAGGGGTAGGGGGAGGGTGCGAGGAGGAAGTGTGGATGGAGCAAGTGGGAAGGGGAGGGAGTGAGGGGGAAGGGGAATGGAGCAAAGGGGTAGGGGAAGTGAGCAAGGGAGGTGGCTAGGGAGGGAGGGGAATGGGGTGGAGGGAGGGATGGAGGGGGAATAGGGGATGGTGGGGGAAGGCGGGGAAGTGGGTGGGAGGGAAAATGGTGAGGGATGTAGGTAGGTCTTGAGGGAGGGAGGTAGCTGGGTAGGTAGGTAGGGAGGGGGAAGGGGAGGGAGGGGAAGAGGAGGGTGGGAAGAATGAGGAAGAGGAGGGAGAAGGGGTGGGGAAGGGTGAGTGGGAAGGGGGAGGGGGATGGAGAGGAGATGGGGAGGAGGGATGGAGGGAGGAATGGATGATGGAAGAGGAAGGGTAGGGAGGGGAAGGGGTGGAGGGATGGGGAAGGGGGAGGGACCGAGGTGGGAAGGAGGGAGGGAGGGGGATAGGGTGGGTGGAATGGGGTGGAGGGAGGGATGGAGTGGGAATGGGGGAAAGTGGGCAAAAGCGGGGCAAGGGGAGGTGGGGAAGGGTGAGGGATGTAGGTAGGTAGGGAGGGGGAAAGGAGGGAGGGGAAGGGAGGGAGGAAGAAGAGGACAGGGATGGAGGGAAGGGGGATGGAGGGGGAGAGTGGATAGGAGGAGGAGGGGTGGGTGGGGAAAGGGTGGAGGGATGGGTAAGTGTTTAAGGGGAGAAATGGGTAGGGGAAGAGGGAGGGAGGGGGAAGTGGGGAAGGGGGAGTATGGGGCGGGACAAAGGGAGGGAAGGAGGGATTAAGTGCGGAAGGGAGAAGGATGAGGGAGCGAGGGGAAGCGAGTGGAGAAGGGGGAGAGAGTGAGGGGGAAGTGGGAGGGAGCAAGTGTGGAAGGGGGAGGAAGCAAGTGGGCAAGGGGGAGGTGGAGTGTGTGAGGGGGAAGGGGAGGGAGCGAGCAGGGAAGGGGAAGGGAGCAAAGGGGTAGGGGGAGTGAGCAAGGGAGGTGGCTAGGAAGGGAGGGGGAATGGGTTGGAGGGAGGGATGGAGGGGGAATTGGTGATGGTGGAGGAAGGCAGGGAAGGGGGTGGGAGGGGGAATGGTGAGGGATGTAGGTAGGTCTTGAGGGAGGGAGGTAGCTAGCTAGGTAGGTAGGGAGGGAGGGGGAAGGGGAGGGAGGGGAAGGAGGAGAGTGGGGAAGGGATGGAGGTAGTGGAAGATGAGGAAGGGAGGGAGGAGGAAGAGGAGGGGGAAGGGGTGGGGGAAGAGTGACCAGGAAGGGGGGAGGGGGGATTGGGAGGAGGGATGGAGGGAGGGATGGATGATGGAAGAGGAAGGGTAGGGAGGGGAAGGGGGTGGAGGGATGGGGAATGGGGAGGGAGTGAGGTGGGAAGGAGGGAGGGAGATAGGGTGGGCGGAATGGGGTGGAGGGAGGGATGGAGTAGGAATGGGGGAAGGCGGGCGAAAGTGGGGGAAGGGGGAGGTAGGGGGAAGGGTGAGGGATGTAGGTAGGTAGGGAGAGAGAAAGGATGGAGGGGAGGTGGGAGGGAAGGGAAGGGAGGGAGGAAGACGGGGACAGGGCTGGAGGGGGGAGGGGGGGATGGGAGGAGGAGGGAGGAGGGGAGGGTGGGGAAAGGGTGGAGGGATGGGGAAGTGTTAAAGGGGAGAAATGGGTAGGGGAAGAGGGAGGGAGGGGGAAGAGGGAGGGAGGGGGAAGAGGGACGGAGGGGGAAATGGGTGGAGGGGAAGAGGGGGAGGGTGAAGAGGAGGGGAGAAGTGGGGAGGGGAAGAGGAGCAGTGGGAAGGGGAGGGTGCAAAGGGAGGGGGAAGGTAATGGTGCAATGGGAGGGGGGAAGTGGAAGGAGAATTGGGCAAGGGGGAGGTAGGGAGTGGGGAGGGGGGAATGGGGAGGGAGGGAGGGGCAAAGGGAAATAAGGTAGGATGGGGGGAATGAGGAGGGAAGGAGGAAGGGAGGGGAAGGGGGAGTGTGGGAAGGGGAGGGGAGCTTTGGGAGCAAGGGAGTGATGGAGGGTGAGGGGGAGAGGGGGTAGGGGAATAGGGGTAGAGGAAATGGGTAATGGTGTAAGGTGAAGCAAGGGTGGTGGGGAGGTAGTAAGGGGGTAAAGGGGAGGGAATGAGTTGTGAGGGGGAGGGAGTGAGGGAGAAAAGGAGGGAGCAAGGAGGAAGGAGCAAGTGGAGGAAGGGAGAGGGAATGGGGATGGGAGGGGGAAGGGGAAGGGAGCAAGGGAATGGGAAAAGCCTGATAGGTGAATGGGATGGAGGGAGGGGGAAAGGGAAGGATGGGAGGGTCAAATGGGGAGGAAGAGATGGAGGAAGGGTAGGGGAAAGGAAGGGTGGGAAGGTGGAGGGAGGGAGGGGAGGGATGGGGTAGGGAGTGAAGTGAAGGGAGTAATGGAGGGGGGAAGGAGGAGGGAAGGGGTAAGGGAGGATAGGGGTAGGGGGAAGGGGTAGTAGGAATAGGGGTAGCGAGAGGGAGGTGGAAGGGAGGGAGTGGGATGGGGAAGATGCGATGTTGTGAAGGGGAAGGAAGCGAGGGGGAAAAGGGAGGGAGCAAGGGTGGAAGGTGGAGGGGGAAGGTGGAGGAAGAAGGGGAGGGCTGGCAGGGAAGTGAGGGAGGGGGAAAGGGGAGGGAGAGAGGGGGAAGTGAGAAGGGGAGGGAGGGAAGGAGAGGGAGCGATGGGGAGAAACGGAAGGTATGGAGGCTGAAGGGGGATGGAGAGAGGGGAGGGGGCTGGAGAGAGGGAGAGAGGAAGGGAGGGGGTAGGGCATGAAGGGTGTAGGGGAAAGCGTTAGAGGGGAAGGGTTTTGGGGAAGGGGGAGGGGGACGGGGCGAAGGGGGTTAACGAGGGGGAAGGAGTGAAGGAGCGAGGGATGAGGGGAGGGAGTAACAGGGAAGGGCTGACAGCAATGTGGGAAGGGGAAGGGAGCGAGGGGGCAGGCAGGGATGAGGGGAAGATGGGTTAGAAGGGGGAAGGGAGGGAGGGGATGGAGGGGGAAAGGGGCCGTAAGGGAGTGGAGAATGAGTAGGAAGGGGTAAGTGGGAGGGAGCTGGAGGGAAGGGGGTGATGTGTCGAAGGGGAGGGCGAGGGGCAAGGTGGAGGGAGAGGGGGGTGAACAGGGAGGGAGGGGTCAAAGGGGGGTTGGGGGGAAGGGTAAAGGAGATGGGGAAGACCGTGAGAGGGGGGCAGGGGCAGGGAGGGGGCAAGGGAGAGGGAGTTGGAAGGGGAGCGTGGGGGAAGGGGGATGGAGAGAGGGGGAAGGGGGAAGGGGGAGGGAGCAAGGGGGTAAGCGATAGAGAGGGGGAAGGATGAATGAGGGAGTGGGTGAAGGGGCGAGAATGATGGGGTAGGGGGTAGGGAGGGAGGGAAAGGGGAGGGAGAGAGGGATGGGGAATGGGGAGGGAGAAAGGGATGGGGTAAAGGTGGAGGGAGGTAGGGCAAAGGAGAGGGATGGTAATGGGGAGGGGAGGGGGAAAGGGGGAGTGAGATATGGTGGGAGTGGGTGGGGGAAAAGGCAGGGAAGTGGTGGGTGGGGAGAGTGAGCGAGGGGAGAAGGGGAAGGGGTGGGGGAGGGGGGAGGGAGTTTAACGGGAGAGAGGGAGGGGAAGGTGTTGGGAGATGGGAAATTGCAGAAGGGGTAGCAAGCGAGGGGGTAAGGGGGAAGGAGTGAGGGGGAGGGGTAGGGAGGGTGGAAGCAAGAGATAGGGAGGGGGAAGCAGGAGGGTGGGAGGGGGATAGGGGAAAGGGGGAAGGGGAGAGAGAGGGAGAGAGAAGAGGAGGGATGGGAGAGGGGATGGATGGAGTGGAGGGAGGGGTAAGGGAGAGAGAGCGAGGGCAGAAGGGGAAGTGAGGGAGGGGGAAGGGGTAGGGAGCAAGTGGGGAATGGGAAAGGGGAGGGGGATGGAGGGATGGTTGTAGGGGGAAGGTAGGAAGGTGGAGTGAGTGAGTGGGAAAGGGCGAGGGAGGTAGGGGGTAAGGGGTTGGGAGATGAATGGGGATGGAGGGGGTTGGGGAAAGAGGAAGAAGGTAGGTAGGAATAGGGGAAGGGGAGGGGTAGTGAGTGCTGGGAGGGAGGGTGGGAGATGGGGTAGGGAGCTTGTGTGGAAGTGGGGGGGAATGAAGTGGGGAAGGGGGAGCGAGCGAGTGGGGAAATGGGACGGAGTGAGGGATAAGGGGGAGGGAGGGGTGAAGGTGGAGGGAGGGATGGGTGGAAGGGGGAGGGGTGTTGTGGGGGCGGGTTGAGGAGGGGTTGGTGGTAGGGTTGAGAGAGGAGGGGGTTGGGGGCAGGGAGGAGGGAGGGATGGATGGAGGGGAATGGGGTAAGGAGGGTGGAGTGAGTGAGTGGGAAAGGGTAAGGGAGGGAGGGGGAAACGGTCGGGAGGGGGAATGGGGATGGAGGGGTTGGGGAAATGGGGAGGGAGGTAGGTAAGAATAGGGGATGGTTAAGTGGGAGGGGTAGCGAGCAATGGTGTAAGGCGTAAGGAGGGTGGGGGACGGGGAGGAAGTGGGGAAGGGGGAAGGGGGAACAAGCGAGTGGGGAAATGGAAGGGAGCAAGGGGTAAGGAATAGGGAGGGAGGTGTGAAGGGGAGGGAGAGAGTGAGATCTGGAGGGGGTGGGGGATTATGGGGGAGGTGGGGAGGAGCAGTGGGGTGGAGGGAGGAGGGGGGTTGGTGGGAGGGAGGAGGGGGTGGGAGGAGGGGGTGGGAGGAGGGAGATGGGGTTGTGGGAGGGGCAAAGGGAGTGTTGGATGGAGGGTGGATGGGATAAGGCGGGGAAGGCAGAAGGAGGAGGTAGGAGAGGGATGGGGAAGGGTGAGGGAGGTAGGGAGGGAGGGGGAAGGGTGGGAGCTTGAGGGGAGGGAGGGGAATGGTGGGGAAGGTGGAATGACTGAGTGGGAAAAGGCAAGGGAGGGAGGGGGCAAGGGGTTGGGACGGGAATGGGGATGGAGGGGGTTGGGGAAAGGGGGAGGGAGGTAGGTAGGAATGGGGGAAGGGGGAGGGGTAGCGAGCACTGGGGTAAGGGGTAGGGACGGTGGGAGATGGGGTAGGGAGCTTGTGTGGAAGTGGGGGAGGGACAAAGTGGGGAAGCGGGACTGAGCGAGGGGGGAAATGGGATGGAGCAAGGGATAAGGGGGAGGGAGGGGTGAAGGCGGAGGGAGGGAGGGGTGGTGGGGGAGGGGGGTTGTGGGGGAGGGTTGAGGATGGGTGGGTGGTAGGGTTGAGAGAGGAGGGGGTTGGGGACAGAGAGGAGGGAGGGATGGATGGAGGGGAATGAGGTAAGGAAGGGGGAGGGAGGGGGTAGGAAAGGGATAGGGAAGGGTGAGGGAGGTAGGGTGGGAGTGGGGAATGGAGGGTGTGAGGGTGAAGGGGAGAGAGGGAAAGGGTGGGGAAGGGGGAAGGGATTGGTATGGGGATCGGTGAGGGAAGGGAGGACATGGTTGGAGGGGGATAGGGGAAGGGGCAGGGTGAGGGGGTAGGGGAGGGGGAAGGGGAGGGAGGGAGAGGGAAGTGGCAAAGGGGGAGTGTGGTGGGGGGAATTGGGACGGAGGGAGGAGTGAGGAATTGGAGGTAGGGAGGGAGGGGGGAATTGGGAGGGGGAAGGAGGGGGAGGTGGTTGGGGAGGGATGGAGTGGAGGGAGGGGGAAGTGAGAGCAAGCGAGGGCAGAAGAGGTAGTGAGGGAGGGGGAAGGGGTAGGGAGCGAGTGTGGAATGGGGAAGGGGAGGGGTAAGGGAGCGATGGGTGAAGGGGAAGATGGGAAGATGGAGTGAGTGAGTGGGAAAGGACAAGGGAGGGAGGGGGAAGGGGTTGGGAGGGGGAATGGGGATGGAGGGGTTGGGGAAAGGGGGAGGAAGGTAGGTAGGAATGGGGAATGGGGAAGTGAGAGGGGTAGTGAGCGATGGTGTAAGGCATAGGGAGTTTGGGGGACGGGGTGGAAGTGGGGAAAGGGGAAGGGGGAACAAATGAGTGGGGAAATGGTAGGGAGTGAGGGGTAAGAATAGGGAGGGAGGTGTCAAGTGGAGGGAGAGAGTGAGGGCTGGAGGGGGGAGGGAGATTATGGGGGAGGTGGGGAGGAGCAGTGGGGTGGAGGGTTGAAGGAGGACGGGTGTTGGTGGGAGGGATGAGGGGGTGGGAGGAGAGAGGAGGGGTTGGGGGAGGGGCAGAGGGCGGGTTGGATGGAGGGGGAATGGGTAAAGCAGGGAAGGGTGAGGGAGGTAGGGAGGGAGTGGGTAAGGGTGGGAGCTTGAATGGAGGGAGGGGGTAGGGTGGGGAAGGGGGAGGGGTTTGGAGGGGGATAGGGAGGGGGAGGGGGTAGGGGATGAGGAAGGGTAGTGGATAGGGGAAGGGGAGGGGGGAACTCAAAAATGGGGAGGGAGGGAGTGGGGAATGGGGAGGGAGGGGGAATGGGCATGGAGGAGGGGGAAATGGGGAGGGAGGGATGGGGAAATGGGGAGGGAGGGATGGGGGAATGGGAGGGAGGGAGGTGGGGAATGAGGAGGGAGATGGGGGAATGGGGAGGTAGGGGAAAGGGGTGGAAGAGAACGGGGAAGGGTATGGAGGGAGTAAGGGGGACAGCAATGTGGAAGGTGAGTATGTGTGGAAGGGGTGGGAGAGGGGCAAGGTGGAGGGAGTGACGGGGAAAGGTGGGGGGGAAGGGTGGAAGGGGGGTTGGGGGGAAGGGTAAGGGAGATGGGGAAGGTGGTGAAAGGGGGAAGGGGACAGGGAGGGGAAAAGGTGGAAGGAGTGAGGGGTCAAGGGGAGGGTGGGGTAAGAGGAGGGAACGAGGGGGAAGGGTAAGGGTGGAGGAAGTGGGACAAAGGGAGCGAGGGGGTAAAGGGTAGGGAGGGGGAAGGAGGAATGGGGAGTGGGTGAAGGGGAGGGAGTGATGTGGGATGGGGTAGGGAGGGAGGGGGAAGGGGAGGGAGAGAAGGATGGGGAGGGAGAAAGGGATGGGGTAAAGGTGGAAGGAGGTAGGGAGCAAGGGGCCAAGTGGAGGGATGGGAATGAGGAGGGGAGGGGGAAAGCTAAAGGGAGATAGGGAAGGATGGGTATGGGTAAGGTGGGGAAGGGGAGGGTGCGGGAGGGAAGAAGGAAGGGGGAGAGAGTGAGGGGAGAAGGGGAAGGGTGGGGGAAGGGGGAGGTAGGGTGTGAAGGGGAGGGAGGGAGGGGAAGGGGTTGGGAGATGGTAAGCTGGGGAAGGGGTTGTGAGTGAGAGGGTAAGGGGAGGGTGTGAGGGGGCAGGGGTAGGGAGGGGGAAGCAGGAGGGTGGGAGGGGAAAACAGGAGGGAGAGAGGGGAAAGGGGAAGTGGCGAGGGAGTAAGGGGAAGGGGAGGGAGGCAGGCGGGGGCATTGGGGGGAGGGAGGGAGGGGGAATTGGGAGAGGGAAAGGGAGGGAGAGTGGAAGGGAGGGATGGAGTGGAGGGACAGCGAGCAAGGGCAGAAGGGGTACTGAGGGAAGGTGAAGTGGTAGGGAGCGAGTGGGGGATGGGGAAGGGGAGGTTGGGAGGGGGATGGTGTGATGGGTGAAGGGGAGGTGGAGTGAGTGATTGGGAAAGGGTGAGGTAGGAAGGGTGGAAGGGGTTGAGAGAGGGAATGGGGATGGAGGGGGTTGGGGAAAAGTGGAGGGAGGTAGGTAGTGATGGGGGATGGGGTAGAGGTGAGGGGGAGCGAGTGATGGGGTAAGGTGAAGGGAGGGTGGGGGAAAGGGTAGTGAGTGAGTATGGAAGTGGGGGAGGGATGAAGTGGGGAAGAGGGAAGAGTGATTGAGGAAATGGAAGGGAGTGAGGGGGAAGGGGAGGGAGGGGTGAAGAGGAAGGAAGAGAGGGGTGGAAGGTGGAGGGGAGGGAGGATGGGAAGGAGAGAGGAGGGGAGGGGGAGGAGCGGTGGGGGGAGGGTGGAGAGGAGCTGGGGGGATGGGTTGAGGGGGGTGGGGGGGAGGGGGCAGGTGGGAGGGATAGAGGTGAAATGGGGTAAGGTGGGTGAAGGGGAGGGAGTGGGTAGGAGAGGGATGGGTAAGGGTACGGGAGGTAGGGATGGAGTGGGGAAGGCAGGGAGTGTGAAGGAGAGGGAGGGGAAGGGTGGGGAAGTGGGAGTATGGCAGGGGAGGGGGGAAGGGGGAGGGAGGGTGGGGGAAGGGGGAGGGGGAAGGGGAGAGAGAGGGAAGAGGTGAAGGGGGTGTGTGGGAGGGGGCAAGAGGAGGGAAGGAGGGATGAAATGGGGAAGGGGAAGTGTGAGGGAGTGAGGGGGAGAGAGTGAGTGGAGAAGGGGGAGGGAACAAGGGGGTAAGGGGGAGGGAGCGAAGGGAGAGATCCAACAGAGGGCGCTGGTGAGAAGTGACTGAAGCATTCTGGGAGAAGTAATTTGCAGCCACTGCGACTCAGGAGGGAATCAAGGAAGACCCACTGTCAAAGAATGGAATAGCCCCAAACATTACATTGCTATAGTGTCTCCATTCCTCCGTCCTCCTCAAACCTAAAAAAAAGAGGGAAAGGAAGCGGCAGTGCCTTCAGTAGTGCACCAGACCTGCGAGGGACATTCTTCTGAAAGTGAGTTTTAAAGAAAAGCAGCTGATTGGTGAGTAAGTCCTGGGAGCAAGCTCGGAGGGAGGAGCACCAGAGCGGTGAGTATAAATCTAGCTTACCTCGGGGATTCATGGCCTTGTCTCCAGGGAGGAGACTAGGAGGGAGGAGCACCGGAGCAGTGAGTATAAATCTTGCTTACCTCAGGGATTTGTGGCCTTGTCTCTAGGGGGCAGACTTGGAGGGAGGAGCACTGGAGCGGTGACCTCGGGGCACAGAGTAACTGAAGCCAAAACTGAAAAAGTGACATCACAGGAAAGCTGTGACCTGATTGGTTGGTAGGAAACCTGCAACAAATTTGAAAAAAAAACTCTGCATAGCTAATTAATAAATTAATTATCTAAGTAGAGATGGCTGGGCAGGTGATGTGCTGTAGCTGTATGATGTGGGAGTTGACAAATCCCATTGCAAGCTGCAGTGACCACATCTGCAGCAAGTGTTGGTTGCTGGAGGAACTCCGGCTCAGAATTGATGAGCTGGAGTCCGAGCTCCGGATGCTGCGTCACATCTGGGAGGGGGAGAGTTACCTGAATGCTTTGTATCAGGAGGTGGTCACATTTGGTAGATTAAGTATCTGAAGTCCAGTCAGTGGTCAGGGTCAGCAGGGTGTGACTGCAAGTGCGGCAGGCAGAGGTATCCTGTGTTCAGGAACGGAGGAGCCTCAGCTCTTGACCTTGTCTAAAAGGTATGAGGTATTTGCTCCCTGTGTGGATGAGGAAGAGGGCTGTAGGGAGAATGAGCCAGCTGACCATGGCACAGTGGCACAGGAGGCCATTCAAGAGGGGGAGCAAAAAGACAAGTGGTAGTTGTAGGGGATTCTATAATTAGGGGAATTGATAGCCTCCTTTGTAAGCAGGATTGAGAGTACCGCGTGGTATGTTGCCTGCCCAGTGCCAGAGTGAGGGACATCTCTGACTGACTTGAAAGGATATTGGAGAGGGAAGGGAGGATCCAGTTATAGTGGTTCATGTCGGGACAAATAACATAGGTAAGACTAGGAAAGAGGACCAGTTTGGGGATTATCAGAAACTAGGAACTAAATTAAATAACAGGTCCTCAAGGGTTATAAACTCCGGATTACTACCCGAGCCACCTGCAAATTGGCATAGGGATGTGAGAATAAGGGAAATAAACATGTGGCCATAGGAGTGGTGCGGGAAAGAGGGGTTCCATTTCGTGGGGTACTGGCACCAGTATTGGAACAGAAGGGATCTGTACCGTTCGGACGGTCTCCACCTGAACAGAACTGGGACCAATGTTCTAGCGAAAAGGGTAAATAAGGTGGTCTGGAAAGTGGGGGGGGGGGGGGCGGGGAACGAGGAAGGGTAAAACTCCAAAAAGTATGATTAATGGGAAACAAAGCAGCAGGATAGCATATTGGGGTGTGGTGGGGGGGAGGGGGGTGGGGAGGTGGTGGGCGGGGGGTGGATTCAACTTCATGGAAAATTATGAAAAAACTGAAAAGAAAGGAGAGCCCAAGAGAGGCTATTAAAGTCTCCAGAACACAAAATAGGACAGATTGTTTGGAAAGGGCTAGGAATCTAATTTGAAGCGCATCAGATAAATGGATGACAATGAGAAAGGGGATGGGAAATATAGGACTGAAGGTATTGTATCTGAATGCATGCAGCATACGAAATAAGGTAAATGAGCTTGTGGCACAGATTGAAATTGGCAGGTATGATGTGGTGGGCATTACAGAGATATAGCTGCAAGGTGATCAGGACTGGGAGCTAAATATCCAAGGAAATACATCCTATCAAAAAGATAGGCAGGTTGGCAGAGGAGGTGAGGTTGCTTTGTTAATAAGAAATAAAATTAAATCAATAGCAAGAAATGTTATAGGGTCATATGATGTAGAATCAGTGTAGGTAGAGTTGAGGATCAGCAAAGGTAAAAAAAAAACATAATGGGAGTTATGTACAGGCCTCCAATCAAGGTGTGGGGCACAAGATACACCAGGAGATAGAAAAGGTGTCCAAGAAAGGCAAGGTTACAGTGATCATGGGGGATTTCAATATGCAGGTAGACTGGGAGAATCAGGTTGGTATTGGATCCCAAGAAAAGGAATTTGTGGAATGTCTACAAGATGGCATTTTGGAGCAGCTTGTGGTGGAGCCCACTAGGGAACAGGCAATTCTAGACTTAGTGATGTGTAATGAGGCAGATTTGATAAGAGAGCTTAAGGTGAAGAACTGTTAGGAGGAAGTGACCATAATATGATAGAATTTACCCTGCAATTTGAGAGGAAAAAGCTGGAATCAGATGTATTACAGTATTACAGTTGGATAAAGGCAACTACAGAGGCATGAGGGAGGAGCTGGCCAGAATTGACTGGGAGATGAGCCTAGCAGGTAAGACCTTGGAACAGCAATGGCAGGAGTTTCTGGGAGTAATTTGGGAGACGCAGCAAAAATTCATCCCTAGGAAGAAGCATACTGAAGGGAGAAGGAGGCAACCATGGCTGACAAGGGAAGTCAGGGACAGCATAAAAGCTAAAGAGAAAGCATACAATGTGGCAAATAGCAGTGGAAAAACAGGGGATTAGGAAGCCTACAAAGACCAACAGAGGACAACTAAAAAAGAAATAAGGAGGGAGAAGATTAAATATGAGGGTAAACTAGCCAGTAATATAAAAGAAGATTGCAAGAGTTATTTTTAGATATATAAAGGGTAAGAGAGCGGCAAAAGTGGACATTGGGCTGCTGGAAAATGACACTGGAGAAGTAGTAGTGGGGAACAAAGAAATGGCGGAAGAACTGAATAGGTACTTTGTGTCAGTCTTCACAGTGGAAGACACGAGTGACAACCCCAAAGTTCAAGAGAGTTGGGTGGTTGGGGGGGGGGGGGGGCGGGGGGAGGGAGGCGGTGCAGAGGTGAGTATGGTGGCCATTACCAAGGAGAAGGTGCTAGGAAAACCGAAACATCTGAAGGTGCATAAATCACCTGGACCAGAAGGATTACACCCCAGAGTTCTGAAGGAGATAGCTGAAGAGATAGGGGAGGCATTAGTGGTGATCTTTCAGGAATCACTGGAGTCAGGGAGGGCCCCAGAGGACTGCAACATCATTAATATAACACCCCTGTTTAAGAAGGGAGTGAGGCTAAAGATGGGAAATCACAGGCCGATTAGCCTGATGTCGGTTGTTGGTAAGATTTTAGAGTCCATTATTAAGGATGAGATTTCAGAATACTTGGAAGTGCATGGTAAAATAGGGCAAAGTCAGCATGGTTTCATCAAGGGGAAGTCATGCCTTACAAATCTGTTAGAATTCTTTGAGGAGGTAACGAGTAGGTTAGACAAAGGAGGGCCAATGGATATCATCTACTTGGATTTCCGGAAGGCCTTTGACAAGGTGCCATACAGGAGGCTGCTCAGTAAGATAAGAGCCAATGGTGTTAGAGGCAAGGTACTAGCATGGATAGAAAATTGGCTGTCTGGCAGGAGGCAGAGGATGGCAGCTGGTGACTAGTGGAGTTCCGCAGGGGTCAGTGTTGGGACCACAACTTTTCACTTTATACATTAATGATCTAGATGAAGGAACTGAGGGCATTCTGGCTAAGTTTGCAGATGATGCAAAGATAGATAGAGGGACAGGTAGTATTGAGGAGGCGGGGAGGCTGCAGAAGGATTTGGACAGGTTAGGAGAATGGGCAAAGAAGTGGCAGATGGAATACAACGTGGGGAAGTGTGAGGTCATGCACTTTGGTAGGAAGAATAGAGGCATGGACTACTTTCTAAATGGGGAGAGAATTTCGAAATCTGGAGTGCAAAGGGACTTGGGAGTCCTAGTCCAGGATTCTCTTGAGGTTAACTTGCAGGTTGAGTCGGTAGTTAGGAAGTCAAATGCAATGTTGGCATTTATTTCGAGAGGACTAGAAGATAAAAGCAGGGATGTGCTTTTGAGGCTTTATAAGGCTCTGGTCAGACCACATTTAGAATATTGTGAGCAATTTTGGGCCCCTTATCTCAGGAAGGATGTGCTGGCCCTGTAGAGGGTCCAGAGGAGGTTCACGTGAATGATTCCAGGAATGAAAGGCTTAATGTATGAGGAACGGGTAAGTACTCTGGGTCTACGCTCGATGGAGTTTAGAAGGATGGGGGTGGGGGGGGGGATCTGATTGAAACTTACAGAATACTGAAAGGCCTGGATAGAGTGGATGTGGGAAAGATGTTTCCATTAGTAGGAGAGACTAGGACCTGAGGGCACAGCCTCAGAGTAAAGGGAAGACCTTTTAGAAGAGATGAGGAGAATCTTCTTTAGCCAGAGAGTGGTGAATCTATGGAATTCATTGCCAAGAAGGCTGTGGAGGCCAGGTCATTGAATGTATTTAAGATGGAGATAGATAGTTTCTTGATGAGGGGGGGGGGATCAAAGGTTATAGGGAGAAGGCAGAAGAATGGGGTTGAGAAACTTATCAGCCATGATTGAATGGTGGAGCAGACTCGATGGGCCAATTGGCCTAATATCTTCTCCTATGTCTTATGGTCTTATGGGAAGGAGCAATGGGGGAAGTGGGAGGTAGCGAGGGGGGAAGTGGGAGAGAGCGAAGGGGAAGTGGGAGAGAGCAAGAGGGGAAGGGGATGGGGAATGGCGAGGGGTAAGGGGTAGGGGGATGGAGGGAAGGAGGTTGGGGAGGGGGATAGAGGAAGAAGGGAGGAGGGAAAGGGAGGGGGAGGGAGGGGAAGGGGATAGAGGGATAGGGGAAGGGTTTAAGGGGAGATATGGGTCGGGGAAGAGGGAGGGAGGTGGAGGGGAAGAGAGGGAGGGGGAATGGGGAGGGAGGGAGGGGGAATGGGAAATGAGGTAGGGAGTGGGGAATGGGGAGGGAGGGAGGAAAGGAGGGGGAAGGGGGAGTGTGGAAAGGGGAGGGAGAGGGAAGGGAGCTTTGGGACTAAGGATGGAGATGTGGGGAATGGAAGGGAGTGATGGAGGGTGAGGGGTAGAGAGAGATAGGGGGAAACGGGTCATGGTGGAAGGGGAAGCAAGGGTGGTGGGGAGGGAGCAATGGGGTAAAGGGGAGGGAGCGAGGTGTGAGGTGGAGGGAATGAGGGTGAAAAGGAGGGAGCAAGGGGTGAAGGGGGAAGGAGCAAGGGGAGGAAGGGGAGGGAATGTGAATGGGGGGATGGGGAAGATGCGACGGGGCGAAAGGGAAGTGAGCAAGGGGGAAAGGGGACAGAGCAAGGGGGGGAAGGTGGAGGGAGGGGAAGTTGGGGAAGGTGGAGGGAGCAGTTAGGGGAGAGATGGCAGGGAAGTGAGGGAGGGGGAAGGGAAGAGAGAAGGGTGAAGGGAAGGGAGAGAGGGGGAAGTGAGAAGGGGAGGGAGGGACGGGGAAGGGGAGGGGGCAATGGAGAGAAGTGGAAGGGAGGGAGGGCTGAAGGGGGATGGAGGGAGGGGAGGGGGATGGAGGTAGGGAGGGACAGGGTAGTGCGCGAATGGTGTACGGGGAAAGCGTTAGCAGGGAAGGGTTTCGGGGAAGGGTTAAGGGGGCTTAGGAGGGAGCGAGGGGCCGAAGGGAGGTAGCGACAGGGGAAAGAGTGAAGGAGTGAGGGATGAGGGGAGGGATTGATGGGGGAAAGGGCAACAGCAATGTGGGAAGGGGTAGGGAGTGAGGTGGGAGGGAAGTGAGTGGGGGAAGGCAGGTGAGGAGGGGGAAGGACGGGAGGGGATGGGGAGGGGGAGGGGGCGTAAGGGAGCGGGGAAGGAGTAGGAAGGGGTAAGTGGGAGGGTGCGAGGGAGAAGGGGGATATGTGGAAGGGGAGGGAGAGGTGCAAGGTGGAGGGAGGGAGGGAGTGAATGGGGAGGGAGGGGTGGGATGGGAGTTAGGGGGAAGGGTAAAGGGAGAAGGGGAAGGGGAGGGAGGGGGAAGGGGATGAGGGGGGAGTGGGAATGGAGGTGTAGGGGGATGGAGGGAGGGAGGAGGGAAGGGGAAGGGAGGGAGGGGAAGGGGTAGAGGGATGGGGAAGGGTTTAATGGGAGAAAGGGTTAGGGGAAGAGGGAGGGAGGGGGAAGGGGAGGGAATGAATAGAGGGGGAAGGTGAGGGTGCAAAGGGAGAAGGAGTGACGAGGAGGGAAGGGGATGGAGGGTAGTGAAGTGTGAGGGACAGGGTGTTTTGGAGTGTGGAGAGTTTTGGAGGGAGGGAGGGGGAAGGGAGAGTGGGGGGAAGGCGGAGGTAGGAAGGGAGATGTAGGGAAGGGGGAGTGTTGGAGGGGGCAATGGGAGGGAAGGATGGATGAATTGGGGAAGGGGGAAGGGGAGGGAGCAAGGGGGGAAGTGGGGTGTGCGAGGGGAGAAGAGAGAGGGAGTGAATGGGGAAGGAGAGGGGGCGAGTGGGGAAGGGGGAGGGGAGGGAGTGAGGGTCAAAGGGGATGGAGCAAGGGGGAAGGAGGGAGGGAGGGGCTAGGGAGGGAAGTGGGAATGGGGTGGAGGGAGGGTTGGAGAGGGAGAGGGTGAAGGTGGGGAATGCAGGGGAAGGGCAGGAAGGTAGAAGGGTGAGGGATGTAGATAGGTGGTGACGGAGGTAGGTAGGTAGGTATGGAGGGGAAAGGGGAAGGAGGGTGAAGGGGAAGGAGTGGGAAGGGAAGGGAGGGGAAAGTAGGGAACGTGGAGGGAGGGGTTAGGGGAAGGATGGCAGGGGAGTGAGGGAAGGGGAGGGTGTGATGGGGAGAAGGGAAGGAAGGGAGGGCTGAATGCGTTGGAGGGAGTGGAGGGGTATGGAGGGAGGGAGTGGGTAGGGCGTGAAGGGTATAGTGGGTAAGACATTAGAGGGGAAGTGTTTCGGGGAAGGGGAGGGGGAGGGGACGGAGTGAGGGGGCAAAGGGGTGGGTAGCGAGGAGAGAAAGGGTGAAGCAGCGAGAGATGAGGGGAGGGAGTGATGGGGAAGGGGAGACATTAATGTGAGAAAGGTGTGCGAGGGGGTGGGTGGGGGTGGGGGAAGGTGGGTCAGGAGGGGAAGGAAGGGCGAGGACAGAGGGAGGGGGAAGGGGCAGAAGGGAGCGGGGAAGTAGTATGGAGGGGGTAAGCATGAGGGAGCGAGGGGGAAGGGAGATGTATGGAAGGGGAGGGAGGGGCAAGGTGGAGTGAGGGAGGAGGGGGAATGGGGAGGGAGGCATGGAAGAGGGTTTATTGGGGAAGGCTAAGGGTGGGGAAGGTGGTGAGATGGGGAAGGTGGAGGGAGGGAGGGGACAAAGGGGAGGGTGGGGGTAGCAGGATGGAGGGAGGGGAAAGGGGGAGGAGCAAGAGGCTAAGGGCTAGGGAGGGGGAAGGAGGAATGAAGGAGTGGGTGAAGGGGATGGAGCGATATGTGTGGAGGTAGGGAGAGGGAAGGGGGAGGTAGAGAGGCATGGGGAATGGGGTGTGAGAGAGGGATGGGGTAAAGGGGAAGGATTGGAATGGGGAGGGGAGGGGGTAGGGGAGGGAGGTAGGGAGGGAGGGCGTGAGGGTGAAGGCTGGGAAGTGCAGGGGAGGGATGGGGAGGGAGGAAGGAAGGGGGAGCAGGCGAGGGGAGAAGGGGAAGTGTTGCTGCCATCAGAACTTTGCTCCTATAGACACATTTATCAAAATCCTTCTGGTTTAAATATTGCAATGAAGTGTGATGGAAGGGACGGGGTGAAGAGGAGGGAGGGGGTAGGGGAGAAGGCGGGGAAGGGGGGAGTGGGGGTAGGGGAGAGATGGGGAGGGAGGAAGGAAGGGGGAGCGAGTGAGGGGAGATGGGGTAGGATGAGGGTAGGGGAGGGAGGGATGTGAATGGGAGGGAGGGGAAGGGTTTGGGTGATGGGAAGGTGGGGAAGGGGAAGCGAGCAAGGTGGTAAGGGAGAGGGAGGAGGAGTAGGTAGACTGGAAGCAAGAGGGAGGGAGGGGGAAGCAGGAGGGAGGAAGGGGGAAAGGGGAACTGGCAAGAGGGTAAATGAGAAGGGGATGGAGGGTGTTAGGGGAAAAGTGAGGGTGGGGGTAAGGGGAAGGGTGGGAGGTGGGAGGGGGAAGGGGAGGGAGGGGGTGTGGGAAGGGGCAGGAGGGGGAGGGGGTAGGGGAGGGAGCAGGAGGGAGAACATGATAGAGGGGGTGAGTGGGGAATTGGGTGGGAGGGAGGGGGAATTGGGAGGGGAATGGGAGGTAGGAAGGAGGGGAGGGATGAAGTGGAGGGAGGGGCAAGGGAGAGTGAGAGAGTGCAGAAGGGGACATGAGGGAGGGAGAAGAGGTAGGGAGCGAGTGAGGAATGGGGAAGGGCAGGGGATGGTGGGAGGGGGATGGAGGGATGGGTGGGGGAAAGTTAGAAGGTAGAGTGAGCGAGTGGGAAAGGGTGAGGGAGGTAGGGGGAAGGGGTTGGGAGGTGGAATGAGGAGGGAGGGGGTTGGAAGGGATGGGGATCAGGATGGAGGCTGAGGTAGCGAGCAACGTGGTAAGGTGAAGGGAGGGTTGGGAAGGGATAAGGAGCAAGTGTGGAAGTGGAGGAGGGAAGAAGTGGGGAAGGGGGAGCAGGTGAGTGGGGAAATAATTTGGAGTGAGTGGGAAGGGGAGGGAGGGTGGAGTGATGGAGAGGGAGGGAGGGATGGAGGGGGAGGACGGGTGGGGGGGTTGAGGGGGAGGGGATGGTTGTGAGGGGGAGAAGGGTGGGGGAGGGGGAGGGAGGGAGGACTGGAGGGGGAATGGAGTAAGGCAGGGAAGGGAGAGGGGGGGTAGGTTAGGGATGGGGAATGGTGAGTGAGCTAGGGAGGGAGGAAGGGTCAAGGGGAGGTAGGGGAAGGGTGGGGAAGGAGAGGGGGCTAGTGGGAGTGGGTAGGGTGAGGGGGAAGGAGAGGTGGGAAGGGAAGGATGTGGGAAGGGTAGGGGGAATGGAGGGAGGGGGAAGGGGGCGTGGAGCGGTGGAGGGGGAGGGGGAAGGGAAAGGGGAAGGTAGGGAGGGGCAAGTGGGGAAGGGGGAATGTGGCAGGGGGCAAGGTGAGGGAAGGAGGGATGATGTTTGGAAGGGAAGGATAGGGAGCGAGGGGGGAAGTGGGAGGGTGCGAGGTAGGAAGTTGGAAAGAACAAGGGGGGAAGTTGGACGGAGCGAGGGGGAAAATTGGAGGGAGCGAGGGGTGAAGGGGAGGGAGTGAGGGGGGAAGGGGAGGGAGTGAGTGAGAAGGGGAGGGAGAGGAAGCGAGCGGGAAAGGGGTGGGAGCAAGGAAGGAAGGGAAGGGAGCGAGGGGGAAGGAGGGAGGGAGGGGGCTAGGGAGGTAAGGGGAATGGGGTGGAGGGAGTGTTGGAGGGGGAATAGGGGAAGGCAGGGTAAGGGGAGTGGGAAAGTAGGTAGGTGGTGAGGGACGGAGGTAGGTAGGCAGGGAGGGGCAAGGGCATGGGGAAGTGGGAAGGAGGGGAAGTGGGTAGAGGGGAAGGAGGAAGGAGGGAGGGATGGGGAAGAGGAGGAAGGGGGAACGGGTCGGGGTAAGGGAGGGGGCTTGGGGGGATGGGGAGGGAGGGAGGAGGGAACTGGAAGGGGAGGGAGGGGAAGGTGCTGGACAGATGGGGGAGGGGTTTAAAGAGAGAAAGTGTTTGGGGAAAAGCGAGGGGGAAAAAGGAGGGAGTGGGAAGGGGAGGGTGTGAAGGAGAAGGAACGGGGGGTGAGAAGGGAGAAGGAGTGAGGGGGAACGGGGAAGGGGGAGGTTGAAGGGGGAAGTGTGAGGGAAGGGGAGGGGTTTGGAGGGAGGGAAGTGAGGGAGGGGGCAAGGGGAGGGAAGACAGGATGAAGTGGGGAAGGTGGAGGGAGCGAGGGGGAAGTCAAAGGGTGCGAGGGGTCAAGGGGGAAACAGTAAGGGGGCATGGGGATGGAGCGAGGCAGCAAGTGGGAGGGAGCGAGAGGGGAAGGTGGAGGGAGTGAGTGGGGAAGGGGAGGTGGAGGTTGCGAGGGGGATGTGTGGAGGGAGCTAGGGGGAAGGGGAGGGATTGAGGGGGATGGACAGAGGGAGCGGCTAGGGAGGGAGGGGAAATGGGGTGGAGGGAGGGATGGAGGGGGAATGGGGAAGGCGGGGGAAGGGGAGGGATAGGGAAGGGTGAGGGATGTAGGTGGTTGGTGAGGGAAGTATGTAGGTAGGTAGGTAGGGACGGGGAAGTGGTGGGAGGGTAAGGGGAGGGAGAGAGGGGGTAAGGGGAGAGAGGGAGGAGGGGATGGGAAAGGGGGATGGGGTAAGGGGGAGAGGGATGGAGGGGGAGGGAGAGTGGAAGCAAGAGGGAGGGAGGGGGCAGCAGGAGGGAGGGGTAGGTGAAGGGGAATAGAGCACGGGAAAGGGGAGGCAGGGGATTAGGGGATGTAGAGGGAGGGAATTAGGAGGAGGGTGAAGGTTGGGGTAAGGGGGAAGGGGAGGGAGGGAGAGGGGAATTGGGAGGGGAATGGGAGGGAGCAGGGTGGGGAGGGATGGAGTGAAGGAAGGGGAATGGAGAATGAATGAGAGTGGATGGGGAAGTGGGAAGGAGGGGAAGTGGGCGTAGGGGAAGGAGGAGGGAGGGAGGGACGGGGAAGGAGAGGAAGGGGGAAGGTGACGGGGTAAGGGAAGGGGATGGAGGGGGAATGGAGGGGGGATGGGGAGGGAGGAGGGAATGGGAAGGGGAGGAAGGGGAAGGGTTTGGACAGATGGGGGAGAGGTTTAAGGAGAGAACGTGTTCGGGGAAGAGGGAGAGGGAAAATGGAGGGAGGGGGAAGGGGCAGGTGTGAAGGGAGAGGGAGTGAGGGGGAGCAGGGAAGGGGGTGGTTGAAGTGTGAGGGCAGGGGAGGGGTTTGGAGGGAGGGGAGGGAGGGAGGGGGCAATGGGAGGGAAGGCAGGATGAAGTGGGGAAGGAGGAGGGAGTGAGGAGGAAGTCAAAGGGTGTGAGGGGGCAAGGGGGAAGGAGTAAGGGGGCATGGGGACAGAGCAAGGCAGCAAGGGGGAGGGAGCAAGGGGGAAGGCGGAGTGAGTGAGTGGGGAAGGGGAGGTGGAGGGTGTGAGGGGGATGTGTGGAGTGAACTAGGGGGAAGGGGAGGGAACGAAGGGGTTGGACAGAGGGAGCAGCTAGGGAGGGAGGGGAAATGGGGTGGAGGGAGGGATGTAGGTAGGAATGGGGAAGGCGGGGGAAGGAAGAGAGATGGGGAAGGGTGAGGGATGTAGGTAGTTGGTGAGGGAGGTATGTAGGTAGGTAGGTAGGGAGGGGAAAGGGGTAAGGGGAGGGAGGGTGGAGGGGATGGGGAAGGGGGAGGGTGTAAGGGGAGAGGGATGGAGGGGGAGGGAAAGTGGAAGCAAGGAGGAGGGAGGAGGTAGCAGGGGGGAGGGGGAAGGGGAAGGGGAACAGGGCATGGGGAAGGGGAGGGAGGGGGTTAGGGGGAAGTAGAGGGAGGTAATTAGGGGGAGGGCAAGGGTTGGGGTAATGGAGAAGGGGAGGGAGGGAGAGGAGAATTCTGAGGGGAATAGGAGGGGAGTGACGGAGTGAAGGAAGGGAGAAGGGAGAGTGAACGAGGGTGGAAGGGGAAGTGAGGTACTGGGAAGAGGTAAGGAGTGACTGGGGAATGGGAAATGGGTGGGTGAGTGTGGCAGGGAGATGGAGTGATGGGTGAAGTGGGAAGGTGGAGTGGGTGAGTGGGAAAGGGCGAGGGAGTGAGTGGGAAGGGGTTTGGAGGTAGAATGAGGTGGGAGGGGTTTGGGAGGGATCGGGGATGGGGAAGGGGAGTGGGGTAGTGAGAGATGGGGTAAGGTAATGGGAGGGTTGGGGAAGGGGAAGGGAGCGAGTGTGGAAGTAGGGGAGGGATGAGGTGGGGAATGGGGTGTAAATGAGTGGGGAAATGAGAGGGAGTGAGTGGGAAGAGGAGGGAGGGAGGTGTGAAGGGGCTGGGGGAGGGGTGGAGGGGGTAGGGAGGGAGGGGTGGGGTAGTGTTGAGGGGTCAGGAGGGTTGGTGTGAGGAGGGAGAATGGTGGGGTAGGGGGAGGGATGAGGGAGGTAGTGAGGGTCAAGGGGAGGGACAGGAAAGTTGGGGAAGGGGAGGGGGTAGTGGGAGGTGGGTAGGGCAAGGGGGAAGGGGGAGGGGGAAGGGGAGGGAGGGGGAAGGATGTGGGAAAGGGGGGATGGAGGGAGGGAGGGGAAGGGGGCGGGAGGAGTGGTGTAGGGGAGGGGGAAGGGGAAGGTTGGGAGGGGGAAGTGGGGAAGGGGGAGTATGGGAGGGGCAAGGGGAGGGAAAGAGGGATAAAGTTTGGAAGGAGAGAGCGAGGAGGAAGTAGGAGGGAGAGATGGGGAAGTTGGAGGGAGCAAGGGGGAATTTGGAAGGAGTGAGGAGGGAAGTTGGAGGGAGTGTTGGAAGGGTAGGGACCAAGGGAGAAGGTGGAGGGAGTGAGGGGGAAGGGGAGGGAGAGGAAGTGGGGGGAAGGGGCAGGGACCGTGGGGGAAGGGGAGGGAGCAAGGGGGGAAGGAAGGAGGGAGGGCTCTAGGGAGAGAGGGGGAATGGGGTGGAGGTGAGGTAAGGCGGGGAAGGGGAGGAGAATGGGTGAGGGATGTAGGTAGGTGGAGATAGTAGGTAGGTAGGCAATAAGGGGGAAAGTCAATGGAGGGGAAGAGGGAGGGAGGTGAAGGAGGAGGCAGGGAGGGAGGGGAAGGGGAGGAAGGGGATGGGGAAGCAGAGGGGAATGGAGGGGGGAGGGTAATGGAGAGAGGAGGGGGAATGGGGGAGGGAGGGAGGAGGGAAGGGGAAGGGGGTGGAGGGTGGGATGGAGGAAGAATAGAGGAAGGTGGGGGAAGGGGAGGGGGAAAGAGTGTGGGATGTAGGTAGGTGGTGAGGGAGGGAGGTAGGTAGGCAGGGTGGGGCAGTGGGGAAGTGGGAAGGAGGTGAAGTGGGCATAGGGGAAGGAAGAGGGAGGGAGGGACGGGGAAGGGGTGGAAGGGGGAAGGGGACAGGGTAAGGGAAGGGGATGGAGAGGGGATGGAGGTGGATGGGGAGGGAGGGAGGAGGGAATGGGAAGGGGAGGGAGGGAACAGGGCTGGACAGATGGGGAGGGGTTTAAGGAGAGAAAGTGTTTGTGGAAGAGGGAGGGGGAAAAGGGAGAGAAGGGGAAGGGGAGGGTGTGAAGGGAGAGGGAATGGGGGTGAGAAGGGAGAAGGAGTGAGGGGGAGCAGAGAAGGGGGAGGTTGAAGGGGGAAATGTGAGGGAAGGGGAGGGGTTTGGAGGGAGGGGAGAGAGGGATGGAGGCAAGGGGAGTGAAGGCAGGATGAAGTGGGGAAGGAGGAGGGAGCGAGGGGGAAGTTGAAGGGTGCAAAGGGGCAAGGCGGAAAGAGTAAGGGGGCATGGGGATGGAGCAAGGGGGCAAGAGGGCAAGGGGGAGGGAGTGAGTGGGGAAGAGGAGGAGGAGGGAGCGAGGGGGATGTGTGGAGGGAGTTGGGGGAAGGAGAAGGGAACGAGGGGGGATGGACAGAGGGAGCAGCTAGGGAGGGAGGGGAATGGGGTGGAGGGAGGGATGGAGGGGGAATGGGGAAGGTGGGGAAGGGGAGGGATGGTGATGGGTGAGGGATGTAGGTAGATGGTGAGGGATGTATGTAGGTAGGTAGGTAGGGAGGGGGAAAGGGAGGGAGGGTAAGGGGAGGGAGGGAGGGGCTAAGGGGAGGGAGAGTGGAAGCAAGAGGGAGGGAGGTGGCTGCATGAGGGAGGGGGCAAGGGGAAGGGGAACAGGGCACGGGGAAGGGGAGGGAGGGGTTTGGGGGAAGTAGAGGGAGGGAATTAGGGGGAGCGCGCGGGTTGGGTTAAGGGGGAAGGGGAGGGAGGGAGAGGGGAATTGGGAGGGGAATGGGAGGGAGGAGGGAGGGGAGGGATGAGTGAATTTCATGGAAATTGGAGTTTTTACCAATATGTGAAATGAGAAAAAAATATATAAAAACAAAATACTGCGGATGCTGGAAATCCAAAACAGAAACAGAATTACCTGGAAAAACTCAGCAGGTCTGGCAGCATCAGCAGAGAAGAAAAGACTGGACATTTCGAGTCCTCATGACCCTTCATGAGGTGAATCCAAGGAAGGGGTGAAATATAAGCTGGTTCAAGGCGTGTGGGGGGTGGGAGCAGGGGCGGTTTGGGTGGGGGGAGAGAAGTGGAGGGGGGGAGGTGTGGTTGTAGGGACAAGCAAGCAGTAATAGAAGCAGATCATCAAAAGGTGTCACAGACAACAGAACAAAAGAACACATAGGTGTTGAAGTTGGTGATATATATCTAAATGAATGTGCTAATTAAGAATGGATGGTTGGGGAAATAAGGTGTAGCTCTAGTGGGGCTGGGGGGAGCATAAAAGATTTAAAAATATTTTAAAATAATGGAAATAGGTGGGAAAAGAAAAATCTATATAATAATTGGAAAAAGCAAAAGGGAGGGGGAAGAAACAGAAAGGGGGTGGGGATGGAGGAAGGAGTTCAGGACCTAAAGTTGTTGAATTCAATATTCAGTCCGGAAGGCTG
Organism: Carcharodon carcharias; assembly: GCF_017639515.1. Classification (NCBI taxonomy): domain Eukaryota; kingdom Metazoa; phylum Chordata; class Chondrichthyes; order Lamniformes; family Lamnidae; genus Carcharodon; species Carcharodon carcharias. Next base: position 86,063,730 of record NC_054480.1, on the reverse strand, counting down.
TAAAGTGCCTAGTCAGAAGATGAGGTGCTGTTCCTCCAGTTTGCGTTGAGCTTCACTGGAAAAATGCAGCAAGCCAAGGACAGACATGTGGGCAAGAGAGCAGGGTGGAGTGTTAAAATGGCAAACGACAGGGAGGTTTGGGTCATTCTTGCGGACAGACCACAGGTGTTCTGCAAAGCGGTCGCCCAGTTTACGTTTGGTCTCTCCAATGTAGAGGAGACCACATTGGGAGCAACGAATACAGAGACTAAGTTGGGGGAAATGCAAGTGAAATGCTGCTTCACTTGAAAGGAGTGTTTGGGTCCTTGGACGGTGAGGAGAGAGGAAGTGAAGGGGCAGGTGTTACATCTTTTGCGTGGGCATGGGGAGGTGCCATAGGTGGGGGTTGAGGAGTAGGGGGTGATGGAGGAGTGGACCAGGGTGTCCCGGAGGGAATGATCCCTACTGAATGCTGACAGGGGGAGTGAAGGGAAGATGTGTTTGGTGGTGGCATCATGCTAGAGTTGGCAGAAATGGCGGAGGATGATCCTTTGAATGCGGAGGCTGGTGGGGTGATAAGTGAGGACAAGGGGGACCCTATCATGTTTCTGGGAGGGAGGAGAAGGCGTGAGGGCGGATGCGTGGGAGATGGGCCGGACACGGTTGAGGGCCCTGTCAACGACCGTGGGTGGAAAACCTCGGTTAAGGAAGAAGGAGGACATGTCAGAGGAACTGTTTTTGAAGGTAGCATCATCAGAACAGATGCGACGGAGGCGAATGAACTGAGAGAATGGGATGGAGTCCTCACAGGAAGCGGGGAGTGAGGAGCTGTAGTCAAGGTAGCTGTGGGAGTTGGTAGGCTTCCAGAAACAAAAGCTTCTTGCTTTAGACAGAGAACCTGATTTCTTGAAATAGAAAGTGATGGGGAAATTGAGGTCCGAGTTGAACAATGAATATTTGGAAATGTGTAGATTGTTAGAAATGAAGATATTAATGTAGATCAGCAGTAACATTTATTGGAAATGAAGTAATTGATTGAAATGGAGAAACTTGTACAGTCAGTGAAAGAGCAGGCGATCCAATCAGCGAATTTCATGGAAATGGGAGGTTTTACAAATATTGGCCATGAGATATATCTGCACAAAGCAAAATGCTACATTTTACTCAATTGCTAGAAATTGCCTGTTTGATCAATACAGGGTCGATGAAATTGAAGGACATGGAGAAATTGAAGTTGTGGTGAGTGCTTGGAAATTCCTGCATCTAACATATTGCTGGAAGCCAAGAATTTAAGAGATACAGAGAACTAAATTGTCTGATAAAGGCAATAATTGAGAAATAGGTGGCTCAGGTGAGTCATGAGTGGCTAGAAATGAGGAGATTGTTAGAAATAGAGACATGTATGTGGATTGGCAGTAGAATCTAAGGGAAATGATGCCATTGATGGAAATGCAGCAACTTGTACATTCTGAGAAAGTGCAGAAACTATAAGCAGCCAATTTATTCAAAATGGGAGATTTTACAAATATCGGGAATGAGAAATATCTACAGATAGAGAAAAAGCAAAAAGTTGACCAATTGTTTCAAATTGACATTTTGTTTGCTTCAGAGATCCAGCTTTGCAGAGTATGAAGCCGATGGGGAAAAATTGATTGCGTGCAAGGACGATAAAAGCTGAATAGGACATATTGATGAAAATTGAGAATTTGAAAAGGTACAGAGAACTAAGTTTGCTTATAATGAGAGAAGTTGAGGAAATTATGTTTTGATTAGCCAACAGTTTTCATTATGTGGTGATTGTTTGAAATACAAGAATAAATGCATATGAACAGTAAGAATTAGCAGAGAGAGAAACTATTGGAAAGAGATAGCTTTGTAAAGTCAGAGTAGGTGCAGCAGCTACTTGCTGTTAATTTCATGAAAATTGGAGATGTTACGAGTATGTGAAATGAGAAATATCAGCAGATAGAGAAAAGTCCAGAATTTGGTCAATTGCTAGAAAATGACATTTCCATAGATATGGACATCTATGTTTGCTGAAATCGAATGGGATGGAGAAATTAAAGTTACTGTGAATGCAGAGAAACTGCAAATGTGTTAAATCTAACAAATTGCTGTGATTCGAGAATTAGATAGATAGAGAGAAGTAGTTTGGCTGATAAAAGAAGAAATTGAAGGTTCAGGTGAATGAGGAGTAGCTGGAAATGAGGAGATTGTTAGAAAGAGAGGCATATATTTTGATACGCAGTATAAATTGGTAGAGATTGCAAGGTTGATGGAAATGGAGAAAATTGTACATTGAGAGAAGGGGCAGCAGCAAGCAACGAATTTCTTGCAAATGCATGTGGCCAGTAGAAATTAGTAGAGGCAAAGAAACTGTTGGAATTTCAGAAACAAAAGCTTCTTGCTTTAGACAGAGAACCTGATTTCTTGAAATAGAGAGTAATGGGGAAATTGAGGACCGAGTTGAACAATGAATATTTGGAAATATTTAGATTGGTAGAAATAAGCATATTAATGTAAATCAGCAGTAACATTTATTGGCGATGAAGAAATTGATTGAAATGGAGAAACTTGCACAGTCAGTGAAAGAGGAAGTGATCCATTCAGCAAATTTCATGGAAATGGGAGATTTTATAAATCTTGGCAATGAGATATATCTTCACCAAGCAAAATGGTATATTTTACTCAATTTTTAGAAATGGCCTGTTTGATCAATACAGGATTGATGAAATTGAAGGACATGGAGAAATTGAAGTTGTGGTGAGTGCATAGAAACTCCTAAATCTAATATTTTGCTGAAAGCCCAGAATTGAACAGATACAGAGAACTAGATGTGGCAGAGATAGAGAAATTGGTGGTTCAGGTGAGTCAGGAGTGGCTGGAAATGAGAAGATTGTTACAAATAGAGACATATATGCAGATTGGCAGTAGAATTTAAGGTAAATGGCGAGGTTCATTGAAATGAAGCAACTTGTACATTCAGAGAAAGTGCAGAAGCTACAAGTAGAGGCAATCCATTCAAAATGGGAGATTAACAAGCCCCTTTTCTGAATGTACAAAGCTATCCATTTCCATTAGTACCTCTCTCTGCTAATTCCTACTGTCCATATACATTTGTTCCTGTATTTCTAACAATCACCACATAATCAACAACATTGTTAGAAAGAGAGGCATATATTTTGAGACGCAGTATAAATTGCTAGAGATTGCAAGGTTGACGGAAATGGAGCAAATTGTACATTGAGTGAACGGACAGCAGCAATAAGCAGCGAATTTCTTGCAAATGCATGTGGCCAGTGGAAATTAGTAGAGGCAAAGAAACTGTTGGAATTGCAGAAACAAAAGCTTCTTGCTTTAGACAGAGAAACTGATTTCTTGAAATAGAGAGTAATGGGGAAATTGAGGTCCGAGTTGAACTATGAATATTTGGAAATGTGTAGATTTTAGAAATAAAGTTCATCAATAACATTTATTGGAGATGAAAAAATTCATTGAAATGGAAAAACCTGTACAGTCAGTGAATGAGCAAGTGATCCATTCAGCGAATTTCATGGAAATGGGAGATTTTACAAATCTTGGCAATGAGATATATCTTCACCAAGCAAAATGGTATATTTTACTCAATTTTTAGAAATGGCCTGTTTGATCAATACAGGATTGATGAAATTGAAGGACATGGAGAAATTGAAGTTGTGGTGAGTACATAGAAACTCCTAAATCTAATATTTTGCTGAAAGCTCAGAATTGAACAAATACAGAGAACTAGATGTGGCAGAGATAGAGAAATTGGTGGTTCAGGTGAGTCAGGAGTGGCTGGAAATGAGAAGATTGTTACAAATAGAGACATATATGTAGATTGGCAGTAGAATTTAAGGTAAATGGCGAGGTTCATTGAAATGAAGCAACTTGTACATTCAGAGAAAGTGCAGAGCTACAAGTAGGCTATCCATTCAAAATGGGAGATAACAAATATCGGGAAAGAGAAATATCTGCAGATAGATAAAATGCAAAATGTGCCCAGTTGTTCCAAATTGACATTTTGCTTGGTTCAGAGATCCAGCTTTGCAGATTATGAAGCCTTTGGGGAAAAATTGATTGTGGGCAAGCAGGAAAATGCTGAATATGACATATTGTTGTAAATTGAGAATTTGAATGGTACAGAGAACTACGTTTGCTGATAATGAGAGAAGTTGAGGAAATGATGTTTCGATTAGCGATGTGTTGTGGATTATGTGGTGATTGTTAGAAATACAGGAACAAATGGATATGGACAGTAGGAATTAGCAGAGAGAGGAACTAATGGAAATGGATAGCTTTGTACATTCAGAGAAGGGGCTGAAGCTACTTGCTGTGAATTTCATGAAAATTGGAGATTTTACAAATATGTGAATTGAGAAATATCAGTAGATAGAGAAAACCTGAGAATGTTGTGAATTGAGAGAAAATGACATTTCCATAGATATGGACATCTACGTTTACTGAAGTTGAATGGGATGGAGAAATTGAAGTTACTGTGAATGCAGCTGAACTGCCAATGCGTTAAATCTAACAAATTGCTGTGAATTGAGAATTAGATAGATAGAGAGAATTAGTTTGGCTGATAAAGGCAGAAATTGAAGTTTCACTTGAATCAGGAGTAGCTGGAAATGAGGAGATTGTTAGAAAGAGAGGCATATATTTTGAGACGCAGTATAAATTGCTAGAGATTGCAAGGTTGACGGAAATGGAGCAAATTGTACATTGAGTGAACGGACAGCAGCAATAAGCAGCGAATTTCTTGCAAATGCATGTGGCCAGTGGAAATTAGTAGAGGCAAAGAAACTGTTGGAATTGCAGAAACAAAAGCTTCTTGCTTTAGACAGAGAAACTGATTTCTTGAAATAGAGAGTAATGGGGAAATTGAGGTCCGAGTTGAACTATGAATATTTGGAAATGTCTAGATTTTTAGAAATAAAGTTCATCAATAACATTTATTGGAGATGAAAAAATTCATTGAAAAGGAAAAACCTGTACAATCAGTGAAGGAGCAAGTGATCCATTCAGCGAATTTCATGGAAATGGGAGATTTTACAAATCTTGGCAATGAGATATATCTTCACCAAGCAAAATGGTATATTTTACTCAATTTTTAGAAATGGCCTGTTTGATCAATGCAGGATTGATGAAATTGAAGGACATGGAGAAATTGAAGTTGTGGTGAGTACATAGAAACTGCTAAATCTAATATTTTGCTGAAAGCTCAGAATTGAACAAATACAGAGAACTAGATGTGGCAGAGATAGAGAAATTGGTGGTTCAGGTGAGTCAGGAGTGGCTGGAAATGAGAAGATTGTTACAAATAGAGACATATATGTAGATTGGCAGTAGAATTTAAGGTAAATGGCGAGGTTCATTGAAATGAAGCAACTTGTACATTCAGAGAAAGTGCAGAGCTACAAGTAGGCAATCCATTCAAAATGGGAGATAACAAATATCGGGAAAGAGAAATATCTGCAGATAGAGAAAATGCAAAATGTGCCCAGTTGTTTCAAATTGACATTTTGCTTGGTTCAGAGATCCAGCTTTGCAGATTATGAAGCCGATGGGGAAAAATGGAATGTGGGCAAGCAGGAAAATGCTGAATATGACATATTGTTGTAAATTGAGAATTTGAATGGTACAGAGAACTACGTTTACTTATAATGAGAGAAGTTGAGGAAATGATGTTTCGATTAGCGATGTGTTGTGGATTATGTGGTGATTGTTAGAAATACAGGAACAAATGGATATGGACAGTAGGAATTAGCAGAGAGAGGAACTAATGGAAATGGATAGCTTTGTACATTCAGAGAAGGGGCTGAAGCTACTTGCTGTGAATTTCATGAAAATTGGAGATTTTACAAATATGTGAATTGAGAAATATCAGTAGATAGAGAAAACCTGAGAATGTTGTGAATTGAGAGAAAATGACATTTCCATAGATATGGACATCTACGTTTACTGAAGTTGAATGGGATGGAGAAATTGAAGTTACTGTGAATGCAGCTGAACTGCCAATGCGTTAAATCTAACAAATTGCTGTGAATTGAGAATTAGATACATAGAGAGAAGTAGTTTGGCTGATAAAGGCAGAAATTGAAGGTTCAGATGAATTATGAGTTGCCGGAAATGAGGAGATTGTTAGAAAGAGAGGCATATATTTTGAGACGCAGTATAAATTGCTAGAGGTTGCAAGGTTGACGGAAATGGAGCAAATTGTACATTGAGTGAACGGACAACAGCAATAAGCAGCGAATTTCTTGCAAATGCATGTGGCCAGTGGAAATTAGTAGAGGCAAAGAAACTGTTGGAATTGCAGAAACAAAAGCTTCTTGCTTTAGACAGAGAAACTGATTTCTTGAAATAGAGAGTTATGGGGAAATTGAGGTCCGAGTTGAAATATGAATATTTGGAAATGTCTAGATTTTTAGAAATAAAGTTCATCAATAACATTTATTGGAGATGAAAAAATTCATTGAAAAGGAAAAACCTGTACAATCAGTGAAGGAGCAAGTGATCCATTCAGCGAATTTCATGGAAATGGGAGATTTTACAAATCTTGGCAATGAGATATATCTTCACCAAGCAAAATGGTATATTTTACTCAATTTTTAGAAATGGCCTGTTTGATCAATACAGGATTGATGAAATTGAAGGACATGGAGAAATTGAAGTTGTGGTGAGTACATAGAAACTGCTAAATCTAATATTTTGCTGAAAGCTCAGAATTGAACAAATACAGAGAACTAGATGTGGCACAGATAGAGAAATTGGTGGTTCAGGTGAGTCAGGAGTGGCTGGAAATGAGAAGATTGTTACAAATAGAGACATATATGTAGATTGGCAGTAGAATTTAAGGTAAATGGCGAGGTTCATTGAAATGAAGCAACTTGTACATTCAGAGAAAGTGCAGGAGCTACAAGTAGGCAATCCATTCAAAATGGGAGATAACAAATATCGGGAAAGAGAAATATCTGCAGATAGAGAAAATGCAAAATGTGCCCAGTTGTTTCAAATTGACATTTTGCTTGGTTCAGAGATCCAGCTTTGCAGATTATGAAGCCGATGGGGAAAAATGGAATGTGGGCAAGCAGGAAAATGCTGAATATGACATATTGTTGTAAATTGAGAATTTGAATGGTACAGAGAACTACGTTTACTTATAATGAGAGAAGTTGAGGAAATGATGTTTCGATTAGCGATGTGTTGTGGATTATGTGGTGATTGTTAGAAATACAGGAACAAATGGATATGGACAGTAGGAATTAGCAGAGAGAGGAACTAATGGAAATGGATAGCTTTGTACATTCAGAGAAGGGGCTGAAGCTACTTGCTGTGAATTTCATGAAAATTGGAGATTTTACAAATATGTGAATTGAGAAATATCAGTAGATAGAGAAAACCTGAGAATGTTGTGAATTGAGAGAAAATGACATTTCCATAGATATGGACATCTACGTTTACTGAAGTTGAATGGGATGGAGAAATTGAAGTTACTGTGAATGCAGCTGAACTGCCAATGCGTTAAATCTAACAAATTGCTGTGAATCGAGAATTAGATAGATAGAGAGAAGTAGTTTGTTTGATGAAGGCAGAAATTGAAGTTTCACTTGAATCAGGAGTAGCTGGAAATGAGGAGATTGTTAGAAAGAGAGGCATATATTTTGAGACGCAGTATAAATTGCTAGAGATTGCAAGGTTGACGGAAATGGAGCAAATTGTACATTGAGTGAACGGACAGCAGCAATAAGCAGCGAATTTCTTGCAAATGCATGTGGCCAGTGGAAATTAGTAGAGGCAAAGAAACAGTTGGAATTGCAGAAACAAAAGCTTCTTGCTTTAGACAGAGAAACTGATTTCTTGAAATAGAGAGTAATGGGGAAATTGAGGTCCGAGTTGAACTATGAATATTTGGAAATGTCTAGATTTTTAGAAATAAAGTTCATCAATAACATTTATTGGAGATGAAAAAATTCATTGAAAAGGAAAAACCTGTACAATCAGTGAAGGAGCAAGTGATCCATTCAGCGAATTTCATGGAAATGGGAGATTTTACAAATCTTGGCAATGAGATATATCTTCACCAAGCAAAATGGTATATTTTACTCAATTTTTAGAAATGGCCTGTTTGATCAATACAGGATTGATGAAATTGAAGGACATGGAGAAATTGAAGTTGTGGTGAGTACATAGAAACTGCTAAATCTAATATTTTGCTGAAAGCTCAGAATTGAACAAATACAGAGAACTAGATGTGGCACAGATAGAGAAATTGGTGGTTCAGGTGAGTCAGGAGTGGCTGGAAATGAGAAGATTGTTACAAATAGAGACATATATGTAGATTGGCAGTAGAATTTAAGGTAAATGGCGAGGTTCATTGAAATGAAGCAACTTGTACATTCAGAGAAAGTGCAGAGCTACAAGTAGGCAATCCATTCAAAATGGGAGATAACAAATATCGGGAAAGAGAAATATCTGCAGATAGAGAAAATGCAAAATGTGCCCAGTTGTTTCAAATTGACATTTTGCTTGGTTCAGAGATCCAGCTTTGCAGATTATGAAGCCGATGGGGAAAAATGGAATGTGGGCAAGCAGGAAAATGCTGAATATGACATATTGTTGTAAATTGAGAATTTGAATGGTACAGAGAACTACGTTTACTTATAATGAGAGAAGTTGAGGAAATGATGTTTCGATTAGCGATGTGTTGTGGATTATGTGGTGATTGTTAGAAATACAGGAACAAATGGATATGGACAGTAGGAATTAGCAGAGAGAGGAACTAATGGAAATGGATAGCTTTGTACATTCAGAGAAGGGGCTGAAGCTACTTGCTGTGAATTTCATGAAAATTGGAGATTTTACAAATATGTGAATTGAGAAATATCAGTAGATAGAGAAAACCTGAGAATGTTGTGAATTGAGAGAAAATGACATTTCCATAGATATGGACATCTACGTTTACTGAAGTTGAATGGGATGGAGAAATTGAAGTTACTGTGAATGCAGCTGAACTGCCAATGCGTTAAATCTAACAAATTGCTGTGAATTGAGAATTAGATAGATAGAGAGAATTAGTTTGGCTGATAAAGGCAGAAATTGAAGTTTCACTTGAATCAGGAGTAGCTGGAAATGAGGAGATTGTTAGAAAGAGAGGCATATATTTTGAGACGCAGTATAAATTGCTAGAGATTGCAAGGTTGACGGAAATGGAGCAAATTGTACATTGAGTGAACGGACAGCAGCAATAAGCAGCGAATTTCTTGCAAATGCATGTGGCCAGTGGAAATTAGTAGAGGCAAAGAAACTGTTGGAATTGCAGAAACAAAAGCTTCTTGCTTTAGACAGAGAAACTGATTTCTTGAAATAGAGAGTAATGGGGAAATTGAGGTCCGAGTTGAACTATGAATATTTGGAAATGTCTAGATTTTTAGAAATAAAGTTCATCAATAACATTTATTGGAGATGAAAAAATTCATTGAAAAGGAAAAACCTGTACAATCAGTGAAGGAGCAAGTGATCCATTCAGCGAATTTCATGGAAATGGGAGATTTTACAAATCTTGGCAATGAGATATATCTTCACCAAGCAAAATGGTATATTTTACTCAATTTTTAGAAATGGCCTGTTTGATCAATACAGGATTGATGAAATTGAAGGACATGGAGAAATTGAAGTTGTGGTGAGTACATAGAAACTGCTAAATCTAATATTTTGCTGAAAGCTCAGAATTGAACAAATACAGAGAACTAGATGTGGCACAGATAGAGAAATTGGTGGTTCAGGTGAGTCAGGAGTGGCTGGAAATGAGAAGATTGTTACAAATAGAGACATATATGTAGATTGGCAGTAGAATTTAAGGTAAATGGCGAGGTTCATTGAAATGAAGCAACTTGTACATTCAGAGAAAGTGCAGGAGCTACAAGTAGGCAATCCATTCAAAATGGGAGATAACAAATATCGGGAAAGAGAAATATCTGCAGATAGAGAAAATGCAAAATGTGCCCAGTTGTTTCAAATTGACATTTTGCTTGGTTCAGAGATCCAGCTTTGCAGATTATGAAGCCGATGGGGAAAAATGGAATGTGGGCAAGCAGGAAAATGCTGAATATGACATATTGTTGTAAATTGAGAATTTGAATGGTACAGAGAACTACGTTTACTTATAATGAGAGAAGTTGAGGAAATGATGTTTCGATTAGCGATGTGTTGTGGATTATGTGGTGATTGTTAGAAATACAGGAACAAATGTATATGGACAGTAGGAATTAGCAGAGAGAGGAACTAATGGAAATGGATAGCTTTGTACATTCAGAGAAGGGGCTGAAGCTACTTGCTGTGAATTTCATGAAAATTGGAGATTTTACAAATATGTGAATTGAGAAATATCAGTAGATAGAGAAAACCTGAGAATGTTGTGAATTGAGAGAAAATGACATTTCCATAGATATGGACATCTACGTTTACTGAAGTTGAATGGGATGGAGAAATTGAAGTTACTGTGAATGCAGCTGAACTGCCAATGCGTTAAATCTAACAAATTGCTGTGAATCGAGAATTAGATAGATAGAGAGAATTAGTTTGGCTGATAAAGGCAGAAATTGAAGTTTCACTTGAATCAGGAGTAGCTGGAAATGAGGAGATTGTTAGAAAGAGAGGCATATATTTTGAGACGCAGTATAAATTGCTAGAGATTGCAAGGTTGACGGAAATGGAGCAAATTGTACATTGAGAGGAGGGGCAGCAGCAATAAGCAGCGAATTTCTTGCAAATGCATGTGGCCAGTGGAAATTAGTAGAGGCAAAGAAACTGTTGGAATTGCAGAAACAAAAGCTTCTTGCTTTAGACAGAGAAACTGATTTCTTGAAATAGAGAGTAATGGGGAAATTGAGGTCCGAGTTGAACTATGAATACTTGGAAATGTCTAGATTTTTGGAAATAAAGTTCATCAATAACATTTATTGGAGATGAAAAAATTCATTGAAAAGGAAAAACCTGTACAATCAGTGAAGGAGCAAGTGATCCATTCAGCGAATTTCATGGAAATGGGAGATTTTACAAATCTTGGCAATGAGATATATCTTCACCAAGCAAAATGGTATATTTTACTCAATTTTTAGAAATGGCCTGTTTGATCAATACAGGATTGATGAAATTGAAGGACATGGAGAAATTGAAGTTGTGGTGAGTACATAGAAACTGCTAAATCTAATATTTTGCTGAAAGCTCAGAATTGAACAAATACAGAGAACTAGATGTGGCACAGATAGAGAAATTGGTGGTTCAGGTGAGTCAGGAGTGGCTGGAAATGAGAAGATTGTTACAAATAGAGACATATATGTAGATTGGCAGTAGAATTTAAGGTAAATGGCGAGGTTCATTGAAATGAAGCAACTTGTACATTCAGAGAAAGTGCAGAGCTACAAGTAGGCAATCCATTCAAAATGGGAGATAACAAATATCGGGAAAGAGAAATATCTGCAGATAGAGAAAATGCAAAATGTGACCAATTGTTTCAAATTGACATTTTGCTTGGTTCAGAGATCCAGCTTTGCAGATTATGAAGCCGATGGGGAAAAATGGAATGTGGGCAAGCAGGAAAATGCTGAATATGACATATTGTTGTAAATTGAGAATTTGAATGGTACAGAGAACTACGTTTACTTATAATGAGAGAAGTTGAGGAAATGATGTTTCGATTAGCGATGTGTAGTGGATTATGTGGTGATTGTTAGAAATACAGGAACAAATGGATATGGACAGTAGGAATTAGCAGAGAGAGGAACTAATGGAAATGGATAGCTTTGTACATTCAGAGAAGGGGCTGAAGCTACTTGCTGTGAATTTCATGAAAATTGGAGATTTTACAAATATGTGAATTGAGAAATATCAGTAGATAGAGAAAACCTGAGAATGTTGTGAATTGAGAGAAAATGACATTTCCATAGATATGGACATCTACATTTCCTGGAATTGAATGGGATGGAGAAATTGAAGTTAATGTGAATGCAGAGGAACTGCAAATGTGTTAAATCTAACAAATTGCTGTGAATCGAGAATTAGGTAGATAGAGAGAAGTAGTTTGTCTGATAAAGGCAGAAATTGAAGGTTCAGATGAATTATGAGTAGCTGGAAATGAGGAGATTGTTAGAAAGAGAGGCATATATTTTGAGACGCAGTATAAATTGCTAGAGATTGCAAGGTTGACGGAAATGGAGCAAATTGTACATTGAGTGAACGGACAGCAGCAATAAGCAGCGAATTTCTTGCAAATGCATGTGGCCAGTGGAAATTAGTAGAGGCAAAGAAACTGTTGGAATTGCAGAAACAAAAGCTTCTTGCTTTAGACAGAGAAACTGATTTCTTGAAATAGAGAGTAATGGGGAAATTGAGGTCCGAGTTGAACTATGAATATTTGGAAATGTCTAGATTTTTAGAAATAAAGTTCATCAATAACATTTATTGGAGATGAAAAAATTCATTGAAAAGGAAAAACCTGTACAATCAGTGAAGGAGCAAGTGATCCATTCAGCGAATTTCATGGAAATGGGAGATTTTACAAATCTTGGCAATGAGATATATCTTCACCAAGCAAAATGGTATATTTTACTCAATTTTTAGAAATGGCCTGTTTGATCAATGCAGGATTGATGAAATTGAAGGACATGGAGAAATTGAAGTTGTGGTGAGTACATAGAAACTGCTAAATCTAATATTTTGCTGAAAGCTCAGAATTGAACAAATACAGAGAACTAGATGTGGCACAGATAGAGAAATTGGTGGTTCAGGTGAGTCAGGAGTGGCTGGAAATGAGAAGATTGTTACAAATAGAGACATATATGTAGATTGGCAGTAGAATTTAAGGTAAATGGCGAGGTTCATTGAAATGAAGCAACTTGTACATTCAGAGAAAGTGCAGGAGCTACAAGTAGGCAATCCATTCAAAATGGGAGATAACAAATATCGGGAAAGAGAAATATCTGCAGATAGAGAAAATGCAAAATGTGCCCAGTTGTTTCAAATTGACATTTTGCTTGGTTCAGAGATCCAGCTTTGCAGATTATGAAGCCGATGGGGAAAAATGGAATGTGGGCAAGCAGGAAAATGCTGAATATGACATATTGTTGTAAATTGAGAATTTGAATGGTACAGAGAACTACGTTTACTTATAATGAGAGAAGTTGAGGAAATGATGTTTCGATTAGCGATGTGTTGTGGATTATGTGGTGATTGTTAGAAATACAGGAACAAATGGATATGGACAGTAGGAATTAGCAGAGAGAGGAACTAATGGAAATGGATAGCTTTGTACATTCAGAGAAGGGGCTGAAGCTACTTGCTGTGAATTTCATGAAAATTGGAGATTTTACAAATATGTGAATTGAGAAATATCAGTAGATAGAGAAAACCTGAGAATGTTGTGAATTGAGAGAAAATGACATTTCCATAGATATGGACATCTACGTTTACTGAAGTTGAATGGGATGGAGAAATTGAAGTTACTGTGAATGCAGCTGAACTGCCAATGCGTTAAATCTAACAAATTGCTGTGAATCGAGAATTAGATAGATAGAGAGAATTAGTTTGGCTGATAAAGGCAGAAATTGAAGTTTCACTTGAATCAGGAGTAGCTGGAAATGAGGAGATTGTTAGAAAGAGAGGCATATATTTTGAGACGCAGTATAAATTGCTAGAGATTGCAAGGTTGACGGAAATGGAGCAAATTGTACATTGAGTGAACGGACAGCAGCAATAAGCAGCGAATTTCTTGCAAATGCATGTGGCCAGTGGAAATTAGTAGAGGCAAAGAAACTGTTGGAATTGCAGAAACAAAAGCTTCTTGCTTTAGACAGAGAAACTGATTTCTTGAAATAGAGAGTAATGGGGAAATTGAGGTCCGAGTTGAACTATGAATATTTGGAAATGTCTAGATTTTTAGAAATAAAGTTCATCAATAACATTTATTGGAGATGAAAAAATTCATTGAAAAGGAAAAACCTGTACAATCAGTGAAGGAGCAAGTGATCCATTCAGCGAATTTCATGGAAATGGGAGATTTTACAAATCTTGGCAATGAGATATATCTTCACCAAGCAAAATGGTATATTTTACTCAATTTTTAGAAATGGCCTGTTTGATCAATACAGGATTGATGAAATTGAAGGACATGGAGAAATTGAAGTTGTGGTGAGTACATAGAAACTGCTAAATCTAATATTTTGCTGAAAGCTCAGAATTGAACAAATACAGAGAACTAGATGTGGCACAGATAGAGAAATTGGTGGTTCAGGTGAGTCAGGAGTGGCTGGAAATGAGAAGATTGTTACAAATAGAGACATATATGTAGATTGGCAGTAGAATTTAAGGTAAATGGCGAGGTTCATTGAAATGAAGCAACTTGTACATTCAGAGAAAGTGCAGAGCTACAAGTAGGCAATCCATTCAAAATGGGAGATAACAAATATCGGGAAAGAGAAATATCTGCAGATAGAGAAAATGCAAAATGTGCCCAGTTGTTTCAAATTGACATTTTGCTTGGTTCAGAGATCCAGCTTTGCAGATTATGAAGCCGATGGGGAAAAATGGAATGTGGGCAAGCAGGAAAATGCTGAATATGACATATTGTTGTAAATTGAGAATTTGAATGGTACAGAGAACTACGTTTACTTATAATGAGAGAAGTTGAGGAAATGATGTTTCGATTAGCGATGTGTTGTGGATTATGTGGTGATTGTTAGAAATACAGGAACAAATGTATATGGACAGTAGGAATTAGCAGAGAGAGGAACTAATGGAAATGGATAGCTTTGTACATTCAGAGAAGGGGCTGAAGCTACTTGCTGTGAATTTCATGAAAATTGGAGATTTTACAAATATGTGAATTGAGAAATATCAGTAGATAGAGAAAACCTGAGAATGTTGTGAATTGAGAGAAAATGACATTTCCATAGATATGGACATCTACGTTTACTGAAGTTGAATGGGATGGAGAAATTGAAGTTACTGTGAATGCAGCTGAACTGCCAATGCGTTAAATCTAACAAATTGCTGTGAATTGAGAATTAGATAGATAGAGAGAATTAGTTTGGCTGATAAAGGCAGAAATTGAAGGTTCAGATGAATTATGAGTAGCTGGAAATGAGGAGATTGTTAGAAAGAGAGGCATATATTTTGAGACGCAGTATAAATTGCTAGAGATTGCAAGGTTGACGGAAATGGAGCAAATTGTACATTGAGTGAACGGACAGCAGCAATAAGCAGCGAATTTCTTGCAAATGCATGTGGCCAGTGGAAATTAGTAGAGGCAAAGAAACTGTTGGAATTGCAGAAACAAAAGCTTCTTGCTTTAGACAGAGAAACTGATTTCTTGAAATAGAGAGTAATGGGGAAATTGAGGTCCGAGTTGAACTATGAATATTTGGAAATGTCTAGATTTTTAGAAATAAAGTTCATCAATAACATTTATTGGAGATGAAAAAATTCATTGAAAAGGAAAAACCTGTACAATCAGTGAAGGAGCAAGTGATCCATTCAGCGAATTTCATGGAAATGGGAGATTTTACAAATCTTGGCAATGAGATATATCTTCACCAAGCAAAATGGTATATTTTACTCAATTTTTAGAAATGGCCTGTTTGATCAATACAGGATTGATGAAATTGAAGGACATGGAGAAATTGAAGTTGTGGTGAGTACATAGAAACTGCTAAATCTAATATTTTGCTGAAAGCTCGGAATTGAACAAATACAGAGAACTAGATGTGGCACAGATAGAGAAATTGGTGGTTCAGGTGAGTCAGGAGTGGCTGGAAATGAGAAGATTGTTACAAATAGAGACATATATGTAGATTGGCAGTAGAATTTAAGGTAAATGGCGAGGTTCATTGAAATGAAGCAACTTGTACATTCAGAGAAAGTGCAGAGCTACAAGTAGGCAATCCATTCAAAATGGGAGATAACAAATATCGGGAAAGAGAAATATCTGCAGATAGAGAAAATGCAAAATGTGCCCAGTTGTTTCAAATTGACATTTTGCTTGGTTCAGAGATCCAGCTTTGCAGATTATGAAGCCGATGGGGAAAAATGGAATGTGGGCAAGCAGGAAAATGCTGAATATGACATATTGTTGTAAATTGAGAATTTGAATGGTACAGAGAACTACGTTTACTTATAATGAGAGAAGTTGAGGAAATGATGTTTCGATTAGCGATGTGTTGTGGATTATGTGGTGATTGTTAGAAATACAGGAACAAATGGATATGGACAGTAGGAATTAGCAGAGAGAGGAACTAATGGAAATGGATAGCTTTGTACATTCAGAGAAGGGGCTGAAGCTACTTGCTGTGAATTTCATGAAAATTGGAGATTTTACAAATATGTGAATTGAGAAATATCAGTAGATAGAGAAAACCTGAGAATGTTGTGAATTGAGAGAAAATGACATTTCCATAGATATGGACATCTACGTTTACTGAAGTTGAATGGGATGGAGAAATTGAAGTTACTGTGAATGCAGCTGAACTGCCAATGCGTTAAATCTAACAAATTGCTGTGAATTGAGAATTAGATAGATAGAGAGAATTAGTTTGGCTGATAAAGGCAGAAATTGAAGTTTCACTTGAATCAGGAGTAGCTGGAAATGAGGAGATTGTTAGAAAGAGAGGCATATATTTTGAGACGCAGTATAAATTGCTAGAGATTGCAAGGTTGACGGAAATGGAGCAAATTGTACATTGAGTGAACGGACAGCAGCAATAAGCAGCGAATTTCTTGCAAATGCATGTGGCCAGTGGAAATTAGTAGAGGCAAAGAAACTGTTGGAATTGCAGAAACAAAAGCTTCTTGCTTTAGACAGAGAAACTGATTTCTTGAAATAGAGAGTAATGGGGAAATTGAGGTCCGAGTTGAACTATGAATATTTGGAAATGTCTAGATTTTTAGAAATAAAGTTCATCAATAACATTTATTGGAGATGAAAAAATTCATTGAAAAGGAAAAACCTGTACAATCAGTGAAGGAGCAAGTGATCCATTCAGCGAATTTCATGGAAATGGGAGATTTTACAAATCTTGGCAATGAGATATATCTTCACCAAGCAAAATGGTATATTTTACTCAATTTTTAGAAATGGCCTGTTTGATCAATACAGGATTGATGAAATTGAAGGACATGGAGAAATTGAAGTTGTGGTGAGTACATAGAAACTGCTAAATCTAATATTTTGCTGAAAGCTCAGAATTGAACAAATACAGAGAACTAGATGTGGCACAGATAGAGAAATTGGTGGTTCAGGTGAGTCAGGAGTGGCTGGAAATGAGAAGATTGTTACAAATAGAGACATATATGTAGATTGGCAGTAGAATTTAAGGTAAATGGCGAGGTTCATTGAAATGAAGCAACTTGTACATTCAGAGAAAGTGCAGGAGCTACAAGTAGGCAATCCATTCAAAATGGGAGATAACAAATATCGGGAAAGAGAAATATCTGCAGATAGAGAAAATGCAAAATGTGCCCAGTTGTTTCAAATTGACATTTTGCTTGGTTCAGAGATCCAGCTTTGCAGATTATGAAGCCGATGGGGAAAAATGGAATGTGGGCAAGCAGGAAAATGCTGAATATGACATATTGTTGTAAATTGAGAATTTGAATGGTACAGAGAACTACGTTTACTTATAATGAGAGAAGTTGAGGAAATGATGTTTCGATTAGCGATGTGTAGTGGATTATGTGGTGATTGTTAGAAATACAGGAACAAATGGATATGGACAGTAGGAATTAGCAGAGAGAGGAACTAATGGAAATGGATAGCTTTGTACATTCAGAGAAGGGGCTGAAGCTACTTGCTGTGAATTTCATGAAAATTGGAGATTTTACAAATATGTGAATTGAGAAATATCAGTAGATAGAGAAAACCTGAGAATGTTGTGAATTGAGAGAAAATGACATTTCCATAGATATGGACATCTACGTTTACTGAAGTTGAATGGGATGGAGAAATTGAAGTTACTGTGAATGCAGCTGAACTGCCAATGCGTTAAATCTACCAAATTGCTATGAATCGAGAATTAGATAGAGAGAAGTACTTTGGCTGATAAAGGCAGAAATTGAAGTTTCACTTGAATCAGGAGTAGCTGGAAATGAGGAGATTGTTAGAAAGAGAGGCATATATTTTGAGACGCAGTATAAATTGCTAGAGATTGCAAGGTTGACGGAAATGGAGCAAATTGTACATTGAGTGAACGGACAGCAGCAATAAGCAGCGAATTTCTTGCAAATGCATGTGGCCAGTGGAAATTAGTAGAGGCAAAGAAACTGTTGGAATTGCAGAAACAAAAGCTTCTTGCTTTAGACAGAGAAACTGATTTCTTGAAATAGAGAGTAATGGGGAAATTGAGGTCCGAGTTGAACTATGAATATTTGGAAATGTCTAGATTTTTAGAAATAAAGTTCATCAATAACATTTATTGGAGATGAAAAAATTCATTGAAATGGAAAAACCTGTACAATCAGTGAAGGAGCAAGTGATCCATTCAGCGAATTTCATGGAAATGGGAGATTTTACAAATCTTGGCAATGAGATATATCTTCACCAAGCAAAATGGTATATTTTACTCAATTTTTAGAAATGGCCTGTTTGATCAATACAGGATTGATGAAATTGAAGGACATGGAGAAATTGAAGTTGTGGTGAGTACATAGAAACTGCTAAATCTAATATTTTGCTGAAAGCTCAGAATTGAACAAATACAGAGAACTAGATGTGGCACAGATAGAGAAATTGGTGGTTCAGGTGAGTCAGGAGTGGCTGGAAATGAGAAGATTGTTACAAATAGAGACATATATGTAGATTGGCAGTAGAATTTAAGGTAAATGGCGAGGTTCATTGAAATGAAGCAACTTGTACATTCAGAGAAAGTGCAGAGCTACAAGTAGGCAATCCATTCAAAATGGGAGATAACAAATATCGGGAAAGAGAAATATCTGCAGATAGAGAAAATGCAAAATGTGCCCAGTTGTTTCAAATTGACATTTTGCTTGGTTCAGAGATCCAGCTTTGCAGATTATGAAGCCGATGGGGAAAAATGGAATGTGGGCAAGCAGGAAAATGCTGAATATGACATATTGTTGTAAATTGAGAATTTGAATGGTACAGAGAACTACGTTTACTTATAATGAGAGAAGTTGAGGAAATGATGTTTCGATTAGCGATGTGTAGTGGATTATGTGGTGATTGTTAGAAATACAGGAACAAATGGATATGGACAGTAGGAATTAGCAGAGAGAGGAACTAATGGAAATGGATAGCTTTGTACATTCAGAGAAGGGGCTGAAGCTACTTGCTGTGAATTTCATGAAAATTGGAGATTTTACAAATATGTGAATTGAGAAATATCAGTAGATAGAGAAAACCTGAGAATGTTGTGAATTGAGAGAAAATGACATTTCCATAGATACGGACATCTACGTTTACTGAAGTTGAATGGGATGGAGAAATTGAAGTTACTGTGAATGCAGCTGAACTGCCAATGCGTTAAATCTAACAAATTGCTGTGAATTGAGAATTAGATAGATAGAGAGAATTAGTTTGGCTGATAAAGGCAGAAATTGAAGGTTCAGATGAACTATGAGTAGCTGGAAATGAGGGGATTGTTAGAAAGAGAGGCATATATTTTGAGACGCAGTATAAATTGCTAGAGGTTGCATGGTTGGCGGAAATGGAGCAAATTGTACATTGAGTGATGGGACAGCAGCAATAAGCAGCGATTTTCTTGCAAATGCATGTGGCCAGTGGAAATTAGTAGAGGCAAAGAAACTGTTGGAATTGCAGAAACAAAAGCTTCTTGCTTTAGACAGAGAAACTGATTTCTTGAAATAGAGAGTAATGGGGAAATTGAGGTCCGAGTTGAACTATGAATATTTGGAAATGTCTAGATTTTTAGAAATAAAGTTCATCAATAACATTTATTGGAGATGAAAAAATTCATTGAAAAGGAAAAACCTGTACAATCAGTGAAGGAGCAAGTGATCCATTCAGCGAATTTCATGGAAATGGGAGATTTTACAAATCTTGGCAATGAGATATATCTTCACCAAGCAAAATGGTATATTTTACTCAATTTTTAGAAATGGCCTGTTTGATCAATACAGGATTGATGAAATTGAAGGACATGGAGAAATTGAAGTTGTGGTGAGTACATAGAAACTGCTAAATCTAATATTTTGCTGAAAGCTCAGAATTGAACAAATACAGAGAACTAGATGTGGCACAGATAGAGAAATTGGTGGTTCAGGTGAGTCAGGAGTGGCTGGAAATGAGAAGATTGTTACAAATAGAGACATATATGTAGATTGGCAGTAGAATTTAAGGTAAATGGCGAGGTTCATTGAAATGAAGCAACTTGTACATTCAGAGAAAGTGCAGGAGCTACAAGTAGGCAATCCATTCAAAATGGGAGATAACAAATATCGGGAAAGAGAAATATCTGCAGATAGAGAAAATGCAAAATGTGCCCAGTTGTTTCAAATTGACATTTTGCTTGGTTCAGAGATCCAGCTTTGCAGATTATGAAGCCGATGGGGAAAAATGGAATGTGGGCAAGCAGGAAAATGCTGAATATGACATATTGTTGTAAATTGAGAATTTGAATGGTACAGAGAACTACGTTTACTTATAATGAGAGAAGTTGAGGAAATGATGTTTCGATTAGCGATGTGTTGTGGATTATGTGGTGATTGTTAGAAATACAGGAACAAATGGATATGGACAGTAGGAATTAGCAGAGAGAGGAACTAATGGAAATGGATAGCTTTGTACATTCAGAGAAGGGGCTGAAGCTACTTGCTGTGAATTTCATGAAAATTGGAGATTTTACAAATATGTGAATTGAGAAATATCAGTAGATAGAGAAAACCTGAGAATGTTGTGAATTGAGAGAAAATGACATTTCCATAGATATGGACATCTACGTTTACTGAAGTTGAATGGGATGGAGAAATTGAAGTTACTGTGAATGCAGCTGAACTGCAAATGTGTTAAATCTAACAAATTGCTGTGAATCGAGAATTAGATAGATAGAGAGAAGTAGTTTGGCTGATAAAGGCAGAAATTGAAGGTTCAGATGAATCAGGAGTAGCTGGAAATGAGGAGATTGTTAGAAAGAGAGGCATATATTTTGAGACGCAGTATAAATTGCTAGAGATTGCAAGGTTGACGGAAATGGAGCAAATTGTACATTGAGAGGACGGACAGCAGCAATAAGCAGCGAATTTCTTGCAAATGCATGTGGCCAGTGGAAATTAGTAGAGGCAAAGAAACTGTTGGAATTGCAGAAACAAAAGCTTCTTGCTTTAGACAGAGAAACTGATTTCTTGAAATAGAGAGTAATGGGGAAATTGAGGTCCGAGTTGAACTATGAATATTTGGAAATGTCTAGATTTTTAGAAATAAAGTTCATCAATAACATTTATTGGAGATGAAAAAATTCATTGAAATGGAAAAACCTGTACAATCAGTGAAGGAGCAAGTGATCCATTCAGCGAATTTCATGGAAATGGGAGATTTTACAAATCTTGGCAATGAGATATATCTTCACCAAGCAAAATGGTATATTTTACTCAATTTTTAGAAATGGCCTGTTTGATCAATACAGGATTGATGAAATTGAAGGACATGGAGAAATTGAAGTTGTGGTGAGTACATAGAAACTGCTAAATCTAATATTTTGCTGAAAGCTCAGAATTGAACAAATACAGAGAACTAGATGTGGCACAGATAGAGAAATTGGTGGTTCAGGTGAGTCAGGAGTGGCTGGAAATGAGAAGATTGTTACAAATAGAGACATATATGTAGATTGGCAGTAGAATTTAAGGTAAATGGCGAGGTTCATTGAAATGAAGCAACTTGTACATTCAGAGAAAGTGCAGAGCTACAAGTAGGCAATCCATTCAAAATGGGAGATAACAAATATCGGGAAAGAGAAATATCTGCAGATAGAGAAAATGCAAAATGTGCCCAGTTGTTTCAAATTGACATTTTGCTTGGTTCAGAGATCCAGCTTTGCAGATTATGAAGCCGATGGGGAAAAATGGAATGTGGGCAAGCAGGAAAATGCTGAATATGACATATTGTTGTAAATTGAGAATTTGAATGGTACAGAGAACTACGTTTACTTATAATGAGAGAAGTTGAGGAAATGATGTTTCGATTAGCGATGTGTTGTGGATTAAGTGGTGATTGTTAGAAATACAGGAACAAATGGATATGGACAGTAGGAATTAGCAGAGAGAGGAACTAATGGAAATGGATAGCTTTGTACATTCAAAGAAGGGGCTGAAGCTACTTGGTGTGAATTTCATGAAAATTGGAGATTTTACAAATATGTGAAATGAGAAATATCAGTAGATAGAGAAAACCTGAAAATGTTGTAAATTGAGAGAAAATGACATTTCCATAGATATGGACATCTACGTTTACTGAAGTTGAATGGGATGGAGAAATTGAAGTTACTGTGCATGCAGCTGAACTGTCAATGCGTTAAATCTAACAAATTGCTGTGAATCGAGAATTAGATAGATAGAGAGAAGTAGTTTGGCTGATAAAGGCAGAAATTGAAGGTTCAGATGAATCATGATTAGCTGGAAATGAGGAGATTGTTAGAAAGAGAGGCATATATTTTGAGACGCAGTATAAATTGCTAGAGATTGCAAGGTTGACGGAAATGGAGCAAATTGTACATTGAGAGAACGGACAGCAGCAACAAGCAGCGAATTTCTTGCAAATGCATGTGGCCAGTGGAAATTAGTAGAGGCAAAGAAACTGTTGGAATTGCAGAAACAAAAGCTTCTTGCTTTAGACAGAGAAACTGATTTCTTGAAATAGACAGTAATGGGGAAATTGAGGTCCGAGTTGAACTATGAATATTTGGAAATGTGTAGATTTTAGAAATAAAGTTCATCAATAACATTTATTGGAGATGAAAAAATTCATTGAAAAGGAAAAACCTGTACAATCAGTGAAAGAGCAAGTGATCCATTCAGCGAATTTCATGGAAATGGGAGATTTTACAAATCTTGGCAATGAGATATATCTTCACCAAGCAAAATGGTATATTTTACTCAATTTTTAGAAATGGCCTGTTTGATCAATACAGGATTGATGAAATTGAAGGACATGGAGAAATTGAAGTTGTGGTGAGTGCATAGAAACTCCTAAATCTAACATTTTGCTGAAAGCTCAGAATTGAACAAATACAGAGAACAAGATGTGGCAGAGATAGAGAAATTGGTGGTTCAGGTGGGTCAGGAGTGGCTGGAAATGAGAAGATTGTTACAAATAGAGACATATATGTAGATTGGCAGTAGAATTTAAGGTAAATGGCGAGGTTCATTGAAATGAAGCAACTTGTACATTCAGAGAAAGTGCAGAAGCTACAAGTAGGCAATCCATTCAAAATGGGAGATAACAAATATCGGGAAAGAGAAATATCTGCAGATAGAGAAAATGCAAAATGTGCCCAGTTGTTTCAAATTGACATTTTGCTTGGTTCAGAGATCCAGCTTTGCAGATTATGAAGCCTATGGGGAAAAATGGAATGTGGGCAAGCAGGAAAATGCTGAATATGACATATTGTTGTAAATTGAGAATTTGAATAGTACAGAGAACTACGTTTGCTGATAATGAGAGAAGTTAAGGAAATGATGTTTCGATTAGCAATGTGTTGTTGATTATGTGGTGATTGTTAGAAATACAGGAACAAATGGATATGGACAGTAGGAATTAGCAGAGAGAGGAACTAATGGAAATGGATAGCTTTGTACATTCAGAGAAGGGGCTGAAGCTACTTGCTGTGAATTTCATGAAAATTGGAGATTTTACAAATATGTGAATTGAGAAATATCAGTAGATAGAGAAAACCTGAGAATGTTGTGAATTGAGAGAAAATGACATTTCCATAGATATGGACATCTACATTTCCTGGAATTGAATGGGATGGAGAAATTGAAGTTAATGTGAATGCAGAGAAACTGCAAATGTGTTAAATCTAACAAATTGCTGTGAATCGAGAATTAGATAGAGAGAAGTACTTTGGCTGATAAAGGCAGAAATTGAAGTTTCACTTGAATCAGGAGTAGCTGGAAATGAGGAGATTGTTAGAAAGAGAGGCATATATTTTGAGACGCAGTATTAATTGCTAGAGATTGCAAGGTTGACGGAAATGGAGAAAATTGTACATTGAGAGGAGGCACAGCAGCAACAAGCAGCGAATTTCTTGCAAATGCATGTGGCCAGTGGAAATTAGTAGAGGCAAAGAAACAGTTGGAATTGCAGAAACAAAAGCTTCTTGCTTTAGACAGAGAAACTGATTTCTTGAAATAGAGAGTAATGGGGAAATTGAGGTCCGAGTTGAACTATGAATATTTGGAAATGTGTAGACTTTTAGAAATAAAGTTCATCAATAACATTTATTGGAGATGAAAAAATTCATTGAAATGGAAAAACCTGTACAATCAGTGAAGGAGCAAGTGATCCATTCAGCGAATTTCATGGAAATGGGAGATTTTACAAATCTTGGCAATGAGATATATCTTCACCAAGCAAAATGGTATATTTTACTCAATTTTTAGAAATGGCCTGTTTGATCAATACAGGATTGATGAAATTGAAGGACATGGAGAAATTGAAGTTGTGGTGAGTACATAGAAACTGCTAAATCTAATATTTTGCTGAAAGCTCAGAATTGAACAAATACAGAGAACTAGATGTGGCACAGATAGAGAAATTGGTGCTTCAGGTGAGTCAGGAGTGGCTGGAAATGAGAAGATTGTTACAAATAGAGACATATATGTAGATTGGCAGTAGAATTTAAGGTAAATGGCGAGGTTCATTGAAATGAAGCAACTTGTACATTCAGAGAAAGTGCAGGAGCTACAAGTAGGCAATCCATTCAAAATGGGAGATAACAAATATCGGGAAAGAGAAATATCTGCAGATAGAGAAAATGCAAAATGTGCCCAGTTGTTTCAAATTGACATTTTGCTTGGTTCAGAGATCCAGCTTTGCAGATTATGAAGCCTATGGGGAAAAATTGATTGTGGGCAAGCAGGAAAATGCTGAATATGACATATTGTTGTAAATTGAGAATTTGAATGGTACAGAGAACTACGTTTACTTATAATGAGAGAAGTTGAGGAAATGATGTTTCGATTAGCGATGTGTTGTGGATTATGTGGTGATTGTTAGAAATACAGGAACAAATGGATATGGACAGTAGGAATTAGCAGAGAGAGGAACTAATGGAAATGGATAGCTTTGTACATTCAGAGAAGGGGCTGAAGCTACTTGCTGTGAATTTCATGAAAATTGGAGATTTTACAAATATGTGAATTGAGAAATATCAGTAGATAGAGAAAACCTGAGAATGTTGTGAATTGAGAGAAAATGACATTTCCATAGATATGGACATCTACGTTTACTGAAGTTGAATGGGATGGAGAAATTGAAGTTACTGTGAATGCAGCTGAACTGCAAATGTGTTAAATCTAACAAATTGCTGTGAATCGAGAATTAGATAGATAGAGAGAAGTAGTTTGGCTGATAAAGGCAGAAATTAAAGGTTCAAATGAATCAGGAGTAGCTGGAAATGAGGAGATTGTTAGAAAGAGAGGCATATATTTTGAGACGCAGTATAAATTGCTAGAGATTGCAAGGTTGGCGGAAATGGAGAAAATTGTACATTGAGAGACGGACAGCATCAACAAGCAGCGAATTTCTTGCAAATGCATGTGGCCAGTGGAAATTAGTAGAGGCAAAGAAACAGTTGGAATTGCAGAAACAAAAGCTTCTTGCTTTAGACTGAGAAACTGATTTCTTGAAAATGAGATTAATGGGGAAATTGAAGTCCGATTTGAACTATGAATATTTGGAAATGTCTAGATTTTTAGAAATAAAGTTCATCAATAACCTTTATTGGAGATGAAAAAATTCATTGAAATGGAAAAACCTGTACAATCAGTGAAGGAGCAAGTGATCCATTCAGCGAATTTCATGGAAATGGGAGATTTTACAAATCTTGGCAATGAGATATATCTTCACCAAGCAAAATGGTATATTTTACTCAATTTTTAGAAATGGCCTGATTGATCAATACAGGATTGATGAAATTGAAGGACATGGAGAAATTGAAGTTGTGGTGAGTACATAGAAACTCCTAAATCTAATATTTTGCTGAAAGCTCAGAATTGAACAAATACAGAGAACTAGATGTGGCACAGATAGAGAAATTGGTGGTTCAGGTGAGTCAGGAGTGGCTGGAAATGAGAAGATTGTTACAAATAGAGACATATATGTAGATTGGCAGTAGAATTTAAGGTAAATGGCGAGGTTCATTGAAATGAAGCAACTTGTACATTCAGAGAAAGTGCAGAGCTACAAGTAGGCAATCCATTCAAAATGGGAGATAACAAATATCGGGAAAGAGAAATATCTGCAGATAGAGAAAATGCAAAATGTGCCCAGTTGTTTCAAATTGACATTTTGCTTGGTTCAGAGATCCAGCTTTGCAGATTATGAAGCCGATGGGGAAAAATGGAATGTGGGCAAGCAGGAAAATGCTGAATATGACATATTGTTGTAAATTGAGAATTTGAATGGTACAGAGAACTACGTTTACTTATAATGAGAGAAGTTGAGGAAATGATGTTTC
Source organism: Carcharodon carcharias (assembly GCF_017639515.1). NCBI lineage: Eukaryota > Metazoa > Chordata > Chondrichthyes > Lamniformes > Lamnidae > Carcharodon > Carcharodon carcharias. Next base: position 86,037,028 of record NC_054480.1, on the reverse strand, counting down.
GATTAGCGATGTGTTGTGGATTATGTGGTGATTGTTAGAAATACAGGAACAAATGGATATGGACAGTAGGAATTAGCAGAGAGAGGAACTAATGGAAATGGATAGCTTTGTACATTCAGAGAAGGGGCTGAAGCTACTTGCTGTGAATTTCATGAAAATTGGAGATTTTACAAATTGGTGAATTGAGAAATATCAGTAGATAGAGAAAACCTGAGAATGTTGTGAATTGAGAGAAAATGACATTTCCATAGATATGGACATCTACGTTTACTGAAATTGAATGGGATGGAGAAATTGAAGTTACTGTGAATGCAGAGGAACTGCAAATGTGTTAAATCTAACAAATTGCTGTGAATCGAGAATTAGATAGATAGAGAGAAGTAGTTTGGCTGATAAAGGCAGAAATTGAAGGTTCAGATGAATTATGAGTAGCTGGAAATGAGGAGATTGTTAGAAAGAGAGGCATATATTTTGAGACGCAGTATAAATTGCTAGAGATTGCAAGGTTGACGGAAATGGAGCAAATTGTACATTGAGAGAAGGAGCAGCAGCAACAAGCAGCGAATTTCTTGCAAATGCATGTGGCCAGTGGAAATTAGAAGAGGCAAAGAAACTGTTGGAATTGCAGAAAAAAAAGCTTCTTGCTTTAGACAGAGAAACTGATTTCTTGAAATAGAGTGTAATGGGGAAATTGAGGTCCGAGCTGAACAATGATAATTTGGAAATGTGTTTTAGAAATAAAGTTCATCAATAACATTTATTGGAGATGAAAAAATTCATTGAAAAGGAAAAACCTGTACAATCAGTGAAGGAGCAAGTGATCCATTCAGCGAATTTCATGGAAATGGGAGATTTTACAAATCTTGGCAATGAGATATATCTTCACCAAGCAAAATGGTATATTTTACTCAATTTTTAGAAATGGCCTGTTTGATCAATACAGGATTGATGAAATTGAAGGACATGGAGAAATTGAAGTTGTGGTGAGTACATAGAAACTGCTAAATCTAATATTTTGCTGAAAGCTCAGAATTGAACAAATACAGAGAACTAGATGTGGCACAGATAGAGAAATTGGTGGTTCAGGTGAGTCAGGAGTGGCTGGAAATGAGAAGATTGTTACAAATAGAGACATATATGTAGATTGGCATTAGAATTTAAGGTAAATGGCGAGGTTCATTGAAATGAAGCAACTTGTACATTCAGAGAAAGTGCAGAGGCTACAAGTAGGCCATATATTCAAAATGGGAGATAACAAATATCGGGAAAGAGAAATATCTGCAGATAGAGAAAATGCAAAATGTGCCCAGTTGTTTCAAATTGACATTTTGCTTGGTTCAGAGATCCAGCTTTGCAGATTATGAAGCCGATGGGGAAAAATGGAATGTGGGCAAGCAGGAAAATGCTGAATATGACATATTGTTGTAAATTGAGAATTTGAATGGTACAGAGAACTACGTTTGCTGATAATGAGAGAAGTTAAGGAAATGATGTTTCGATTAGCGATGTGTTGTTGATTATGTGGTGATTGTTAGAAATACAGGAACAAATGGATATGGACAGTAGGAATTAGCAGAGAGAGGAACTAATGGAAATGGATAGCTTTGTACATTCAGAGAAGGGGCTGAAGCTACTTGCTGTGAATTTCATGAAAATTGGAGATTTTACAAATTGGTGAATTGAGAAATATCAGTAGATAGAGAAAACCTGAGAATGTTGTGAATTGAGAGAAAATGACATTTCCATAGATATGGACATCTACGTTTACTGAAGTTGAATGGGATGGAGAAATTGAAGTTAATGTGAATGCAGAGAAACTGCAAATGTGTTAAATCTACCAAATTGCTATGAATCGAGAATTAGATAGAGAGAAGTACTTTGGCTGATAAAGGCAGAAATTGAAGTTTCACTTGAATCAGGAGTAGCTGGAAATGAGGAGATTGTTAGAAAGAGAGGCATATATTTTGAGACGCAGTATTAATTGCTAGAGATTGCAAGGTTGACGGAAATGGAGCAAATTGTACATTGAGAGGACGGACAGCAGCAATAAGCAGCGAATTTCTTGCAAATGCATGTGGCCAGTGGAAATTAGTAGAGGCAAAGAAACAGTTGGAATTGCAGAAACAAAAGCTTCTTGCTTTAGACAGAGAAACTGATTTCTTGAAATTGAGAGTAATGGGGAAATTGAGGTCCGAGTTGAACTATGAATATTTGGAAATGTCTAGATTTTTAGAAATAAAGTTCATCAATAACATTTATTGGAGATGAAAAAATTCATTGAAATGGAAAAACCTGTACAGTCAGTGAAAGAGCAAGTGATCCATTCAGCGAATTTCATGGAAATGGGAGATTTTACAAATCTTGGCAATGAGATATATCTTCACCAAGCAAAATGGTATATTTTACTCAATTTTTAGAAATGGCCTGTTTGATCAATACAGGATTGATGAAATTGAAGGACATGGAGAAATTGAAGTTGTGGTGAGTACATAGAAACTCCTAAATCTAATATTTTGCTGAAAGCTCAGAATTGAACAAATACAGAGAACTAGATGTGGCACAGATAGAGAAATTGGTGGTTCAGGTGAGTCAGGAGTGGCTGGAAATGAGAAGATTGTTACAAATAGAGACATATATGTAGATTGGCAGTAGAATTTAAGGTAAATGGCGAGGTTCATTGAAATGAAGCAACTTGTACATTCAGAGAAAGTGCACAAGCTACAAGTAGGCAATCCATTCAAAATGGGAGATAACAAATATCGGGAAAGAGAAATATCTGCAGATAGAGAAAATGCAAAATGTGCCCAGTTGTTTCAAATTGACATTTTGCTTGGTTCAGAGATCCAGCTTTGCAGATTATGAAGCCGATGGGGAAAAATGGAATGTGGGCAAGCAGGAAAATGCTGAATATGACATATTGTTGTAAATTGAGAATTTGAATGGTACAGAGAACTACGTTTACTTATAATGAGAGAAGTTGAGGAAATGATGTTTCGATTAGCGATGTGTAGTGGATTATGTGGTGATTGTTAGAAATACAGGAACAAATGGATATGGACAGTAGGAATTAGCAGAGAGAGGAACTAATGGAAATGGATAGCTTTGTACATTCAGAGAAGGGGCTGAAGCTACTTGCTGTGAATTTCATGAAAATTGGAGATTTTACAAATATGTGAATTGAGACATATCAGTAGATAGAGAAAACCTGAGAATGTTGTGAATTGAGAGAAAATGACATTTCCATAGATATGGACATCTACGTTTACTGAAGTTGAATGGGATGGAGAAATTGAAGTTACTGTGAATGCAGCTGAACTGCCAATGCGTTAAATCTAACAAATTGCTGTGAATCGAGAATTAGATAGATAGAGAGAAGTAGTTTGGCTGATAAAGGCAGAAATTGAAGGTTCAGTTGAATCAGGAGTAGCTGGAAATGAGGAGATTGTTAGAAAGAGAGGCATATATTTTGAGACGCAGTATAAATTGCTAGAGATTGCAAGGTTGGCGGAAATGGAGAAAATTGTACATTGAGAGGACGGGACAGCAGCAATAAGCAGCGAATTTCTTGCAAATGCATGTGGCCAGTGGAAATTAGTAGAGGCAAAGAAACTGTTGGAATTGCAGAAACAAAAGCTTCTTGCTTTAGACAGAGAAACTGATTTCTTGAAATAGAGAGTAATGGGGAAATTGAGGTCCGAGTTGAACTATGAATATTTGGAAATGTCTAGATTTTTAGAAATAAAGTTCATCAATAACATTTATTGGAGATGAAAAAATTCATTGAAATGGAAAAACCTGTACAATCAGTGAAGGAGCAAGTGATCCATTCAGCGAATTTCATGGAAATGGGAGATTTTACAAATCTTGGCAATGAGATATATCTTCACCAAGCAAAATGGTATATTTTACTCAATTTTTAGAAATGGCCTGTTTGATCAATACAGGATTGATGAAATTGAAGGACATGGAGAAATTGAAGTTGTGGTGAGTACATAGAAACTCCTAAATCTAATATTTTGCTGAAAGCCCAGAATTGAACAGATACAGAGAACTAGATGTGGCAGAGATAGAGAAATTGGTGGTTCAGGTGAGTCAGGAGTGGCTGGAAATGAGAAGATTGTTACAAATAGAGACATATATGTAGATTGGCAGTAGAATTTAAGGTAAATGGCGAGGTTCATTGAAATGAAGCAACTTGTACATTCAGAGAAAGTGCAGAAGCTACAAGTAGGCAATCCATTCAAAATGGGAGATAACAAATATCGGGAAAGAGAAATATCTGCAGATAGAGAAAATGCAAAATGTGAGCAGTTGTTTCAAATTGACATTTTGCTTGGTTCAGAGATCCAGCTTTGCAGATTATGAAGCCTATGGGGAAAAATTGAATGTGGGCAAGCAGGAAAATGCTGAATATGACATATTGTTGTAAATTGAGAATTTGAATGGTACAGAGAACTACGTTTGCTGATAATGAGAGAAGTTGAGGAAATGATGTTTCGATTAGCGATGTGTTGTTGATTAAGTGGTGATTGTTAGAAATACAGGAACAAATGGATATGGACAGTAGGAATTAGCAGAGAGAGGAACTAATGGAAATGGATAGCTTTGTACATTCAGAGAAGGGGCTGAAGCTACTTGCTGTGAATTTCATGAAAATTGGAGATTTTACAAATATGTGAATTGAGAAATATCAGTAGATAGAGAAAACCTGAGAATGTTGTGAATTGAGAGAAAATGACATTTCCATAGATATGGACATCTACATTTCCTGGAATTGAATGGGATGGAGAAATTGAAGTTAATGTGAATGCAGAGAAGCTGCAAATGTGTTAAATCTAACAAATTGCTGTGAATCGAGAATTAGATAGATAGAGAGAAGTAGTTTGTCTGATAAAGGCAGAAATTGAAGGTTCAGATGAATTATGAGTAGCTGGAAATGAGGAGATTGTTAGAAAGAGAGGCATATATTTTGAGACGCAGTATAAATTGCTAGAGATTGCAAGGTTGGCGGAAATGGAGCAAATTGTACATTGAGAGGAGGGGCAGCAGCAACAAGCAGCGAATTTCTTGCAAATGCATGTGGCCAGTGGAAATTAGTAGAGGCAAAGAAACTGTTGGAATTGCAGAAACAAAAGCTTCTTGCTTTAGACAGAGAAACTGATTTATTGAAATAGAGAGTAATGGGGAAATTGAGGTCCGAGTTGAACTATGAATATTTGGAAATGTCTAGATTTTTAGAAATAAAGTTCATCAATAACATTTATTGGAGATGAAAAAATTCATTGAAAGGAAAAACCTGTACAATCAGTGAAGGAGCAAGTGATCCATTCAGCGAATTTCATGGAAATGGGAGATTTTACAAATCTTGGCAATGAGATATATCTTCACCAAGCAAAATGGTATATTTTACTCAATTTTTAGAAATGGCCTGTTTGATCAATACAGGATTGATGAAATTGAAGGACATGGAGAAATTGAAGTTGTGGTGAGTACATAGAAACTGCTAAATCTAATATTTTGCTGAAAGCTCAGAATTGAACAAATACAGAGAACTAGATGTGGCACAGATAGAGAAATTGGTGGTTCAGGTGAGTCAGGAGTGGCTGGAAATGAGAAGATTGTTACAAATAGAGACATATATGTAGATTGGCAGTAGAATTTAAGGTAAATGGCGAGGTTCATTGAAATGAAGCAACTTGTACATTCAGAGAAAGTGCAGAGCTACAAGTAGGCAATCCATTCAAAATGGGAGATAACAAATATCGGGAAAGAGAAATATCTGCAGATAGAGAAAATGCAAAATGTGCCCAGTTGTTTCAAATTGACATTTTGCTTGGTTCAGAGATCCAGCTTTGCAGATTATGAAGCCGATGGGGAAAAATGGAATGTGGGCAAGCAGGAAAATGCTGAATATGACATATTGTTGTAAATTGAGAATTTGAATGGTACAGAGAACTACGTTTACTTATAATGAGAGAAGTTGAGGAAATGATGTTTCGATTAGCGATGTGTTGTGGATTATGTGGTGATTGTTAGAAATACAGGAACAAATGGATATGGACAGTAGGAATTAGCAGAGAGAGGAACTAATGGAAATGGATAGCTTTGTACATTCAGAGAAGGGGCTGAAGCTACTTGCTGTGAATTTCATGAAAATTGGAGATTTTACAAATATGTGAATTGAGAAATATCAGTAGATAGAGAAATCCCGAGAATGTTGTGAATTGAGAGAAAATGACATTTCCATAGATATGGACATCTACGTTTACTGAAATTGAATGGGATGGAGAAATTGAAGTTAATGTGAATGCAGAGAAGCTGCAAATGTGTTGAATCTAACAAATTGCTGTGAATCGAGAATTAGATAGATAGAGAGAAGTAGTTTGGCTGATAAAGGCAGAAATTGAAGGTTCAGTTGAATCAGGAGTAGCTGGAAATGAGGAGATTGTTAGAAAGAGAGGCATATATTTTGAGACGCAGTATAAATTGCTAGAGATTGCAAGGTTGACGGAAATGGAGCAAATTGTACATTGAGAGGACGGGACAGCAGCAATAAGCAGCGAATTTCTTGCAAATGCATGTGGCCAGTGGAAATTAGTAGAGGCAAAGAAACAGTTGGAATTGCAGAAAAAAAAGCTTCTTGCTTTAGACAGAGAAACTGATTTCTTGAAATAGAGAGTAATGGGGAAATTGAGGTCCGAGTTGAACTATGAATATTTGGAAATGTCTAGATTTTAGAAATAAAGTTCATCAATAACATTTATTGGAGATGAAAAAATTCATTGAAAAGGAAAAACCTGTACAATCAGTGAAGGAGCAAGTGATCCATTCAGCGAATTTCATGGAAATGGGAGATTTTACAAATCTTGGCAATGAGATATATCTTCACCAAGCAAAATGGTATATTTTACTCAATTTTTAGAAATGGCCTGTTTGATCAATACAGGATTGATGAAATTGAAGGACATGGAGAAATTGAAGTTGTGGTGAGTACATAGAAACTGCTAAATCTAATATTTTGCTGAAAGCTCAGAATTGAACAAATACAGAGAACTAGATGTGGCACAGATAGAGAAATTGGTGGTTCAGGTGAGTCAGGAGTGGCTGGAAATGAGAAGATTGTTACAAATAGAGACATATATGTAGATTGGCAGTAGAATTTAAGGTAAATGGCGAGGTTCATTGAAATGAAGCAACTTGTACATTCAGAGAAAGTGCAGAGCTACAAGTAGGCAATCCATTCAAAATGGGAGATAACAAATATCGGGAAAGAGAAATATCTGCAGATAGAGAAAATGCAAAATGTGCCCAGTTGTTTCAAATTGACATTTTGCTTGGTTCAGAGATCCAGCTTTGCAGATTATGAAGCCGATGGGGAAAAATGGAATGTGGGCAAGCAGGAAAATGCTGAATATGACATATTGTTGTAAATTGAGAATTTGAATGGTACAGAGAACTACGTTTACTTATAATGAGAGAAGTTGAGGAAATGATGTTTCGATTAGCGATGTGTTGTGGATTATGTGGTGATTGTTAGAAATACAGGAACAAATGGATATGGACAGTAGGAATTAGCAGAGAGAGGAACTAATGGAAATGGATAGCTTTGTACATTCAGAGAAGGGGCTGAAGCTACTTGCTGTGAATTTCATGAAAATTGGAGATTTTACAAATATGTGAATTGAGAAATATCAGTAGATAGAGAAAACCTGAGAATGTTGTGAATTGAGAGAAAATGACATTTCCATAGATATGGACATCTACGTTTACTGAAGTTGAATGGGATGGAGAAATTGAAGTTACTGTGAATGCAGCTGAACTGCCAATGCGTTAAATCTAACAAATTGCTGTGAATCGAGAATTAGATAGATAGAGAGAATTAGTTTGGCTGATAAAGGCAGAAATTGAAGTTTCACTTGAATCAGGAGTAGCTGGAAATGAGGAGATTGTTAGAAAGAGAGGCATATATTTTGAGACGCAGTATAAATTGCTAGAGATTGCAAGGTTGACGGAAATGGAGCAAATTGTACATTGAGTGAACGGACAGCAGCAATAAGCAGCGAATTTCTTGCAAATGCATGTGGCCAGTGGAAATTAGTAGAGGCAAAGAAACTGTTGGAATTGCAGAAACAAAAGCTTCTTGCTTTAGACAGAGAAACTGATTTCTTGAAATAGAGAGTAATGGGGAAATTGAGGTCCGAGTTGAACTATGAATATTTGGAAATGTCTAGATTTTAGAAATAAAGTTCATCAATAACATTTATTGGAGATGAAAAAATTCATTGAAATGGAAAAACCTGTACAATCAGTGAAGGAGCAAGTGATCCATTCAGCGAATTTCATGGAAATGGGAGATTTTACAAATCTTGGCAATGAGATATATCTTCACCAAGCAAAATGGTATATTTTACTCAATTTTTAGAAATGGCCTGTTTGATCAATACAGGATTGATGAAATTGAAGGACATGGAGAAATTGAAGTTGTGGTGAGTACATAGAAACTGCTAAATCTAATATTTTGCTGAAAGCTCAGGAGTGGCTGGAAATGAGAAGATTGTTACAAATAGAGACATATATGTAGATTGGCAGTAGAATTTAAGGTAAATGGCGAGGTTCATTGAAATGAAGCAACTTGTACATTCAGAGAAAGTGCAGAAGCTACAAGTAGGCAATCCATTCAAAATGGGAGATAACAAATATCGGGAAAGAGAAATATCTGCAGATAGAGAAAATGCAAAATGTGCCCAGTTGTTTCAAATTGACATTTTGCTTGGTTCAGAGATCCAGCTTTGCAGATTATGAAGCCGATGGGGAAAAATGGAATGTGGGCAAGCAGGAAAATGCTGAATATGACATATTGTTGTAAATTGAGAATTTGAATGGTACAGAGAACTACGTTTACTTATAATGAGAGAAGTTGAGGAAATGATGTTTCGATTAGCGATGTGTTGTGGATTATGTGGTGATTGTTAGAAATACAGGAACAAATGGATATGGACAGTAGGAATTAGCAGAGAGAGGAACTAATGGAAATGGATAGCTTTGTACATTCAGAGAAGGGGCTGAAGCTACTTGCTGTGAATTTCATGAAAATTGGAGATTTTACAAATATGTGAATTGAGAAATATCAGTAGATAGAGAAAACCTGAGAATGTTGTGAATTGAGAGAAAATGACATTTCCATAGATATGGACATCTACGTTTACTGAAGTTGAATGGGATGGAGAAATTGAAGTTACTGTGAATGCAGAGGAACTGCAAATGTGTTAAATCTAACAAATTGCTGTGAATCGAGAATTAGATAGATAGAGAGAAGTAGTTTGGCTGATAAAGGCAGAAATTGAAGGTTCAGATGAATCAGGAGTAGCTGGAAATGAGGAGATTGTTAGAAAGAGAGGCATATATTTTGAGACGCAGTATAAATTGCTAGAGATTGCAAGGTTGGCGGAAATGGAGCAAATTGTACATTGAGAGGAGGGGTAGCAGCAACAAGCAGCGAATTTCTTGCAAATGCATGTGGCCAGTGGAAATTAGTAGAGGCAAAGAAACAGTTGGAATTGCAGAAAAAAAAGCTTCTTGCTTTAGACAGAGAAACTGATTTCTTGAAATAGAGAGTAATGGGGAAATTGAGGTCCGAGTTGAACTATGAATATTTGGAAATGTCTAGATTTTTAGAAATAAAGTTCATCAATAACATTTATTGGAGATGAAAAAATTCATTGAAAAGGAAAAACCTGTACAATCAGTGAAGGAGCAAGTGATCCATTCAGCGAATTTCATGGAAATGGGAGATTTTACAAATCTTGGCAATGAGATATATCTTCACCAAGCAAAATGGTATATTTTACTCAATTTTTAGAAATGGCCTGTTTGATCAATACAGGATTGATGAAATTGAAGGACATGGAGAAATTGAAGTTGTGGTGAGTACATAGAAACTGCTAAATCTAATATTTTGCTGAAAGCTCAGAATTGAACAAATACAGAGAACTAGATGTGGCACAGATAGAGAAATTGGTGGTTCAGGTGAGTCAGGAGTGGCTGGAAATGAGAAGATTGTTACAAATAGAGACATATATGTAGATTGGCATTAGAATTTAAGGTAAATGGCGAGGTTCATTGAAATGAAGCAACTTGTACATTCAGAGAAAGTGCAGAGCTACAAGTAGGCAATCCATTCAAAATGGGAGATAACAAATATCGGGAAAGAGAAATATCTGCAGATAGAGAAAATGCAAAATGTGCCCAGTTGTTTCAAATTGACATTTTGCTTGGTTCAGAGATCCAGCTTTGCAGATTATGAAGCCGATGGGGAAAAATGGAATGTGGGCAAGCAGGAAAATGCTGAATATGACATATTGTTGTAAATTGAGAATTTGAATGGTACAGAGAACTACGTTTACTTATAATGAGAGAAGTTGAGGAAATGATGTTTCGATTAGCGATGTGTTGTGGATTATGTGGTGATTGTTAGAAATACAGGAACAAATGGATATGGACAGTAGGAATTAGCAGAGAGAGGAACTAATGGAAATGGATAGCTTTGTACATTCAGAGAAGGGGCTGAAGCTACTTGCTGTGAATTTCATGAAAATTGGAGATTTTACAAATATGTGAATTGAGAAATATCAGTAGATAGAGAAAACCTGAGAATGTTGTGAATTGAGAGAAAATGACATTTCCATAGATATGGACATCTACGTTTACTGAAGTTGAATGGGATGGAGAAATTGAAGTTACTGTGAATGCAGCTGAACTGCAAATGTGTTAAATCTAACAAATTGCTGTGAATCGAGAATTAGATAGATAGAGAGAAGTAGTTTGGCTGATAAAGGCAGAAATTGAAGGTTCAGATGAATCAGGAGTAGCTGGAAATGAGGAGATTGTTAGAAAGAGAGGCATATATTTTGAGACGCAGTATAAATTGCTAGAGATTGCAAGGTTGGCGGAAATGGAGCAAATTGTACATTGAGAGGAGGGGCAGCAGCAACAAGCAGCGAATTTCTTGCAAATGCATGTGGCCAGTGGAAATTAGTAGAGGCAAAGAAACAGTTGGAATTGCAGAAAAAAAAGCTTCTTGCTTTAGACAGAGAAACTGATTTCTTGAAATAGAGAGTAATGGGGAAATTGAGGTCCGAGTTGAACTATGAATATTTGGAAATGTGTAGACTTTTAGAAATAAAGTTCATCAATAACATTTATTGGAGATGAAAAAATTCATTGAAATGGAAAAACCTGTACAGTCAGTGAAAGAGCAAGTGATCCATTCAGCGAATTTCATGGAAATGGGAGATTTTACAAATCTTGGCAATGAGATATATCTTCACCAAGCAAAATGGTATATTTTACTCAATTTTTAGAAATGGCCTGTTTGATCAATACAGGATTGATGAAATTGAAGGACATGGAGAAATTGAAGTTGTGGTGAGTGCATAGAAACTCCTAAATCTAATATTTTGCTGAAAGCTCAGAATTGAACAGATACAGAGAACTAGATGTGGCAGAGATAGAGAAATTGGTGGTTCAGGTGAGTCAGGAGTGGCTGGAAATGAGAAGATTGTTACAAATAGAGACATATATGTAGATTGGCAGTAGAATTTAAGGTAAATGGCGAGGTTCATTGAAATGAAGCAACTTGTACATTCAGAGAAAGTGCAGAAGCTACAAGTAGGCAATCCATTCAAAATGGGAGATAACAAATATCGGGAAAGAGAAATATCTGCAGATAGAGAAAATGCAAAATGTGACCAATTGTTTCAAATTGACATTTTGCTTGGTTCAGAGATCCAGCTTTGCAGATTATGAAGCCGATGGGGAAAAATGGAATGTGGGCAAGCAGGAAAATGCTGAATATGACATATTGTTGTAAATTGAGAATTTGAATGGTACAGAGAACTACGTTTACTTATAATGAGAGAAGTTGAGGAAATGATGTTTCGATTAGCGATGTGTTGTGGATTATGTGGTGATTGTTAGAAATACAGGAACAAATGGATATGGACAGTAGGAATTAGCAGAGAGAGGAACTAATGGAAATGGATAGCTTTGTACATTCAGAGAAGGGGCTGAAGCTACTTGCTGTGAATTTCATGAAAATTGGAGATTTTACAAATATGTGAATTGAGAAATATCAGTAGATAGAGAAAACCTGAGAATGTTGTGAATTGAGAGAAAATGACATTTCCATAGATATGGACATCTACGTTTACTGAAGTTGAATGGGATGGAGAAATTGAAGTTACTGTGAATGCAGCTGAACTGCCAATGCGTTAAATCTAACAAATTGCTGTGAATCGAGAATTAGATAGAGAGAAGTAGTTTGGCTGATAAAGGCAGAAATTGAAGTTTCACTTGAATCAGGAGTAGCTGGAAATGAGGAGATTGTTAGAAAGAGAGGCATATATTTTGAGACGCAGTATTAATTGCTAGAGATTGCAAGGTTGACGGAAATGGAGCAAATTGTACATTGAGAGGAGGGGCAGCAGCAACAAGCAGCGAATTTCTTGCAAATGCATGTGGCCAGTGGAAATTAGTAGAGGCAAAGAAACAGTTGGAATTGCAGAAACAAAAGCTTCTTGCTTTAGACAGAGAAACTGATTTCTTGAAATAGAGAGTAATGGGGAAATTGAGGTCCGAGTTGAACTATGAATATTTGGAAATGTCTAGATTTTTAGAAATAAAGTTCATCAATAACATTTATTGGAGATGAAAAAATTCATTGAAAAGGAAAAACCTGTACAATCAGTGAAGGAGCAAGTGATCCATTCAGCGAATTTCATGGAAATGGGAGATTTTACAAATCTTGGCAATGAGATATATCTTCACCAAGCAAAATGGTATATTTTACTCAATTTTTAGAAATGGCCTGTTTGATCAATACAGGATTGATGAAATTGAAGGACATGGAGAAATTGAAGTTGTGGTGAGTACATAGAAACTGCTAAATCTAATATTTTGCTGAAAGCTCAGAATTGAACAAATACAGAGAACTAGATGTGGCACAGATAGAGAAATTGGTGGTTCAGGTGAGTCAGGAGTGGCTGGAAATGAGAAGATTGTTACAAATAGAGACATATATGTAGATTGGCAGTAGAATTTAAGGTAAATGGCGAGGTTCATTGAAATGAAGCAACTTGTACATTCAGAGAAAGTGCAGAGCTACAAGTAGGCAATCCATTCAAAATGGGAGATAACAAATATCGGGAAAGAGAAATATCTGCAGATAGAGAAAATGCAAAATGTGCCCAGTTGTTTCAAATTGACATTTTGCTTGGTTCAGAGATCCAGCTTTGCAGATTATGAAGCCGATGGGGAAAAATGGAATGTGGGCAAGCAGGAAAATGCTGAATATGACATATTGTTGTAAATTGGGAATTTGAACGGTACAGAGAACTTCGTTGGCTGATAATGAGAGAAGTTGAGGAAATGATGTTTCGATTAGCGATGTGTTGTGGATTATGTGGTGATTGTTAGAAATACAGGAACAAATGGATACGGACAGTAGGAATTAGCAGAGAGAGGAACTAATGGAAATGGAGAGCTTTGTACATTCAGAGAAGGGGCTGAAGCTACTTGCTGTGAATTTCATGAAAATTGGAGATTTTACAAATATGTGAATTGAGAAATATCAGTAGATAGAGGAAACCTGAGAATGTTGTGAATTGCGAGAAAATGACATTTCCATAGATATGGATATCTACGTTTACTGAAGTTGAATGGGATGGAGAAATTGAAGTTACTGTGAATGCAGCTGAACTGCCAATGCGTTAAATCTTAAAAATTGCTTTGAATTGAGAATTAGATACATAGAGAGAAGTATTTGGCTGATAAAGGCAGAAATTGAAGTTTCAGATGAATTATGAGTTGCCGGAAATGAGGAGATTGTTAGAAAGAGAGGCATATCTTTTGAGACGCATTATAAATTGCTAGAGGTTGCAAGGTTGACGGAAATGGAGCAAATTGTACATTGAGTGAACGGACAACAGCAATAAGCAGCGAACGTCTTGCAAATGCATGTGGCCAGTGGAAATTAGTAGAGGCAAAGAAACTGTTGGAATTGCAGAAACAAAAGCTTCGTGCTTTAGACAGAGAAACTGATTTCTTGAAATAGAGAGTAATGGGGAAATTGAGGTCCGAGTTGAACTATGAATATTTGGAAATGTCTAGATTTTTAGAAATAAAGTTCATCAATAACATTTATTGGAGATGAAAAAATTCATTGAAAAGGAAAAACCTGTACAATCAGTGAAGGAGCAAGTGATCCATTCAGCGAATTTCATGGAAATGGGAGATTTTACAAATCTTGGCAATGAGATATATCTTCACCAAGCAAAATGGTATATTTTACTCAATTTTTAGAAATGGCCTGTTTGATCAATACAGGATTGATGAAATTGAAGGACATGGAGAAATTGAAGTTGTGGTGAGTACATAGAAACTGCTAAATCTAATATTTTGCTGAAAGCTCAGAATTGAACAAATACAGAGAACTAGATGTGGCACAGATAGAGAAATTGGTGGTTCAGGTGAGTCAGGAGTGGCTGGAAATGAGAAGATTGTTACAAATAGAGACATATATGTAGATTGGCAGTAGAATTTAAGGTAAATGGCGAGGTTCATTGAAATGAAGCAACTTGTACATTCAGAGAAAGTGCAGAGCTACAAGTAGGCAATCCATTCAAAATGGGAGATAACAAATATCGGGAAAGAGAAATATCTGCAGATAGAGAAAATGCAAAATGTGCCCAGTTGTTTCAAATTGACATTTTGCTTGGTTCAGAGATCCAGCTTTGCAGATTATGAAGCCGATGGGGAAAAATGGAATGTGGGCAAGCAGGAAAATGCTGAATATGACATATTGTTGTAAATTGAGAATTTGAATGGTACAGAGAACTACGTTTACTTATAATGAGAGAAGTTGAGGAAATGATGTTTCGATTAGCGATGTGTTGTGGATTATGTGGTGATTGTTAGAAATACAGGAACAAATGGATATGGACAGTAGGAATTAGCAGAGAGAGGAACTAATGGAAATGGATAGCTTTGTACATTCAGAGAAGGGGCTGAAGCTACTTGCTGTGAATTTCATGAAAATTGGAGATTTTACAAATATGTGAATTGAGAAATATCAGTAGATAGAGAAAACCTGAGAATGTTGTGAATTGAGAGAAAATGACATTTCCATAGATATGGACATCTACGTTTACTGAAGTTGAATGGGATGGAGAAATTGAAGTTACTGTGAATGCAGCTGAACTGCCAATGCGTTAAATCTAACAAATTGCTGTGAATTGAGAATTAGATAGATAGAGAGAATTAGTTTGGCTGATAAAGGCAGAAATTGAAGTTTCACTTGAATCAGGAGTAGCTGGAAATGAGGAGATTGTTAGAAAGAGAGGCATATATTTTGAGACGCAGTATAAATTGCTAGAGATTGCAAGGTTGACGGAAATGGAGCAAATTGTACATTGAGTGAACGGGCAGCAGCAATAAGCAGCGAATTTCTTGCAAATGCATGTGGCCAGTGGAAATTAGTAGAGGCAAAGAAACAGTTGGAATTGCAGAAAAAAAAGCTTCTTGCTTTAGACAGAGAAACTGATTTCTTGAAATAGAGAGTAATGGGGAAATTGAGGTCCGAGTTGAACTATGAATACTTGGAAATGTCTAGATTTTAGAAATAAAGTTCATCAATAACATTTATTGGAGATGAAAAAATTCATTGAAAAGGAAAAACCTGTACAATCAGTGAAGGAGCAAGTGATCCATTCAGCGAATTTCATGGAAATGGGAGATTTTACAAATCTTGGCAATGAGATATATCTTCACCAAGCAAAATGGTATATTTTACTCAATTTTTAGAAATGGCCTGTTTGATCAATACAGGATTGATGAAATTGAAGGACATGGAGAAATTGAAGTTGTGGTGAGTACATAGAAACTGCTAAATCTAATATTTTGCTGAAAGCTCAGAATTGAACAAATACAGAGAACTAGATGTGGCACAGATAGAGAAATTGGTGGTTCAGGTGAGTCAGGAGTGGCTGGAAATGAGAAGATTGTTACAAATAGAGACATATATGTAGATTGGCAGTAGAATTTAAGGTAAATGGCGAGGTTCATTGAAATGAAGCAACTTGTACATTCAGAGAAAGTGCAGAGCTACAAGTAGGCAATCCATTCAAAATGGGAGATAACAAATATCGGGAAAGAGAAATATCTGCAGATAGAGAAAATGCAAAATGTGCCCAGTTGTTTCAAATTGACATTTTGCTTGGTTCAGAGATCCAGCTTTGCAGATTATGAAGCCGATGGGGAAAAATGGAATGTGGGCAAGCAGGAAAATGCTGAATATGACATATTGTTGTAAATTGAGAATTTGAATGGTACAGAGAACTACGTTTACTTATAATGAGAGAAGTTGAGGAAATGATGTTTCGATTAGCGATGTGTTGTGGATTATGTGGTGATTGTTAGAAATACAGGAACAAATGGATATGGACAGTAGGAATTAGCAGAGAGAGGAACTAATGGAAATGGATAGCTTTGTACATTCAGAGAAGGGGCTGAAGCTACTTGCTGTGAATTTCATGAAAATTGGAGATTTTACAAATATGTGAATTGAGAAATATCAGTAGATAGAGAAAACCTGAGAATGTTGTGAATTGAGAGAAAATGACATTTCCATAGATATGGACATCTACGTTTACTGAAGTTGAATGGGATGGAGAAATTGAAGTTACTGTGAATGCAGCTGAACTGCAAATGTGTTAAATCTACCAAATTGCTATGAATCGAGAATTAGATAGAGAGAAGTACTTTGGCTGATAAAGGCAGAAATTGAAGTTTCACTTGAATCAGGAGTAGCTGGAAATGAGGAGATTGTTAGAAAGAGAGGCATGTATTTTGAGACGCAGTATTAATTGCTAGAGATTGCAAGGTTGACGGAAATGGAGCAAATTGTAAATTGAGTGTTCGGACAGCAGCAATAAGCAGCGAATTTCATGCAAATGCATGTGGCCAGTGGAAATTAGTAGAGGCAAAGAAACTGTTGGAATTGCAGAAACAAAAGCTTCTTGCTTTAGACAGAGAAACTGATTTCTTGAAATAGAGAGTAATGGGGAAATTGAGGTCCGAGTTGAACTATGAATATTTGGAAATGTCTAGATTTTTAGAAATAAAGTTCATCAATAACATTTATTGGAGATGAAAAAATTCATTGAAAAGGAAAAACCTGTACAATCAGTGAAGGAGCAAATGATCCATTCAGCGAATTTCATGGAAATGGGAGATTTTACAAATCTTGGCAATGAGATATATCTTCACCAAGCAAAATGGTATATTTTACTCAATTTTTAGAAATGGCCTGTTTGATCAATACAGGATTGATGAAATTGAAGGACATGGAGAAATTGAAGTTGTGGTGAGTACATAGAAACTCCTAAATCTAATATTTTGCTGAAAGCTCAGAATTGAACAAATACAGAGAACTAGATGTGGCACAGATAGAGAAATTGGTGGTTCAGGTGAGTCAGGAGTGGCTGGAAATGAGAAGATTGTTACAAATAGAGACATATATGTAGATTGGCAGTAGAATTTAAGGTAAATGGCGAGGTTCATTGAAATGAAGCAACTTGTACATTCAGAGAAAGTGCAGAGCTACAAGTAGGCAATCCATTCAAAATGGGAGATAACAAATATCGGGAAAGAGAAATATCTGCAGATAGAGAAAATGCAAAATGTGCCCAGTTGTTTCAAATTGACATTTTGCTTGGTTCAGAGATCCAGCTTTGCAGATTATGAAGCCGATGGGGAAAAATGGAATGTGGGCAAGCAGGAAAATGCTGAATATGACATATTGTTGTAAATTGAGAATTTGAATGGTACAGAGAACTACGTTTACTTATAATGAGAGAAGTTGAGGAAATGATGTTTCGATTAGCGATGTGTTGTGGATTATGTGGTGATTGTTAGAAATACAGGAACAAATGGATATGGACAGTAGGAATTAGCAGAGAGAGGAACTAATGGAAATGGATAGCTTTGTACATTCAGAGAAGGGGCTGAAGCTACTTGCTGTGAATTTCATGAAAATTGGAGATTTTACAAATATGTGAATTGAGAAATATCAGTAGATAGAGAAAACCTGAGAATGTTGTGAATTGAGAGAAAATGACATTTCCATAGATATGGACATCTACGTTTACTGAAGTTGAATGGGATGGAGAAATTGAAGTTACTGTGAATGCAGCTGAACTGCAAATGTGTTAAATCTAACAAATTGCTGTGAATCGAGAATTAGATAGATAGAGAGAAGTAGTTTGGCTGATAAAGGCAGAAATTGAAGGTTCAGATGAATCAGGAGTAGCTGGAAATGAGGAGATTGTTAGAAAGAGAGGCATATATTTTGAGACGCAGTATAAATTGCTAGAGATTGCAAGGTTGACGGAAATGGAGCAAATTGTACATTGAGAGGACGGGACAGCAGCAATAAGCAGCGAATTTCTTGCAAATGCATGTGGCCAGTGGAAATTAGTAGAGGCAAAGAAACTGTTGGAATTGCAGAAACAAAAGCTTCTTGCTTTAGACAGAGAAACTGATTTCTTGAAATAGAGAGTAATGGGGAAATTGAGGTCCGAGTTGAACTATGAATATTTGGAAATGTCTAGATTTTTAGAAATAAAGTTCATCAATAACATTTATTGGAGATGAAAAAATTCATTGAAAAGGAAAAACCTGTACAATCAGTGAAGGAGCAAGTGATCCATTCAGCGAATTTCATGGAAATGGGAGATTTTACAAATCTTGGCAATGAGATATATCTTCACCAAGCAAAATGGTATATTTTACTCAATTTTTAGAAATGGCCTGTTTGATCAATACAGGATTGATGAAATTGAAGGACATGGAGAAATTGAAGTTGTGGTGAGTACATAGAAACTGCTAAATCTAATATTTTGCTGAAAGCTCAGAATTGAACAAATACAGAGAACTAGATGTGGCACAGATAGAGAAATTGGTGGTTCAGGTGAGTCAGGAGTGGCTGGAAATGAGAAGATTGTTACAAATAGAGACATATATGTAGATTGGCAGTAGAATTTAAGGTAAATGGCGAGGTTCATTGAAATGAAGCAACTTGTACATTCAGAGAAAGTGCAGAGCTACAAGTAGGCAATCCATTCAAAATGGGAGATAACAAATATCGGGAAAGAGAAATATCTGCAGATAGAGAAAATGCAAAATGTGACCAGTTGTTTCAAATTGACATTTTGCTTGGTGCAGAGATCCAGCTTTGCAGATTATGAAGCCGATGGGGAAAAATGGAATGTGGGCAAGCAGGAAAATGCTGAATATGACATATTGTTGTAAATTGAGAATTTGAATGGTACAGAGAACTACGTTTACTTATAATGAGAGAAGTTGAGGAAATGATGTTTCGATTAGCGATGTGTAGTGGATTATGTGGTGATTGTTAGAAATACAGGAACAAATGGATATGGACAGTAGGAATTAGCAGAGAGAGGAACTAATGGAAATGGATAGCTTTGTACATTCAGAGAAGGGGCTGAAGCTACTTGCTGTGAATTTCATGAAAATTGGAGATTTTACAAATATGTGAATTGAGAAATATCAGTAGATAGAGAAAACCTGAGAATGTTGTGAATTGAGAGAAAATGACATTTCCATAGATATGGACATCTACGTTTACTGAAGTTGAATGGGATGGAGAAATTGAAGTTACTGTGAATGCAGCTGAACTGCCAATGTGTTAAATCTAACAAATTGCTGTGAATCGAGAATTAGATAGATAGAGAGAAGTAGTTTGGCTGATAAAGGCAGAAATTGAAGGTTCAGATGAATTATGAGTAGCTGGAAATGAGGAGATTGTTAGAAAGAGAGGCATATATTTTGAGACGCAGTAAAATTTGCTAGAGGTTGCAAGGTTGGCGGAAATGGAGAAAATTGTACATTGAGAGGACGGGCAGCAGCAATAAGCAGCGAATTTCTTGCAAATGCATGTGGCCAGTGGAAATTAGAAGAGGCAAAGAAACTGTTGGAATTGCAGAAAAAAAAGCTTCTTGCTTTAGACAGAGAAACTGATTTCTTGAAATAGAGTGTAATGGGGAAATTGAGGTCCGAGCTGAACAATGATAATTTGGAAATGTGTTTTAGAAATAAAGTTCATCAATAACATTTATTGGAGATGAAAAAATTCATTGAAATGGTAAAACCTGTACAGTCAGTGAAAGAGCAAGTGATCCATTCAGCGAATTTCATGGAAATGGGAGATTTTACAAATCTTGGCAATGAGATATATCTTCACCAAGCAAAATGGTATATTTTACTCAATTTTTAGAAATGGCCTGTTTGATCAATACAGGATTGATGAAATTGAAGGACATGGAGAAATTGAAGTTGTGGTGAGTACATAGAAACTGCTAAATCTAATATTTTGCTGAAAGCTCAGAATTGAACAGATACAGAGAACTAGATGTGGCACAGATAGAGAAATTGGTGGTTCAGGTGAGTCAGGAGTGGCTGGAAATGAGAAGATTGTTACAAATAGAGACATATATGTAGATTGGCAGTAGAATTTAAGGTAAATGGCGAGGTTCATTGAAATGAAGCAACTTGTACATTCAGAGAAAGTGCAGAAGCTACAAGTAGGCAATCCATTCAAAATGGGAGATAACAAATATCGGGAAAGAGAAATATCTGCAGATAGAGAAAATGCAAAATGTGACCAGTTGTTTCAAATTGACATTTTGCTTGGTTCAGAGATCCAGCTTTGCAGATTATGAAGCCGATGGGGAAAAATGGAATGTGGGCAAGCAGGAAAATGCTGAATATGACATATTGTTGTAAATTGAGAATTTGAATGGTACAGAGAACTACGTTTACTTATAATGAGAGAAGTTGAGGAAATGATGTTTCGATTAGCGATGTGTTGTGGATTATGTGGTGATTGTTAGAAATACAGGAACAAATGGATATGGACAGTAGGAATTAGCAGAGAGAGGAACTAATGGAAATGGATAGCTTTGTACATTCAGAGAAGGGGCTGAAGCTACTTGCTGTGAATTTCATGAAAATTGGAGATTTTACAAATATGTGAATTGAGAAATATCAGTAGATAGAGAAAACCTGAGAATGTTGTGAATTGAGAGAAAATGACATTTCCATAGATATGGACATCTACGTTTACTGAAGTTGAATGGGATGGAGAAATTGAAGTTACTGTGAATGCAGAGGAACTGCAAATGTGTTAAATCTAACAAATTGCTGTGAATCGAGAATTAGATAGATAGAGAGAATCTGATAGATAGATAGTTTGGCTGATAAAGGCAGAAATTGAAGGTTCAGATGAATTATGAGTTGCCGGAAATGAGGAGATTGTTAGAAAGAGAGGCATATATTTTGAGACGCAGTATAAATTGCTAGAGGTTGCAAGGTTGACGGAAATGGAGCAAATTGTACATTGAGAGGTTGGGCAGCAGCAACAGGCAGCTAATTTCTTGCAAATGCATGTGGCCAGTGGAAATTAGTAGAGGCAAAGAAACAGTTGGAATTGCAAAAAAAAAAGCTTCTTGCTTTAGACAGAGAAACTGATTTCTTGAAATAGAGAGTAATGGGGAAATTGAGGTCCGAGTTGAACTATGAATATTTGGAAATGTCTAGATTTTAGAAATAAAGTTCATCAATAACATTTATTGGAGATGAAAAAATTCATTGAAAAGGAAAAACCTGTACAATCAGTGAAGGAGCAAGTGATCCATTCGGCGAATTTCATGGAAATGTGAGATTTTACAAATCTTGGCAATGAGATATATCTTCACCAAGCAAAATGGTATATTTTACTCAATTTTTAGAAATGGCCTGTTTGATCAATACAGGATTGATGAAATTGAAGGACATGGAGAAATTGAAGTTGTGGTGAGTACATAGAAACTGCTAAATCTAATATTTTGCTGAAAGCTCAGAATTGAACAAATACAGAGAACTAGATGTGGCACAGATAGAGAAATTGGTGGTTCAGGTGAGTCAGGAGTGGCTGGAAATGAGAAGATTGTTACAAATAGAGACATATATGTAGATTGGCAGTAGAATTTAAGGTAAATGGCGAGGTTCATTGAAATGAAGCAACTTGTACATTCAGAGAAAGTGCAGAGCTACAAGTAGGCAATCCATTCAAAATGGGAGATAACAAATATCGGGAAAGAGAAATATCTGCAGATAGAGAAAATGCAAAATGTGCCCAGTTGTTTCAAATTGACATTTTGCTTGGTTCAGAGATCCAGCTTTGCAGATTATGAAGCCTATGGGGAAAAATGGAATGTGGGCAAGCAGGAAAATGCTGAATATGACATATTGTTGTAAATTGAGAATTTGAATGGTACAGAGAACTACGTTTGCTGATATTGAGAGAAGTTGAGGAAATGATGTTTCGATTAGCGATGTGTTGTGGATTATGTGGTGATTGTTAGAAATACAGGAACAAATGGATATGGACAGTAGGAATTAGCAGAGAGAGGAACTAATGGAAATGGATAGCTTTGTACATTCAGAGAAGGGGCTGAAGCTACTTGCTGTGAATTTCATGAAAATTGGAGATTTTACAAATATGTGAATTGAGAAATATCAGTAGATAGAGAAAACCTGAGAATGTTGTGAATTGAGAGAAAATGACATTTCCATAGATATGGACATCTACGTTTACTGAAGTTGAAAGGGATTGAGAAATTGAAGTTACTGTGAATGCAGTGGAACTGCAAAAGTGTTAAATCTAACAAATTGCTGTGAATCGAGAATTAGATAGATAGAGAGAAGCTGATAGATAGATAGTTAGATAGAGCTGATAAAGGCAGAAATTGAAGGTTCAGATGATTCAGGAGGAGCTGGAAATGCGTAGATTGTTAGAATGAGAGGCATATCTTCTGAGACGCAGTATAAATTGCTAGAGATTGCAAAGGCGGAAATGGAGAAAATTGTACATTGAGAGGAGGGGCAGCAGCAACAAGCAGCGAATTTCTTGCAAATGCATGTGGCCAGTGGAAATTAGTAGAGGCAAAGAAACAGTTGGAATTGCAGAAAAAAAGCTTCTTGCTTTAGACAGAGAACCTGATTTCTTGAAATAGAGAGTAATGGGGAAATTGAGGTCCGAGTTGAACATTGAATATTTGGAAATGTGTAGACTTTTAGAAATAAAGTTCATCAATAACATTTATTGGAGATGAAAAAATTCATTGAAAAGGAAAAACCTGTACAATCAGTGAAGGAGCAAGTGATCCATTCAGCGAATTTCATGGAAATGGGAGATTTTACAAATCTTGGCAATGAGATATATCTTCACCAAGCAAAATGGTATATTTTACTCAATTTTTAGAAATGGCCTGTTTGATCAATTCAGGATTGATGAAATTGAAGGACATGGAGAAATTGAAGTTGTGGTGAGTACATAGAAACTGCTAAATCTAATATTTTGCTGAAAGCTCAGAATTGAACAAATACAGAGAACTAGATGTGGCACAGATAGAGAAATTGGTGGTTCAGGTGAGTCAGGAGTGGCTGGAAATGAGAAGATTGTTACAAATAGAGACATATATGTAGATTGGCAGTAGAATTTAAGGTAAATGGCGAGGTTCATTGAAATGAAGCAACTTGTACATTCAGAGAAAGTGCAGAGCTACAAGTAGGCAATCCATTCAAAATGGGAGATAACAAATATCGGGAAAGAGAAATATCTGCAGATAGAGAAAATGCAAAATGTGCCCAGTTGTTTCAAATTGACATTTTGCTTGGTTCAGAGATCCAGCTTTGCAGATTATGAAGCCGATGGGGAAAAATGGAATGTGGGCAAGCAGGAAAATGCTGAATATGACATATTGTTGTAAATTGAGAATTTGAATGGTACAGAGAACTACGTTTACTTATAATGAGAGAAGTTGAGGAAATGATGTTTCGATTAGCGATGTGTTGTGGATTATGTGGTGATTGTTAGAAATACAGGAACAAATGGATATGGACAGTAGGAATTAGCAGAGAGAGGAACTAATGGAAATGGATAGCTTTGTACATTCAGAGAAGGGGCTGAAGCTACTTGCTGTGAATTTCATGAAAATTGGAGATTTTACAAATATGTGAATTGAGAAATATCAGTAGATAGAGAAAACCTGAGAATGTTGTGAATTGAGAGAAAATGACATTTCCATAGATATGGACATCTACGTTTACTGAAGTTGAATGGGATGGAGAAATTGAAGTTACTGTGAATGCAGCTGAACTGCCAATGCGTTAAATCTAACAAATTGCTGTGAATTGAGAATTAGATAGATAGAGAGAATTAGTTTGGCTGATAAAGGCAGAAATTGAAGTTTCACTTGAATCAGGAGTAGCTGGAAATGAGGAGATTGTTAGAAAGAGAGGCATATATTTTGAGACGCAGTATTAATTGCTAGAGATTGCAAGGTTGACGGAAATGGAGCAAATTGTACATTGAGAGGAGGGGCAGCAGCAACAAGCAGCGAATTTCTTGCAAATGCATGTGGCCAGTGGAAATTAGTAGAGGCAAAGAAACTGTTGGAATTGCAGAAACAAAAGCTTCTTGCTTTAGACAGAGAAACTGATTTCTTGAAATAGAGAGTAATGGGGAAATTGAGGTCCGAGTTGAACTATGAATATTTGGAAATGTCTAGATTTTAGAAATAAAGTTCATCAATAACATTTATTGGAGATGAAAAAATTCATTGAAATGGAAAAACCTGTACAGTCAGTGAAAGAGCAAGTGATCCATTCAGCGAATTTCATGGAAATGTGAGATTTTACAAATCTTGGCAATGAGATATATCTTCACCAAGCAAAATGGTATATTTTACTCAATTTTTAGAAATGGCCTGTTTGATCAATACAGGATTGATGAAATTGAAGGACATGGAGAAATTGAAGTTGTGGTGAGTACATAGAAACTGCTAAATCTAATATTTTGCTGAAAGCTCAGAATTGAACAAATACAGAGAACTAGATGTGGCACAGATAGAGAAATTGGTGGTTCAGGTGAGTCAGGAGTGGCTGGAAATGAGAAGATTGTTACAAATAGAGACATATATGTAGATTGGCAGTAGAATTTAAGGTAAATGGCGAGGTTCATTGAAATGAAGCAACTTGTACATTCAGAGAAAGTGCAGCAGCTACAAGTAGGCAAACCATTCAAAATGGGAGATAACAAATATCGGGAAAGAGAAATATCTGCAGATAGAGAAAATGCAAAATGTGCCCAGTTGTTTCAAATTGACATATTGCTTGGTTCAGAGATCCAGCTTTGCAGATTATGAAACCTATGGGGAAAAATGGAATGTGGGCAAGCAGGAAAATGCTGAAAATGCCATATTGTTGTCAATTGAGAATTTGAATGGTACAGACAACTACGTTTGCTGATAATGAGTGAAGTTTCGGAAATGATGTTTTGATTAGCGATGTGTTGTTGATTA